>NC_056747.1:661534132-661884977 GCF_019279795.1 Protopterus annectens
AACTCCGCACAGAAGGCACCCCAGTTGAGAATCGAACCAGAGAACCTCTTGCTGTGAGGTGACAACGCTAATGGCTCCACCACCATGGCTGTGTGTGCATATCTATGTGTGTTGTGTGTGTGTATATATAATTTCAGGATGTGGCATAGTGGTTCAGTTTTTGGACACTGTAATCACTCTCAACACGGATATTATTTCTTGGGAATCTAACATTGTCAGAAAAAAGACTTATTGTAACAATTACTTAGATTTTAGAAGCCAGCATCCATTTTTGATGAAGAAAAATATTTTAAGGGGGCAATTCATTAGATACTCCCATATTATTAGCAGGAATGACATCTTTATTCAGTAAAGCAGAGTTCTCTGCAGTCTTTTTGTGAACAGAAATTATCCACTGCCGTTGTTAAAGAGTATCTTTATGGAAATTAATGGGTCACGCAACTCTAAGTTCTGACCAATACTGAAGTTTAGCAGCAACAAAACCTAATAGATTTACCACAGCAGAGTATGAATAAAATTTTTAATAACCAGGATAAGCACTTTCAAGTAATTCAACTCTTTTTTCAAATCCAAGTACAAAACATAATGAAACACAAACCTATTTAAAACCACATTCAACCAGTAAAAAAGCAATACAGCACACACCCTCTACAGGGACCATTCAATTCAATGTCCAGGGTCTACGCCCTCTAAGAACAGGCTTTGGTGGTAAAACACTATTAAGCCCTGGCTCTCTATCTGCCTGCAGATCTGCAATCCAGTTTACTTCAACCTGTTCTGTTTTGAGGGAAATATTGCCCCCTATTTTGGTTAAAGCATATAACTGCAGGACCATAAATTTAAAAGTATGTCTCAATTTTTTATAACATGCCGTGCCAGTGCATTATGCTCACCACCAGTCCTTATATTTCTGCAATGTTGTAGGACCCTCTCCTTCAACATTCTGTTGGTTTTGCCAAGATAACATGAGTCACAATCCTAGTACTTCACTAAACAGACCAGGTTCCTGGCAGTACAGTTGGCAACACCTTTCAAACAATACACACGTCCAGTGACAGGATGTTTAAATTTATTAGACCTGTCTATAAAGATGCAGCCTTTACAGCGTCGACATGGAAATGTTCCCAACCGTTGCATTCTCAAACCATACTGCCCAGAAGTACATCCCAAAGAGTCTTTACAAAGCAGTCTCTTAGATTAGGTGCATTTACGAACCCAAAAACAGGAGCCAAACCTAGCACCTCCGAAATACAATCATCCCACTGTAGATTCTTCTAATTCTCATGTATAATCCTCTTAATTTTGTTCACATCACTACTATAACCAATAATCAACCTCGGGTGCCCTCTATTATTCACAGTGTCAATACTCTCTCTAGTTCGAGAGGTTAACTCCTAAGTAGGATTTCCAGCTCCACCACCACCAAACCAAGGTCTTGTAAAGGTCTGCCTCCACACATGATGTTCCTTGTTTGCCATCCTTATGACTCCCTGTGAGTAACCTCTCTCCTCAAAGCATGACAGCAGAAACTCAGTCTCTCTGTCATACACATCATCCTGGGTACACAGTCTGGAGGCATGCATAATTTGCCCTTTCATAACATTGTTAAAGACATATGGGGGTGCATACTCCCCCTCTCCAAATAGGTGTTTTTCCAGCAATCCTTTCTATAGGTCCTGGTCTGCAGAAACCCTCATGCATCGATAAATAACTCCACATTAAGGAAGGCTATTGAGGTGGTGGAACAGTTGACAGAAAAGGTCAAATAACTAGTGCTCTGTTGTAAATAAGCCACAAAATCCGCCAGCTGTTCTTCTGACCCCTTCCAAACAATAAAGAGGTCATCAACAAACCTTTTGTAAAAATAGATGAAGTTTCTCCAGGTATTATGGGAACCAAGGACACAGCACTCCTCCCACTGCGCCAACACCAAGTTGGTATAAGTGTTGGCACATGCCGTCCCCATGGCTACACCCCATTTCTGCAAATAATACTTCATACCACATACATTCTTCCTGGTCAAGAAGTCAATAACTGCTTTAATCGCCACATGGTTGGATATAACTGTAAATAAACTGTTGACATCAAGCGTAACCAAGATCTAATGCCCAAGTGGCTGCTGACCAGACAGTTGTGAGTATAAAGAAGTCAGAAAATCGGGGGCTGCCCTTTAATACCACTGGTGCAAAATCCAATGCAGGTTTCAAATGCCTCTCAACCCATATTGACATGCACTCAGTCACCCAGCCTCTACCAGAGACTATCGGCCTCAATGGTGGATCCATTCTATTTTTATGCACCTTCAGTAATCCTTTGATCACAGGTATAACAGGATCCGTTGTCTTCACAAAATTATAGGTGTCCTTCATAATCACCCATGACTTAAAGAGCTCCTCAACTCTATCATTCACATTTACAATTATCTTGTTAACTTCACATATTTTTATGTCCGTGTAGGTATCTGGATCATTAAGCATACATCTCAAGTTTGGGTTTCAGCAAGCACCCAAACAAACTACTGGTTTGGACAGTTTTCTGGTCTTCCAAAGTTCTCTTTGAACTGAACCCCCCTGCAGACCTATCAGGACAGTACTGCAGTTCAGACCCTCAGTTTTCCACTTCCTATTTGTTTAGAAAAGAAACCTATTAGAGACATTATTTCTAAAAATTATGACATTATACATAGTAGCAAGGAATTAACCTCAGTATTAGGAAATGCTCCACTTTTCTCACACAAGAGAATAAAATCATTGCAGACCTCATTTGCATATTCAGATGCACCATTTATGACTAAAAATTCTAATGACAGTGATAAACCTCCAAGCATGTTCACCTGCGGGCTTGCGCGTGATTTGTAATTTTATCTACAATGGCTCAAACTATGTTTTCAGCATTGTAACTACACAGTGGTTTTCCATAGATTTTTTTTTTTTTTTTTTTTTTTAACTGTCATAGCATCAACTTGGTTTATGCAGGGGGTTGTGTTACTTGCCACAGGTTTTATGTAGGAAAGACATTGAGGAAACTGTCAAGCCATACCAAAGAACAATGTGCAGCCATACATAGAGATACAAACACAGTCAAGCATGCACAGGGTTCCAGAAATTTGTATTTCCAGTTTTAAAATAGGTTGATTTATTTTATGGAGATGTGGATACTTTACTGGAGTTTTGTGAGTTAAATTGGCAGTTATTCCTCAATGCAGAGGTTCTCGCAGGACTGAATGAAGTTCTAAATATTAAGTGTAGTTTGCGGTGGTTGAGGTAACCCTTCACCATTAACTGGTTGTCTGTAAAGTCTAGTTGTGTAAAATCTTAACATAACCATAGATGTCCTTCTCATCCATGTTGCAGTATTCTAAACATGAGGGATCCTCTGCCTGAGGCAACCAGAACATCCAGCTCATCAACAAAAGCTTAGCCTTGCTGCTGTATATACGGATAGTAATGGTGTGAGTGAATAAATAAATAAATATATATATATATAGGTTCACTTCAGATGATAAGAGTTTCCGAAATCTCGAAATTCATATGGTCGAGACCATATGATCGAGTTTTCAGAAACTCAAATATCTGAAGAGGGGGTTAAATAAGTGTTGTGAGTATGTTAAGTGAAGGATTCTGCAGGGGGGCAAGCCCTCTGCACCCCTGCTACTTAAATATACTAACTCAGAGATTGCGCTACAGCAGGGAACAGGGAACTCTCCCGTTCCGTAGTGTCTGCAGAAGTGCAAAATGTGAGAATTCCCTTTTCCCCACTGTAACGTGATCTCAGAGTTAGTATATTTAAGAAGGGGGGTGGGGGTGCAGGGGGGCTTGCCCTCCTGCAAAAACATCTGAAAATGTGTCTCGATCATATGGGTTTTGAGATTTCGGAAACTCGATCATCTGAAGTGACTCCATATATATATATATATATATATATATATATATATATATATATATATATATATACACACACACACACACACACACACACACACACACACACACATATATATATAATACACAAACACACACACACAAAACACACAAAACCCACACACATTTTAGATTTTATGTGTATATACATATATATATATATATATATATATATATATATATATATATATATATATATATATATATATATATATATATGTAAACACTGGTCTACTTCTGATTGTCGAGAAAACACTTTCTCGACAACCAGAAGATGGAACACATTTAAGCCAAAGTGCACTAAATCGAAAGTGCACTTTCGCTAAAGCCTTTTCTCCAAAGCACAATACAGTGGGGATAAGGAAATATATAATTTTCTCCACTGTAGTGCAATATCAAAGTTAGTATATTTAAGTAGGGGGGTGTGGGGGGGCTGTTTTTGTTTTTTTCCCAGTTCGGAGAACCGGCTTTTGCGAAAGTGCACTTTCGATGTAGTGCACTTTAGCTTTAATGGGTCTCGATGTTTCTTGTTCGAGATTGTGAAATTTCGATCAAGAAACATAGACCCAAATAAACACACATCACTCAGCAGGCAAAATGTACCAAAAGCAATGCAGTGTCCAAAAAGAAAACAGAACCCTTTCATAGCCAAAGTAGAAAGCAATTGGAAATTAGATAATTTAAACATCCATACTCCCCCCCCCCCTAGTACCATCATCCTCCCCCCCCCCAGCACCATCAGATGCCAGAGCCACAAATCAAATCCAAGTCACCTGGCCTGTAATGAGGGTTTTTACCCTACTCTTTCCTGAAATGTACCACCAATGCCTACAGCCAAGTCACACATCTGTTTTGGAGTTCCTCTGTGATAGTTCAGCATGGAGATCCGGTAGTTAATAACTCAACACCAAAGGCAGCATACAAGTAACACCTTACAAAATCTGTCTAGGATCATATTCTCCCCATCATTCAACAAAACATTCAGAGATGATAGTTCTTTACACCCTCTTTAAGCAAATATGTGAACCACAGCAGCACCAGCCATAAGATTCTCATAGGTTCATAGGTAGGTACTAGGCTATTGGCCCTAGGGCCTATATAAGCCTAGCCAAACGATACCCTGCCTTTTGTCACCCAAGAAAATTATTTTCCTGTGCCCTGTCAAGTAGAGCCACAGAAGTGATCCCCGGGGTGAATTTCCTATCTCCCATTCAATCATCAAGATTTTTCTTGAAGAGTGCTAATGAGAAGCTTTGTTTGATATAGATAGGTAGTTTGTTCCAGAGTATGGGACGTCTCTTGAGACAGGAATCTATCCCTCCAGCATGTTCTGTTTATTGTGGTGACAAGGTTTAGGTCCCTAGAGCATGTAGCTTGGAGGGATTGGGATTTCTTTATGTGGAGCATGTCCAACAGCTCTGGGTTTGACATAGCTTTGTATGTTAGGCAGAGATCACCAGTGAGTAGGCGATATGCGACAGAGTAAAACTGGATTTCTTTGAGACAATCTGCATAGGGCATCTGTTTGAGGCCGGCAATCCTCTTTGTGAGGTATTTCTGTGGCCTTTCCAGTGGTTGTAGATGTCTTGTGAGGTACATACCAAAAATTCTATAATGGGTCTAATGAGTGATGAGTAGAGGGGAACAATGACCACTTTTTTCCTGGATGAGAAACCTTTTGTAATGAGGTGTACCATGTAGAAGGATTTCCTGGCTACTGTGGCGATGTGATTATCAAAGGAGTGACTACTGTCCACCTGTGTCCCAAGGTCTCATCACACTTTCGGTGTTAAGTAGACTACTGCCTAAGTGGTAGTTCATGGGTACAGAGTTTTTACCAAAAGGGATGACAATGCACTTTTTGGCATTGAGCTTGAGGCCATGGCTTTGACACCAGGCATCTGTCTCAGTGAGGCTCTTTTGTAGGATGTCTACATCGTTAGGAGATTTGATTATGGCTCCTAGTTTGCAGTCATCTGAGAACTTTGTTAGTCAAAGACCTTCTGTGTTAGCCTGTATTTCAGAGAAGTAGATACCAAACAGGAGAGGACCAAGACTGAACCCTGTGGTACTCCACTTGTCACTGGTCTGAAGTTGGATTTAGAGTCTGCTACTTTCACAGGTCCTGTGTCCTGTACAACATATCCTGCTTTTTAGGAGTACATTGTTGTGAATCAGGCTCTAGGGAAAAGCTAAAGGGAGGAAAAGTTAATGGTTTAAGAGCATCAGATTTTGTTTGGTAAGCAGCACCAGATCACAGAGATGTACTTGGTTTTGCTAAGATGGTGAGGGCAGCCTGCACTGTGACTGAATGGAAGTGCATACGAGTACTTGGGAGGCACTATGAGCCACTGCAGTGATAAATGTGTGCATGCCAGCAAACAGGGGATGTAGATAGGTTAAACAGGAATTCTACTGAGCCCCATGGACACACTTCTGCAGCTAAAGGAGAAGGAGGAGCATCAAGCAGTCTTCTGGCCTGAGAATTATTAGGGTCTACCCTTAAACACCGGAAGTCCAGGACGGGGGGAGGCTGAAGTTAGATACGCAGGCAACTAGTACTCAACTGAGCTGTGTATGCTAGCTAAGACAGCAAGGTTAACAGGTACATGTAATGCCTGCTTGGGTGGGTGCTCCTACCACTCAGCTCTCACCTTAGGAAGGGTGGAAAGAACAAATTGGTTTGCATTCCAATGTGGTGGAGTGGGGGCTGATTATCAACAGTCATGGGTCAAAAAAGAGACGGTGTCTAAATTAATAAGGCATCCTCTAGAAGGCAGAGAGAGTAAAGGGAGTTTTCATCCTTTGAGTTAACATTCGTTAACGGGGGATGTGAATTTGAGCTGCCTTTTGCAGCAAGGCAAAAAAAATCTTGCACAAATTTATTTTATTCTACAAAAATCAGTAAGAAAAACCCTGGATAAACAGAAAATAAAAGCCAGATCTTTACATGTCCTACCATAAGGGTCAGGGTATCAAATATCCTTTCTCATTAAAAAATTAACTGGCCAAGATTCAGATTTGTAATGTACTGGTAATTTATTCAAGGGACTCCCAAACATAATAGCTAAAATATAACCAAGTGAAGGAGTGGCAGAAGCACAGTGAGTTAGCTGACCAGAAACAGAAAAAGATCCAAGTTCAGCTCCTACCCCATACATAACAGGAACTGATATCCAGGGTGGAGGATTTTATCTGAAATGTTCCAGCACTGTGCACAATTTTTAACCATAATAAGAAAAAACAGTTTGTCCCAAAGCTGTTTCTTCTCCCAGAACCCCAGACGAGGTGAGCAGATGGTAGGGAAGGGGCATAAAGCAAACTACCTTCCATCTGTAAAGTGGGTAAGACAACTTTCAGTGCAAGCACAGGCAGCCAAAGCAAGACTGGGCTTACTCAATACAGCAGGCCTGAGGCTTTAATTCACTGGCATCTTATCCCTGTAAAGTACCCAGTGAAAGCTCCATAATTTTAGTTTTGTTTATGAAAGAAAGATACCATGTCATGTTTCTTTTACTTAGACGTCTCTTCTTCTTTAATATATTTTGTCTTGCCTATGATTTTTGAATAACAGATGGAGATGGAACATATTTATTTACTTTGTGTTAAGCACAAAGGTCACAATTATCAGAACTGTGATTTTTTTTTTCCTAAAGAGAAAAAAAACACTCTGTAGGTGATGGCCTCCTGGAGGAATATGATTGCCACAAGAATCATTCTTGGTAATTTTCTCTTGAGACATAAATACTGCAAAACCATAAGCAATACATCTTCCTAGTAATAAAGGTAAGAGTCTATACTTAGTGTGCCACCATAGATATGTTTTCAAGATCTACACCAGTGACAACAATACATGAGGGACACAAGTTACAGTTTTTCGATCCACTCGACTGTCCAGTAAAAATCAAACTATAAATGCACTGCAATAAAATATAAACACATACAAAAATAAACTGATACAAATAATTACATAAAATTTGGCCTGAAGAATATGCAGAAAATACACACAGTTGCCATGAGTCCACACCAATCACACCCAAACAGGATCCACAGTGAGTTACAAAACAGCAGAGTTATAGGTACTGCAGAGTTATAGGTACTGCCTTCATAGACCTACACTTTTTCACCACTTCACTGACATCAGTACCTTGCAGCACTAGTTTAGTCACAGTAATCTACTGCTTTGTCTCATACACAAACACTTTCCAGGACAGGTTAGTAACACTGTTCAGTGTTACAATTTTCCTGCTTTATTGTAATACTACCAGTATCCAAACTAGTCTGGCAAATAAAGCTCTTAAAAATAAAGCTAAATGAAATATAAAAACGTTCAAACACCTGCAGCTAGCCACCCCACAATAGTACTTTCATCAATTGGTAAATAATCATTAAATACACAAAGTAACCCCACTGCAGGCTTTTGAATTTCAATGAACAAAACTATTTAAACAATACCAAGTAATACAGCTTGGTAAATTAAACTACAGAGAAAGATACAGTACTACACTGAGGAATGCTACAGGAAAGGACTAAACAGCTAAATATTTCCAAACTAAAATCTGAGTTACTAGGCCACGTATACCACTAACTAAAATGTGGAAGATATAACAGGCAAAGCAAAACAGAAGAAAAATTCACTATTGGGGACAGGCTTCAGTCAAACATCCAAACACAATATTCTAGGACAAGGACTGTTAAAAATTGCTCCTATGAGCAGAGTTCTCAGCAAGAGTCATTCTACTTGACCTCTGCAAGGATACCTTAGGACTGGCCATCAGTGGAACTTGTACATCAACACAACCCGGTAGCAAATAGGTATACTCTCCCTTCAAAAAGTCCATGGTATTTCCACTGATCTGTCACTCCGACTTTAAACCGCTGGCAACATATGACCTCACCTAAGAGATAACACTTAAGTAACCTACGGGGACTGCTTCTGTTAATATAATACTTTAGCTAACATGTTAAAGGCAGCACCTAATTCAGCAGACACCATCTCCACAACACAAAAAATTGCAGGTTTTACCTTTTACATTCTACTGTAACCTTACAGCAAAGCAATTACAATTTATGCAGTTTTGCACCTTCACTGAAGATCAACCACAGGTTTAGTTGCACGTTTTGTAAGTTTTTATACATTTTTCAAGTCTGCTGCTTCATCACTAAGGAATAAAATTACATCTTTCACATTTTTTATCTGAACATATCCACACGAGTCTTAGTTTAGCTCAATTTCCTTACATTTAGCACTCCCAAGTATTAGGAACGATTAAATGACTGATGAACTCGTGAAGCACAGAGGATTATGCATGCACTTCAAGCAGTAAAAAAGACCCAAGCATGGCATGTGGTGCACTATTAAGCCACAGTGGTCTAAAAGCTGCAGTGCCAGGCTGCATAGACACATACCCTAGAGACATCTGATTGCTGAATACCATCAGGCTGACGGGCTGATGCACATGTCAAGCTATTTCCTATTTACATTATGAATTCTTCCAAAAATTACTACGGTCACAAGTAACACTAAGGGTTCTTCAAATTTCATGGAGTGGTAATCACTGAACTAGCAGGAAATACACACATTTAAAAGGAATATGACCTGGAAGATGGGAAGCAGAATTTCACTATGAAAAGGAGTAGGACACGAGAAACATCTCAATTCTACAGATTTTCACCACATTTTTGCCTCATATTTTTGGTCCGTTCCTCATAAAAACTGAGTTTTTTGACAAATCACTGGGATGATCCAAGGATTAAAGTCACTAAATAAGGACGTGTTTGAGTTTCAGACTTCATATCCTCCAGAAAATGCATGCTAACACAAATCCTGTTATTCTAGCAACTTTCTAAAAAATGTGTCCCTATTTTTGGGCCTTTGTCCCACCATTATGTTGGGCTTTGTCCAGATTTCTTGAGCTAAGAGGTTGACAGGTATGATGAGAAAAATTAGTCAAAATTACACTAGGCCAGCAAAAGAGACACTTACAGGCACACACAGACTGGATAACATGTATGTTAAGGATATTCAACAGTGTTAAACGCAACTATTCACATACACTTCTACTCAATGAATAGCTCCTCCAGCCTTTCTAACAATGTTTTTACAAACTATGATTAACCATTATATGCTGTGGTGATCTCTACTCTTCATGGGCACATCCCAGTTCTGTATACCATAAGGCACGCAGTCTTACTGCAGACACTGGGAATTTTTACAGGAAAGTGAAGTCTTTGATCTCCATTTATTTTTTAAGCCTGCCAAGCGTATATATTATATTTCAACAGTTACACAAAGAGGCTCATCGGGTAGAGACTTGCACTTCTCTTTCGGACAAATAGCATTCCAGAAAATAACCTCCAAACCTCCTAGGTGCTCCCGCCAATACACACCCACCTTTTTAACCCACATTAGTAAGCACCTGGAGACATGCATTTGCACTTTCCAGCCAGCCTGGTTGAAATGGGCATTTTGAGACAATGTAGCAATAGTTTCATGTTTACTGACAAGCAACTACTACTTAAGCAAACTGATACAGTTTCTGGGTAGAGATGTAGTTATATTTCATTTAAAGCAAAAATCTCACATGTAGCCACTACAAATAACAACAAAGTTGTTAGTACCACTCAACACCACACTAAACCAATCACACACACACAGCCCAGACCAACATACAGCCCTACATATGTTGAGGCTCTCAAAAGTAACCCAGCTAAATCACAAAGGGCTCCTAAAAGTAACCTAAGAAACAAGTACTTTCAGCAATGTACACAGACTCACAAGCACAGAGCACATACAGCATACATCATGAAACACACATCTAAGAGTCACACTAATTCAATTCAAATCCCATAAGGCAAACCTACAGACATTCCAATATCCTAGTCATTGGTGACTCCATAGTGAAATACACTGATGCACCACTCAACAGGATGTGTAAGGAAAGGGTTACTACCAGTTGCCCGTCAGGTGCCAGGATTCACCACATCAGACATACACTCAAGTTCTTGTACCATATGCACACATATGATACATTAACCTAGCCTTGAGCAGTACTCCACCATCACCAACAATGGTGTCACAATTTGAACAAAACATGACCAATTTCAATAAATGGCTTAGCTTTTGGTGTCATTCAAATGTGGCACAATATAAGATGGTAGACAATCCCAGCTGCTTCATCAGGGATGGCCTGCACCTATCCCACAAGGCTTCTGTATACTGGCCGAAACCTTGTCCACCCCATAGTGCCTTTTTTAGGCAATGTCAGTCCTCTAAAGCTTTCAGCATAACTAAGCAGAATCCAGACAGCTTTATGTTACTGCTGATCAACCTTAGGGGACTAAACAAACTCCTCTTCCTGCAGGTTGTAGTTACCCTGGAAAAAACTGATATATCCATCATCACAGAAACCTGGTTCAAGACCAGTGAAAGCACTACATCAGTGCATTTTTTCAATGCCTATCACTCATACAGACCCAACACATAAGACAAATGCACTAAAGGCTGAGGTGTCTCTGTATTCTTACAAAAATCATCGTACTTCCAGCTGCATTAGATAAGAAATTTGACCTGGAACTCCTCCACATCCAACTCACTATGAGCAAAATTCCTTATCACATCATAGCTAATTACAGGACCTCCCTCTCTGCCCCCTTTTAACCCAGAACTCCTACCTAACCAGTATGGAGACCTTATGCATTAAGCCCAACACCATTCTCCTAGAAGACTTCAACTATCCACCATAAGCCAGGATACTTTTACATCCTCAAACATGTAAGCACAGAGATTTCTGAACATCATCAATACAAACTCTCTGGGCCAGCAAATTTGCACCCCAACACGGGTAATAAAATCCTTGGCCTTTACCAATATGAGGCAGCTGTACTCCCCACCAATTATAACATCCTCCCTGGTGAAATCAGCCCACAGGTCAGGCACATTCACCATAAGACTGAAGCCCCAAACATCCTCCAATACTTTAGTATTTAGACACTATGACACTAAAGTGATGACCTGACTAAATATGACAACCCCCACCACATTGACAGCACCCACTGATTATGCAGAATCCTTTACTGCCAAATTATTTGTGCATAGCTCCATAGATGCAGTTGTCACCCCAAGAAATAAATACAATGTCAGATTCAATAATAAACTTCTGTGGTGAAATCCTAACATAAGAAGGATCCATAATAAAAAAAATTAATTGCAAGTAAAAATAATCCAACTCTCACAATGCCTAAAACTCTCTTGCCAATCTAAACAAGGAACTCCAGATGATGACCAAATCAAACAAAGTCAGATATGAGATAAGAACAGCCACCCAAGCAAAAGATAACCACAAGATTTTCTTTAGCTATGTTAGAAACCACAGAAAACAATGCCCAGCAATGTCTAAAGCTAATAGCAAATGATGCCACCTACTCAGACTCACAGGCCAAACCCAATGTAATGGTAGATACATTTAGCTCAAACCTCACCCCCCCCCCAAAGCATTACCAGATCACATACCTGCATCTTTGCCCCCCATCTCCCAAGCATTCCCAGATCACATACCTGCATCTTTGCCTCCCATCTCCCAAGAACAAGTCCTCACATTACTCAAGGCCAAGAAACCTCCCCCCACAGAAGTTATTCAGTATTGGCCTCCAAACAGGCAATGCGACAGACAAATGGAAGACAGCAACAGTCACATCCCTGCACAAGCATGGTGCGTCAACTAACCCCAAAGCTCCATCTATACAGCTATGGAAATGATCAGTATGCAATTAATAAAATAAAAAAAAAGAATATAGGTGGTTACCCACTCTAAGCCAGATCACTTTTGTCAAGGACAGATCATGTCTGCTGAACCTGGTTGACTTCTTCAAGAAGATTACTGAAGCAAAGGATGAGAGGAAATAAATCAGTAAACACTGCATATCTAGACCTCACTAAGGCATTCTATACCATTCCTTATTTAGATAGCAATAAAATCTCCCAGCTAAATGTCAATCCCTATATAAAACTCAGTGGATCTCAAATTGACTCACAAAGAAAACTCAGGAAATTAGGTCTGGTGACTCTGTGTCCACAAAGGTGTACCCCACGCCCTCCTGGAGGTCAAAGCCAATGTTAAGGGCTTATTGCTGACCCAATTTGCTGATGACTGTAAACTAGATGGAATTATTAACTCTCCACAGGACACGAAAAGATCCTGTAAGAGGATGTTTTCCAAACAAACAGCTGGAGTCAAAACACAGGATTAAAGTTAAATGCCAAAAAATGTATAACAGTATCCTTTGGCAAGCATGACATCCCCTGAAAACTGATCCAGTAATTACAGTCCTGGGAAACTACATAGACAACAAAATGTCCTTCAACCACCATGTGCCAACTATTATTAGAAAAAGTCATTTTTCATTGCGCTATTTATTTAGTAAAGGTGTGGCATCCAGGTTCAGGGATGTGATTACTCCACTGTATTTGACATTTATTAGGTCAGTCATAGGGTATAATACCCACTTTGGCATGTATTTATTCAGGCACATGACAACTTGAATGTCCATAATATTTTTTCACCAACAAAATCAAGGGCCTAAATCACAAGAACTACACTGATCATCTAAAAGCCTTGCTGTTATTCTCGGTATCATAATATGTTAGAGGGCCAATCTCTGCCTCACACACAAGTTCAACAGATCTTATCCTCTCAGCTCTTGCATATCTCGCAAGTCCAATGGTTGTATAAACACCCACTTAAGAGGTCTTCATTTCTTCTGCAACACAAATATGTTGGAGGAATACATATTTATCACAGAATTCCATTTGTTTAGAATAGTCTTCCTCTTTACATGAAACAAAGTAATTCCCTTACTTTATTCAAACATAATCTGGATGAATGGATGGGAAACTGCAAATTCATCCCTGGAGTAGCACCCTTGTCTGTTATGGAAAGGGGTAACACTGTAAAAGACTTGCTGCTTTTGGTTATTTCATATTTAAATTACAAGGGAAAAAATTCATGGGAATGCATGGTTAAGGCTTCTAAAGATACTCTAGGGAGAATGTAGACATCTTACCAGAATGCACCACTTACCAAGACGTGGTTTAAAGGCACACAGAGTACCCCTGCAGTGAAATGCTTCAGTGCCTACCACACATTTAGACCAGAAAATACACAGACAAGGAATAAAGGTGGAGGTGTCTCAAAAATGCATCAATAACAAGCATACGTCTAGGTTGGTTAAACTGGATGATTCACCGGAGCACCTCTACATCCAGATTACCACAGACAACATTCACTTCCTTATCCTAGCAAGCTACAGGTCACCCTCTATGCACCATGAGACCCACAGCTCATACTTAGAGCTACTGGAGACCCTCACCATACAACCAAATACCATACTCATGGGGGACTTTAATTATCCCTCTACAAACTGGGACTCCTACATGACCCCAAACTTGCAGGTACAGAGATTCATAGACTTTGCAAACACAAACAGCCCAAACCAGTTATAATTATACCTGCTAGAGGTACAAACATACTGTATCTGGTACTCAAAAATATGGGAAAAAGATCCCACCCCCCATGTTATGTCCTCTCTGATAAGGTCAAACCACAAAACAGTCTCCTTTGAAATAAAAATAAATTCTGTAACCCCATCAAACCCTGCAACAGTCAGAAACTACTCCAAGGCAGACAATCATTTACTAAGTGATAATCTGTCAAAATGTCAAGCCTCTCCAAACCCAGATAACACAGCAGCCTATGCAGAATTATTCACAAAAGCTCTATACAACCATGTCAATGACTGCAGAGAGACTAGAGAGGCTACTGTGCCTACTGGATGCAAACCCAAAACTGACTCAAAAACAAAACCCTGATGGAATCCAAAATTAAACAGGGTGTACAACAAAAGAAAAAAGTTATAGCTAAAATTAGGAAGTGTAACACCAAAAATAAATAAATAAAAACTTTCTCATAAAACTAAATTGACAACTAAGAGGACTAATTAAGTCCAATAAAGCAAATGTTTAGGTCAAGATAGCGTTCCAGGTTGAGGACAACCATAAGGCCTTCTTTAACTATGTCCAAAACCCCAAAGGCAGCAAACAGTGTGCCAAACTGTTGGTAAAAGGAGCCACATTCACTGAACCAAGAGATATAGCACATCTTTTGGCTGACAAATTTAGCTCCAACCTTACCCCATCTCATATGCAGCCACCCCCCCAAGGAAATACTATTTACTCCCTCTAACTATCAATAAGGAGCAGGTCTTAGATGCGCTCTCTCTCTCTCAAAGGCCAATAATATAACTTCAAAGGGCGCTGATGATATTTCAGAATGCCTCCTAAATAGTCTGAGATATAAACGATCAGGGCCACTGGTGTCATTATTCAACATAGCCTCCTCACAGGCTTCATGGCCCATGCATAGAAAACTGCAACGGTCATCCCTCTACACAAGGTGGACCATCAACAGATCTCAGGAACTATAGACCCATGAGTTTAACTAGTGTCATATGCAAAGCCATGGAAAGAATTATCATGGAAATGATTGAAAAAGACATAGGAAACCTTCACACACTGGACCCAAACAGTCTGGTTTTGTCAAAGACAGGTCATACCTACTGAACACGGTGCACTTTTGGGTCACCAAGGCAACTGGATGAAGGCAAAGCACTGCAGGCCATCTACATTTAGCTAGTTAAGGCATTTGATAAAATACCCCACTCGGGCATCATAAACACTCAGGGAATTAGGCATTAACCTTTATGCAAGTCGCTGAACAGCCAGCTGGTTCACAGACAAATTCCAGTAAGTTAGGACAGGAGAGATCACCTCCACAAAGAGGCCAGTCACCAGTGGAGTTCTCCATGGCTCTTTGCTGTGTCTACTCTTCTTGGGCATCTATTTCTTTTGAAGTCAATATCAAGGGCCTTTAGCTGACCAAGGTTGCAGATGACTGTAAACTAGGAGCAGTGACCCTCCCCCCAAAGATACCAACATCTTACAAGAAGGTCTAACATGGAGTAATGTCTGGTGTCAATGTTACAGCTTAAAACTCAGTGCAAAGAAATGCAGAATATCTTTTGGAAAGTCTCACTGATGAAATACCCCTAAAAGCAGACACAGTAGGCAGGGATTTGGAGACTCAAGTAGATAATAACCTGGATTTTGGCAAACATGTGTCTAAGTTTGTAAGAAAATCATAGTGTCACTCAGCTTTTTAAGTAAGGGCATGGCATCTAGGTCTAGGGAAAGTTATTGTGCAACTGTACTCAGCCATCATCAGACCCATGACTTAGTGTAACACCTCCTTCAGTATGTACCTTACTAGGCACATGCAAGAACTGGAATGACCACATAGCTTCTTCACAAAACCAATACAAGGCATAAACACAATGCCCTGTGCAAACTGCCTCAAAGTCCTACCTCTATACTCGTGTTTCCTACAGATTGCTGACAGGTGATTTATGCCTGACATACAAGGCATCTTTGGATCTCGCGCTAATGGACCTTTTGCACATTGCAAAACTAACAGCACCAGCACTACCAGATTTAAGAATTTAAACTTTGCTTTTGACTTAAACAGGATATGTTGGAGGGTCAGGTATGTATCTCAGAAAATTCCTATTCTCTACAATAGGCTTCCCATCCATGTGAAGCAGAGCCCATCCCTGACCCTATTCAAGTGCAACTTCGACCAGTGGATGGGAAACAGGAAATTCACCCCTCCTGATGGATACAGGCAGCCATTAAATCATGCCCCAACATCACACCTCTCAAATGTACCAAATTCCTGGGTAAATACCAGTTTTGAGGGCAAAATGTTGAAGTGCCACAAATTCCTGAGTGGCCTCATTAATTTCCAAATTTGCCAGGTTTGAATTTTCCAGTTTTTTTATTTCAAATTTGTTCCTGATGTTATCACATACAGGGCATGTGCGATGATGTCAGCTTCACAAGGCAAACAGACAGCCCGTCAAAATGCCGAGCCATAATTTAACTTGCCTGCTGCAGAGTTGGACCGGTCCACATTATTCAGTCAGTGCACAGCACATATTTCTTCCTCCAGGTAAGGCAAAGTAAGGCTTATTGTCATATGCAAGAGACATGAGAAATGGTAGATTTGTACTTTACTTAGCAGAAGAGAAAAAGCATTTGTACTTAGCAGAAGAGAAAAAGCATTTGTACTTAGTAGAAGAGAAAAAGCATTTGTGCATTTCTTTTAAAGCTGCTGCAGGTGTGTGTGTCTGTGTAAAATGCCCCAGTTAGGCATAATTGGAGGTTAGAGTTACTCAGACTCAAACCCTATTATCTTAGGTACAAGGTGCAAGAGCCTAAATTCTGTACCTATACCACCACCACTTGTGATTCAAAGAGTTAAGTCCATAGTTATCAACTGTCCAAAGTTTCATAGAACGTCTGGAATGTTTGGCTCATACCTGTGGTCTGTTCCTCTTAAAATTTGTGGTTTTCTGGCAAATCAGTGAAAACCAAATTCACTAAATAATAATAGCCATTTAAGTTTCAGTCTTTCAGTCTTTCAGGAAACTCATGGTAACACAAAACATTTTATTCTAGTAACTTTTCTAAGATTATACAAGCAATGTTTAAAATGTATCCCTGGTTTTGGGCCTTTGTCATCGTCCCCCCCCCCCCCCAATAAATTTCGGCTTTTTCCAGATTTCTTGTGCTGCATAGTTTCATAGCTGCATGCTTCAGAGGGAGAGAAGTTTAGTGCTGGTTATGCCAAGTCTGTCTGTGTTTGTTGTTAGTAGCACAACAGGTAGAATACTTGTTTTTGATGCAGAAGGCTATGGGTTCTACTCCCACAGTATGTAGATAGATTGCTGATACTGCACTGTGTTGTACTTTTAAAGCTGGTGGATGCTTCAGTCCTGAGAATGTCCTCCTTTGGCAGAGATACATAGTAACTGTGAACCTGTTATCAGTTTGCCATCCATTCCCTATTATTACTAGCTTATCATTTTTTAATGTAACATAGGCAATTTATTTTTCAAGGGAAGCAGGCACTTTACTTATAGATGAAACAATGAAATATAAAGTTGTTTTCTAGCAGCAACCACTTCATTAGTTACAGATATCTTTAATGTGGAATTATTTAGATGACTTTTACTTCTGCAAAGATTTTGGATATTTACTGATACTGGTGGCCTGTAGAAGTTTGAGTAAACTTTTATGATAGAAATGTTCTGAATTGGGCAGTTTTCTCATTATTGGTTCATCCATTTTGTTTCATTGCTTACTGTAAAAATGTTCAAAACAATAAATTTAAAACTCACTCTAACAAATGTGCTGTATTATACAAAGAATATAATTTAATACAGTCGGAAAAGTGTATCAAAGAACACATGTATGTTTCATGTGCAAGGAGCCTTTGATTTAAAAACAGGCCAAAGGTAATCTTTATCCACCACTGGCCAGATGTATTTTCTTTGAATGTGGGTTTCAATTCTGTTTCAATGAATGTGAGTTTCAAGGGCAGAGAAGTTTTAATGCTAAGTCTATTTTCATTATGAGACTGTATTGCTTTGCTTAGCAGATGTCTATTAGTGTTTGTGCTATAAAGTGTAAAATAAAAGTAATAAATAAAATCCAAATAATCATTGTAGAAGTGCAGCAGTATGCACATTATGGTGTTTATGGTAAATGAGGTGAAACAGCCAAGTAATGTGACATTGGAATGGCTGCAGGGGGGAGGGCTGTGTATGGGGGAGCCCCATTTGACCATGATTTTGTTAGGGGGGGAATGGCATCAAACTCAAAGACAGCCCCGGGCAGCACAAACTCCAGCTACACCACTGATCAGCAGGCCATGGAGAATGTCTTTTGGAGGTCCCAGCAAACTATAATAATCTTTTGCTAAGATCAGAATATTGCCTACCATTAAATTCCCTTCTTTTACCACAAAACCCACATACTGCAAGTCACCAAATATACACATCATTGCTACACATTTAAAAAAAAATAATAAGGGTTACCATTTACTACAGGGGGGCCATATTTTGGTTGTCTGTTCTGCAGTTTGCATTTGAAAGTTGGTATCCCACCATTCCATTTGAGTGGGGATGTTACATAATTATGTATGCAAATGTTATGTTAAATGGCATATAGATTTGTACTTATTTTTCATGGGCCTTTGTCCAGGTTTTTGATATTTCCAGGTTGAGAGGTATGCCTAACATAAACCCCTTAAAATAACCTCCAAGGCACAATAATTCATGGGAAACATTTGGGTTTTATGGCTAGGCTTATAAAGGCCCCAGTGGTCATTAGCCTAATATACACCTATGACCTATAGGGCCAGCAGCCTACTATAAACATATGAACCTATACATCAGAAATTCAAAGGAGCTGGGAAGGTTCATTATGAACAGAGTTAATAAAATATGAAATGAATAAGTATGTAAACACCCAAATGTAGCTAAACATTTTGAATGCTCAATAAGCAGCCAAGAAAGTGAAACATGATTTTGTACTTTTAAGAACAGACAGTCTTGATGCTTGGTAACACTTAAAACTGCAAAAAACATGACTTTGTTCATGCAGTTAATTAATCAGAACAAAACTGGAAAATAATAAATAAACGACCACCACTGGTAAAAGACTGCACATGAAGTGTTATACAAGCTACTGTATATCCAGTTCTGTTCAAGGTTGTTTTCTTAGAAGTGTGACACAAGGGAGCTATATAATTTCAAGAGAGTGCAATAAACTGAAGTAAAACACTCCTTGGGGAAATCTGGAAAGACGTTTGCTATTTACACATACAGGGTAGAATATAATGAAGTCCTTATGCCAGGTACAAGACATTCTATAACAGGGTTTAGATTCCAACAGACTTACTCTCAGTGTAAGTGACCACTTACACTGACAGCAAGTCTTTCAGAATCAGGACAAACTTGCACTGAGAGCAACTCTTTTGGAATCCGGCCTCCAATTTAAGAACAAACATCATTCTGAGACTGCAGAAAAAGTCTCTCTTGCACTTTGAAAGCTCAGCATGCTTTTCATCTGATTCTACAGAGCAGGAGTTCATCAGTGACAGTAGACAAAAATCTTCTTCACTGACATAGCAGAAGGTCTTGCATGACTCACAGCACACGGATTAACCATGCTTCACTGGAACATGAAGTACTGTTGGTAGGGCTTGCCACAGGCAGTGTTAAGAATCAATGGACCTACGATGGTGGAGTTCTTAAAGCAGAGAAAGAACATTCATGGAAGGTTATAGACACCGACATGCCATTACCATGCAGTGAAAGTTGCCACTCATCTCCATCGTCCACACAGCTTTGCTAGGCTATACATGAACAGTCAGCTTTTACTCCATAAAGCAACCCTGTCCAACCATGGCATCTCCTGCTATGAATCACTCTGTTGTACTTGAATGCACCTTGTACAGCTCAGCAGCTCAAATCAGGGGGCCTGAGAACAGAACAGTACAGTGTACAGTGACAGATGCTGTTAGACTTGGGGACATACTAAAACACATTCACTACACAGCATCACCACCACTGACGACCCTTCTACGTAGAATTGGTTGCTGCTAGCCCGCCAAGAATTTTTTTTGTGCTGAGCTACTTCTGCTGTATGAGGCAATTACTGACAGTAAGTCCACATAGGAAAGGCTTCTGCTGGGTTACTAGAGCTGTAATTCATTTGTTCAGGCAATGAACTTTTCATCCCTTAAATTAAGCCACTCTGTCCTTAAATGTTTCAACAATTACTTATCTGACCATCAGCAGGCTGTAAAATGGCAACAAGAACTCTCTTCTCTACTTCCTGTCCCATGAGGCATCCCACAAGGATCCATTCTAGGTCCTCGCCTATTTCCATCTTCATCAACAAGCTTCACACTGCCACCCACACAATACGTTGATGACTCCACAATCATATGCCCAGCCCCCTCTCTTTCTAAGCTCCAAGAAATTGGTTCACAGGTGTGTAATAGGCTAATGGTCCTGGAGCCTTTACAAGCCTAGCCCATAGAAGTGCCCTGGCTTCGTGCCACCTGACATTAGTTCCCAGTGCCTCTATCAAGTAGAGCCACTGGAGTGATTCCCGGGCTGAACTTTCTATTTCCCATCCACTCATCAAGATTTCTCTTGAAGAGGGCCAGTGAGGTGCTCTGCTTGACATGTATAGGAAGTCTATTCCAGAGCATGGGCAGTCTCTGGGTTATGAATCTGTCCCTCCAGTATGTTCTGTTGATTGTGATAATGAGGTCGAGGTCTCTGGAACGTGTGGTGCGGAGGGATTGGGATTTCTTTAGATGTAGCATTTCTAACAGAGCTAGGTCAGACATGGCTTTGTAAGTCAAGCAGAGATCGCCTCTTAGAAGATGACATGAGACAGAGAATAGCTGGAGTTTTTTTGAGTATGTCCATGTAGGGCATGTGTTTAAGGCCTAGGATCTTTTTTGTGAGGTACTTTTGTGGCCTTTCCAGCTGTTGCATGTGTCTAGTGAAGTACATGCCAAATGGGGCATTATACTCTATGATTAGCCTAATGAGGGAAGAGTAGAGCGAGTAATGACCTCTTTCTTCCTGGATGCAAAACCACTGGTAATGAGATGTGCCACATAGAAGGACTTTCTGACCACAGTGGCAATGTGGTGGTCGAAGGAGAAGTTGCTGTCAACCTGTGTCCCCAGATCTCTTATAACATCTTCAGTGTTCTCCCATCGATTTGGTAATTAGTGGTAACTGAGTTTTTCCCAAAGGGGAGGACTATGCATTTTTTGGCATTAAGCTTAAGGCCGTGGTTTCAATACAAGTCATTGGTCTCAGTGAGGCCTTTCTGTAGGATGTCTACATCACTTGGGGAGTTAATAATGGGTCCCAGCTTGCAGTCATCTGCGAACCTGGTCAGCCAGAGTACCTCCATGTTGGCCTGGACTTTTGATAAATAGATTTAAAACAGGAGAGGACCCAGGACAGATTCCTGTGGGACTCCACTCGTGACTGGTCGGCAGTTTGACTTGGAGTCCACTACTTTCACATTGTGGGTTCTGAGAGCCAATTTGCAACCTACCTAGTGATACAGGGGTTGATGCCTAGTTTGGTGAGATTATCAATAATTCCTGAGTGGGGAATGATATCAAAGGCCTTGGCCAGATTGAGGTAAGCTGTATGAACTGCCTTGCCCTCATCCATAGCTCTAGACTCAAAGAAGTCAACCAGGTTCAACAGACATGATCTACCTTTCACGAAACTAAATTGCGTTGGATCTAGACTTTGAAGCTTCCCTATATATGATGCACTCCATAGCCTTACATATCAGACTAGTCAGGCTAATGAGGTGATAATTCCCAGGATCTGTAGTCGTTCCCCTTTTATGGAGAGGGATGACTGTAGCAGTGCACCATTCGGTAGGGACAAAGCCTGAAGTGAGGCTGTGATTGAACAGGGCACACAGATGTGGTGCCAGTTCACTTTGTAATTCATGTAGAACACATCCAGGGATATTGTTGGGTCCCATGGAAGCTATATTCTTGGCCTGGACAATGCAGCTTTAAGATGTGCTGCAGTAAGGCTGAGTGCCTGACATTCCCCCGGTCTTGTGATTGGTCCTTTTGGGGGGGGGGGCAAAGTTGGCACCGAATCTGTCGGCCAGTATGTTGCCAATATCTGTTGGTTCAGTATAACAGGTACCATTGTGCAGTAACTCAGACCAAACCTGGATATTGCTGTGGAGATTCTTGGCATAACTATAGAAGGCTCTGTGGTTGGTTTTAGCGTCTGCCGCAATTCTGCCTTCATAGCTGGCTTTAGAGGTTTTGATGAGGCTAATAAGGGAGTTTTTCCAGTCTTGCGACTTCACCTTTTTCTGCTAGAGTATCTTCCTTCTGTTGTAGACTTCAACGGCAGGAGACCACCAGATTGGCTTCCTTTTATTTTGGAGGAGAGCATCTGGGTTCTGTTGGGTATGGCTAATTCCATGCATTTATATGTGTGTTCATACAGTGCGCATTGGTGTATGATTCAGCAGTCATGCATCTATTTTCCATTGATATGGGTGCCGTGGAATAACTCAAATATCCTTTACAAAGATGACAGAATCTTGGCGTTCTGATGCTCAGTTAATCCTCAACCCCAATAAAACTAAACAATGACTTTCTCGCACAACAATCTTCAGACCTCCTGTTCCCTTTCATTCTACATTCTTCTAATAACACAAATATTTAACCTGTTTCTTACACTAAGCTTCTTTGTGTTACAATCGATAACAAGTTGAGATCTGACAAACACATTATCCTAAATACACAAAAATTCACATTAAATTAGGCTCTCTCTACAGAGTCAAACCCTTCTTCACCGACTCCACAAGACAATCTATTGCCAGAAGACACCTAATCGCTACTTTTCTTTATGCCTCACCCATTCTCATTAACCTGTACAAAACAAATCTGGCAAGATGCCTGCTGCAACAAAATTGCCAGATTCGCCGCCAACTCTCCTCATAGATCCTATCACTGTATTGCCCTAAACTGGCTTGAGCTTCCCAACTACCTCACATACACCCAACTCACTATGACCCACGGCATACTTTACCTCTCAGACAGGTGTCCTGCATTCTTCAACCTACTCCAACCCCAATCTAATAAAAGACTACTTAGATCTTCTGACAAACTCTTCTTACAAGTCTCAAAAGCAAACAACTTTTCTGGCAAACCTCTTTACTCCAACCGCATTGCCAGAACATGGAACTCAATCCCCCAAAACATATTTACCATGCCAAATCACCTATAGTTAAAATTTCTCCTCAAATCTCACCTAATTCTTGGCTCTGCTCCTGCCTTACACCTGGCTGATTCCTTCCCTTCCTTCCTGCCATCTTTATACCTTGTTATCCTCACATGTACCACTACTGTTTGAGCTTATGCATTGTATAATTTGTTATTTTGTAACAATCTGTATTCTATTTGGGCCTTTTCCTCCCGGGCCTCCGCTGAAAAAGCGACTAAGCCCAGTCAGACTTTTCCGGACAACAAACATTAAATAAATAAATAAAATAAAAATAAATAATGCATAATATCTCCTGGCAGATTCATTCCTTATAATGCAACTTTCTGTTACTTCTTTTTTCTAGAATTTCTTCCAAATACATCTCATGCAAGCATAAGTGACCTTATTCCCCACTCCCATGCAAGGTGTCTCTGCCTTTTCTAACCACTGAAAAAAAGCACTTCTGAAAGACATTTTCCCTACAATATTTTCCCCCATCTCAGTGGAACATTGCCTTCTGAAAACCTGTTTTGGCTACTTACATTACAATTATATGTACATCTACATTTAAATATTACGCACACCACTATAATAACAAATGCATGATTTAAACAGAGCATCATACAAAGCATATAAATAACTGATGCTGTCCTGTTTTCTTCAATTCTTCCTGATACATTCAGACATTCTAAGCAAAAAAAAGGTAAAAAAGGCAAAGCATCATGAATTCATACATATGTATACACACAGATACATGCAAACACACACATACATTTTCTATTATGTGGGCTAAATCTATTTTAGCATAAATTATGCAATGTGGAAACAAGTCTCACTGCAAACAAAGCAAAGCACAGATGCACTTTTTTTAAAGATCTATATGTTGCAATAGGACTTTTACTGCGGCTTCAGACTTCCTACTGAGTACCATCTCAAGATGTAATTTACTGCATCCATTTAAAGAGATCTTCTTGTGTATTCTAGTGAGCAGCTGTCACGGCCCTCTTTACTAAGAGAGCATACTACTTTTAACTGAGAAATAAGCAGTTCTATGCCACAGACAGATAAGAGGTCTGACTAAGACTCCGACAACTTACATTTGATTAGTGTTTTGCTCACTAGAAAAGCCAGGCTGTGGAGGTGAGAAAGGCATAGCTATTTGCTGGCCAGCTCATCTGGGGAAGGGGGATTTAGTGGCTCCCCAGCTATTGATTTTGCTGCTCCAGAAGAAGTCAGAGGCGAGTCCAGACATCTAGGCCTTGGCTGTCAGAAGGATCTGGGCATGGTTACCAAACAGGATCCTGGTAGCTCTTAGAGGAAGCATGTGAAAACGTGTGCTCTCCTGCTTGGTTAGTGTTGGTAGCCCCCACAGTAAAGCAGATGCCTACATCACTACAAAGGGAGTGAGGTTGCAGACTTTGATTCCCTCTGCCTATTCTTCCCCTGTTATATGTTATTCATGTTATTGACTGTATTATTATTTTCTATTTTCACGTTACTTATCTTACAGCTGTACCAGCCATGAAAATAAAACTCTTTGCTTATCACCTCATCTATGCTTGTAAGTGTATATAATATCATTTTTTATTTCTTAAATTCTCTTTTTAACAGAGCTTTTCTCCAATGAAAATGGGCCAATGGCCCAGTCTGACTTTCCTGATAAACAAATGTAAAATAAAAATAAATAACAATAAACTAGTTACAAGATAAATACAATGCAAATAAGAGACAGAAAAGGCCATCCAAAAGAGTTCAGAAAACTAACTGTGTTCCTGTGCTTTTTCCTGCCTTTAAGAAATATGCATAAGTTGGATTTTCAATACCAGACATAAGCATGGAAATAAGTGTTTAGCTGCACAATAGTACTAGTTAATAGTATTTAAAAAGACACAGTTGAAAAAGAAGTGTGCAAACACTAGTAACTGCATCCACATGCATGTGCGTCCCACAAATGTATGCATGTCCAGACACACATGCAATCATTTTTTTTTTTAGTGCTTATAAATAATGAATTTATAAAAGAACATCACTGGCTGTGCTGGTAGTGATCACCTCAAATGGCTCTGCTCCATAAATAAGACACATTCCCAAAGATTACCCAGCAGGAAATCAGCTTTACTCCACGTGACACTACTGAGTTTATAATTAGCATAATGCTCTGTTAACGAACTCTGGAAAAATCAAAAGTCTTGAGAAACATAAGCAGCTATGTGAAGCAAAAATGCTGATCTATAATGGCACTTTTGTTTAGGATCTTATTTAACAGTCACAAGCTCTTTCAAGATGTTAACTCAGAAAAAACTTTAATACAAAGCACACTAATCCCCCATTCCCACCATGAAAGAATGAACAAAAAAAGATTATTCATTACTTAACAGCGAGAAAAGAAGAGCTGATAACAGAGGTACCACATGCAAGGTGCAGTCTTTAGCCTCCTGACCAAGGGCACTATCAAAGCACTGAACGAAGCCAGTACAGCGGTCTACATATGTGATGACAGTGCTGAAAAAAAAGTCACTGGATATAGGAAGAAGGCAATTTTTGTCACCAAGAGCATGCACCTGGTGTACAAGTACCACTGCATACTAGCTGGCTCACAGAACGTCCGGGTCAGGAATACAAATTTATTTTACAAGCTTATCTGTAACATCCACACAAATTCTTGTAAATAATTATGTATTACTGAGTGCTGCAAAACAAAGATGCAAAATGTAACAGCCCCACACCAATGAAACATTCATCAAGCACATATCTCTCAACCTTTTAGTGAAAGAAATCTGAACAAAGCTTAAAATAATGGGGGTATACTAACACCAGGGTCACACTACAGTGGGGAAAAGACCATTTATAATTTTCAACGAAATGAGTTTCAAAGAAATTAGTTTTCAGTGAAGTGAGCTTTCAGTGAAGTGGACCTAGTAATTTCATTTTCAGTCAAGTGAGTTTTCAATCAACCGTAGTAGACCCATATATATATATATATATATATATATATAAAATATATATAATATATATATATATATATATATATATATATATATATATATATATATATATATATATATATATATATATAGTATATATTCTGAAAATCGAACATACGGTCTCAGCCATATGAAGTTTGGGTTTCCAAAAACTAACAAACCCATACATATGGTTTACTACTGCACTGTCAAACCTGACAATGTCAAAATGGCTATAATGAGATGAGATTACAAGTTTGTCCTTCTGGTCCTCAGCTTATGAAACAATTAATCTCCCAACCTGTTTGAACACAGTGACAAGTGCTAAGATGGCAAGTCTGGGTGTTTTATTATGTGGTCTTGTGGTGCTCAGCATTCCTGGCTTGCAGTTTTCTCATGGTGACATTGCTGATCCAACACTGTTAGGTTCAACGATACAACAGTAAACGTGTGTGTGTGTGTGTGTGTGTGTGTGTGTGTGCGTGCAGATATAGACATATAGATACAGCTACTGCTATACACACACACACACACACACACACACACACACACACACACACACACAAACTGCACAAAGTCAGAGAAAGGGGAGAAAGTGATAAAACAAGCAGCTCTCACCTTCTACCCACTATCACAAGATGTTGGTGACAGATATTCAGGACATCGATCAACTGGCTGGCTGGCAACGGACAGTAGTTTCCCTCTATTCCTGAAGTAATCATCGGCATAACCCTTCAGTGGGTGGTCTAACAACTTTGATGGGTAGTCTCTCATAGCTACTAAATCCTACATCCAGGTAGCATGGACTCACAATGGGAGTCCTGAATGGGGCACCAGAAACCATCACTCTGCATGGTCCGTCAGGATCCCTAACAGAAGGTATGACATGCAATGACATCACCCACACCTAGTACATCTACATGTCATATACAAGATGTACAAGGTGCAGCCTGCAATGTTCCTGAACTCCTTCTCCTCCCTCTGAGAAAGATAGCTGGTCAAGGCCACTTCACCTATCCCCCAACAGGCCCTTCCATTGCTCTGGAAACATTTCTGAACTCAGGACGCTGGCAATACAGATGGATGCCTTACTACTCCACCAGAGGGTCATCAGTTTGTATAGAATTAAAAAAAAAATTGTATATTTTAAGATCAGACTGCAGATTCGCATACGTTTTGTAGTACTTTCACAAATGTTGGCAGAGTATAGGAATTAATTCTACACTAATAAACCACGTCTGTACTTACCTATGAGGCATTACATACAAGAGTGGTTCACAGAAACAGGTGATGATTATGCTCCCAATGTTGTCAGATGGCTTTCTGGGTATTATGCATAAGGAAACTCCATTAACAGCAAGTATGAAGTTTTTCAGCTTAGTCTAACTTCCTAAAGTGTGCACAATTAGCCACTTCATTAAGTGCAGTATTAGTGAGATATGTATTTGACCATTATTTGATCAGTTGTGTGCACTGAGCAAACACCACTTCAGTTTAAAGTATTATTTCTAAGCACTCTTCAGAAACCAGAGATAACATGATAAAATACCTTGTACAGACACATTCTGAAACATAAAATGGCTAGTTTGTTTTCATAACTTAAGAAATTGTGCCTCTGAGGCTTTGCAGTAACACTACTAACTGTGCCACTGAGGCCTAGGAGTAACACTGCAAGCTGTACCTCTGAGGCCTAGGAGTAACACTGCAAACTTTGGATCACTTTAAAATTATTTCCAAAGTTGCTGCACCTCCATAAAATATACAACTAGATAGAATTTTATTACATTTGAGCAGACTGTGCGGCAGCCACTATTGTCCATTCTGAAAGATTGGAACAATTTACCTTTAATGCTTTTGTGATTGTATTCAGAATCAAAAGTACTGACACACATGGAGTGCTAAGCACCTCAGTTCTGACCACAAATGCAAGATCAGCATTTGAATGCCAGTAATGCACTGCACTGATACCTAACCTATTCTAGGTTTATACAAATTTAACAAACCACTCCCCATAATTTCTTAAAACATTTAGTCAGTAGTGCTGCCAGTTATCCCACCAGTTCTCTAAGAAATGCAGGTCAAGTCTATCAGAACCATTGCCTAAAGCACACTTCACTTTTCTCTATGACCTTAAAATAGGAGACTAATTCTCTTTATACTAAGCACTTCTAAAAGCTGATTCGATGAATCTTTTCCTGAACACTAAGTAGAAGTACTCCTTTAGCTGTCCAGTATTTTCATCATACCCATGTTTTAGTGTTAATGCTCCTCTAATGCGTAGATTTGTAGATGCATGGATTGCTACTACTGGGGTCCTTTCTAAACCTATCCAAGTTTTCCTGAAAGAATAATGATACCTTGTAACTAAAACAGGAAACTGAGGGCCAGGCATTCATAAGCTACCTCTATTCATAAGGGACATCGCGTAAATTTCCTATTTCCCATCCACTGGTCTAGGTTGTGCTTAAACTGGATAACAGATTAACTCGGTTAGCCTCTCTCTCATATTTTTCCCGTTGAAATGAGCATGCACAAAGACAACATGGTTTAACTGCAACAATGTTTTTTAGGCAGATGAGGAAGAAAAATAACACTGATGAAATACCATTAATAGGAAATTCCGTGAAATTATGCAGGTCAACACCAAACAGCTTGACAGTTTTTGCTCTTTAACAATGCACTCAGAGTAGACCATCGACACTGTCAATGCACACATGTTAATAACATGGTTTGTCTTTTATATAAAGGTATGTCTGTGTGTTGTGTTAATGCAATACAGTTGTTACAAAAATATGACAGCACATGAAACATCCAAAGGACTGAAATATTATCAGACTGTCCTCCTATATTGAATCTATGTGAATCATTGCTTGTGGTTTAAATATGTCAAGCAATCTTATATTCTTCTACAATAAAGCTAAAATATTTGCCTTAATGACTGACTGAAATAATTAAACAAAAAAAAAGTTTCCTGCAAGCCTTGCAATGACATTTAAAGGCATGCATTGGCTTGCACTCTATCCACCCTAAAATCTGTAGGACAGGTAGCTATTTACTATGCAAACCTAAGACAATTATTTTTAACTTGTCGCTAAGCACCAATCCATACTCTACAGCTTCGAACATGCTCTCACTGTCCACCTTTCTAAATTTTTAAGTCCATCTTTAGCAGGTGACTTTCATCCAATTGCTAATCTATGTCCACTTTTTAAAAATCCTGGAAAAAAAATTGTATGAGCTTATTCTTGAATACAGATCAAAATAGGACATTCTTTCTGACAAGACCTAGCTTCACCGGGGTACTTCCAAGATGGCCACACACTGATCCAACAGTTTAATTTTAGCAAGCTTCAGCTTTGGTACAAGAGATGGCTTTGACTTATTAGAGGAAAAAAATAAATGAAATGTACTCAGGTGTGATTAAAATAAATGAAACATTAAAGGAATACATCAACTCAAAAAGTCTGGAAAAACAGAAGCTTTAAACAGCTATTCAGAAGGACTAATAAAACTGAAGAATCAGAGGTTGAAATGAAGAAAAAGCTGGACGAGTATGAGGCTTCTCAAGAAGAGCTGTTACAAAAACTTATAAAGCCTTAGAAGACAGCAGAGAGAACCTGAGATTTCCTGCTATACCAGAGAATCTGGAAAGAACAGACTGTATGGATTTAATGAAAGCGCAAATAAGCAACTGGATTGGTATTCCACAGCAGGATTTGTTAATTAAAATAGCACATTAATTGCACGTTCCAAACCTGGCCATGATAAAGCAGCCAAGACCTATATTAGTAAAGCTGCAATCATACCAGCAAAAATAACGAAACTGTTACTAGGGAAAAGCTACAATTTATTGTAGTTTTTCCTTAATTTGGAGTTTATCATTTTGTCCAACTGCCAGCACACTGGATTTACAGTTTGGTTGTGTTTTTATTATCCCAAAGTCTTGTTCATGTTTATTATACCAGCAAAAATAGTTTATACTTTTCCCTTCTGTCATAGTTTTGTCAGGATCAACAACTGGAGTCAGCAGAATGTTAGTGGAAAGTAATCATTACCTGTACACCAAGCAAGAGAGAAGCAAATTCATCCCAGAAATCAGGGACTATCAAGATGCAGGTAGGAGATTCAAGCTGCCGTATTCCAGCTGTCCTCATAATGGGAGGATCACAGACATTTTTTTATGCAGAACAGTCTAAGGAGGAAATAAAAAAAGTTTATCCAACAAAAAGTGAGTCAGCAAATAGTAGACAACCGTGGTTCTCATTCTTTGGCAATACAGCTCATAGAGAGACTTTTCCAGTGAAATCTTTTTCAGTATACCAAACAAAAATGCTTGAGGGTCAGAAAATAAAGTACAGGAGTTGACTACATGAATCAAGAGTACCTTGGGCATGAACCAGAGTTTGGTGTGGGAGATGGAAATGAGCAGGAAGAACAGCACTGAAGTTAGTGAATAAATGTGTTACTACAAAACATCAATCACATTTGTGAAATATGGCTAAGCCAGAAAGATTCTAAGAAAGACTGGATTTATGCTGACTTTGTTAAACTTGTGGGTGGACTATAAAACATATAACCCACTTTATGTTAATGCTTAGGAGGACAATAAAAGGAAAAAAGTAACTAAATAAAGCAATTTTTGTTCTTACTAGCATTTACATGAAACATTTCACAATATCTAATGCATATTATATTGTAAAACATTTTTCTATAATGTGTAGTCAGGGGTATTTAGAACATGATGGAAGCCTTTCCAGTGACTGCCATATGTGTTAAAGATATCAAAGTAAACAAGTACTTTTTCAGTTGTAAGAAATATACGTTTTCCAGTACGATGAGAGAAGACAGGCTGAACAGAAGGAAGTTGAAGTTAATAAACTGTGATCTTGGGTTGCTGGGGTGGGGCAGGATTGCCAGACGTCCCTATTTGAGTGGGATTGTCTCGGAATCAGCAGCCCAATCCAGAGTCCCACACTACTGGTTAAATCCTGGCAAAACAGTCTCCGCTTTGTTGTTTTTTACTGGCCTATATGCCGGTATATGAGCCAATCAAAAAAAATCACAAAGCGGAGACACTTCTGCTTAATGCGGAAGTGCCTGATGTTCCGCACTGAACAGAAGAGGCTCCGCTGTGTGATTTTTTGATTGGCTCATATACAGGCCAATCAAAAATTGCAAAATGGAGCTACTTCTGTTTAATGCGCAACTACCAGATCTTCCGCATTAAAAAACTTTTTTTTTTGTCTTCACTTAGCGTGAAGGACCTTTTTTTTTGGGGGGGTCCCTACCTGTCTCTTTACAAATCTGGCAACCCTGGGTGGGGGTGAAGTGTTATTATATGCAGACTTAAGACAATTTCCCTTATTTTTACAAGAGCAGATAGTCAGATTAATGCCACTGGATTAAGCTTTAAACAAGTGTTTTTTGTAAGCAAGTAGGCTTGAAAAATAAAACAAAATGATAAAAAGCCATGAAAAATGCTGTTTCTTGCATTAGCAAAGATACTGGCTTTTTTAAATCCTCCTAGTGGCAAATGTTCTCAGTGTGTGTCAAAAAGTTCTAGACAGCTGGCCAGGGGAATTCTCTACATTCTGTTCTTAGTGAAATTTTGAAGATTCCTTCAAACATCTGCAAGGTTGTTCATTGTTTTCTTCTTTCTCATTGCAGACTACATTTACATGGAGGCAAGCTGTCTGCAGGTGTAGGAATTAATCTTCAGAATTATGAGCACTCTTTTCTGAGAGATGCAAAATTTCAAGGTACAATGGCAAGCAGTTCATTGAAAAATAAAGTCTGAAATTATGGGAAGTGAATAAGAGACGGTGCACTTCTTAGTGCTGAACATTAATGCTTTTTGAAAGTGTACAAGTTGCCTTTCACATCTGGCAGGGGAATAAAGATTTGAAAGAACAGACAGCAATCAATGTCAGTAGGAACAAAGACTATAACATTTGCTTTAACATGGATAACCTTAATTTTAGTTTAGCTTATGCCTGGGGGGGGGGGGCTGCAACTGTCAATATAGGACAACTGTTACTATCTGGAGGGTTAAACATTTTTTTGAAGATGTGCATAGTTTTAAGTGTTTTTTCTAAGTTAATAAGAGATGGGGTGATTCTGAAAATGTATTGGTATTATTATTGTTTGTTTAATGGTTTTCATTAAAGCAAAATTTTGAAAACGGTCACATAGATTCAAATGAAGATGAGAAAAAACAACTATATAAAATATCAGTCTGCCAAACAGTGTGTGCACACAAGACAAAGCCTGGAAATACACATTAAAAACTGTCATGTATAATTGGTAGGAAAAGTAGCTTTTTATCACAATGGCTACCCTTTCCATATTATCCTGGAATATAAATATCCTTAAATATAGAGACAAAAAAGTATTGAATTATATTACAAAATGTAGTGTAAATAGCAATACTACAGGAGACACATTTGGAAAGAAATGAGCATGTGAATTTGGCAAAGAAAGGATTTCAGGATGGGTTTGGAGCAAAATACCAAGGACAAAGGAAAACAGGAGTAGAAATGCTGATTACTAGGAGGACTCCAATAGTGATAGTAGAGGAAAAAGACAATAATGGTAGATTTGTGGAAGGAACGGGGCTATTGGCAGGGGAGAAAAAACTACAATGGCATATATTTATACTCCACCAAAGACTGTTTAGAAATTTTGGTGAGAAAATAAAATCTTTTCTTTTCTACTTTCAGTAGGGATTACTTGCAGGTGGGGACTGCAACATGATTTACAATAGCAAAGATGTATCAGGGGATCCAGAAGGGAAAATAACAAAAGAGAGAGTATATTTCTGAAGTAGTTTATGAACATATTTGGTATGAAAAACATGAATTCAGTAGTGCCAACTCTGACAGAATTTAAATATTATTCTTCAAGGTACAATAACTAGGACTGGATAGAAATTATGTTTCACAGGAACGTGCATTTAACTGAAAGCTTTGGCACGCATCCAGTAACTATTTCAGATCATGCATCAATAAAAACCAAGATAAAAATGCATTGTAATGAAGTAAAGATGAGACATTGGTGCTTTCCTACCCATCTGTTAAAAAGAGAATTTATGGAAAAGGTAGTGGAAATTACTTGAGTGTTAATATGGAACATAGGAATTTCTTCAGAAGTAATAGCTGTGAGTGAGATAAAATAAAAAAAAAATATGGTAGAAATAAAAAATTAAGGCAAACTGTAAAGAAGTAATAGTTATTTGGGGTGAGCTGACAAAGGATAAAGTATTGCAGAATAACGGGAATATCAAAGAACAAGAGGCGGCACATCTGCAAAGAGCTGAACAGAAAATAAGGAAGTAGAAGGAGAATACATATGAAAGATTGCCATTAAACAACCATTTTTGATAACTCTATTGCACAAAAAGATTTGTCGTACAGAAAGTAGTAAGGGTTGTTGCCAAACTTATGGACTCTACAACAAGAAAAGTAACCTGAAATCTTTTAGAGTTATTACAGATATTCTACAAATTTTATGAAACTGGAAATATTGATTGAATACTTAATTATGCCAAGTTTAGAGGAAGAGGAAGCTCAACAACTAATTGTTAAAATTGGAGGAGATATGATAAAAATGGTGATGTGTAAACAGTCAGCAGGGAAGTCTGCAGGAACAGATGGTATACCTGTGGAAGTTTGGAAGTCGGGAGGGAGAAGGTGATGAAAATCTGGAATGTTTTAGCAATACTTTAAAAGGAGGAGATGCAACAACATCTTGAAAGAAAGTTGTGGTCGCTGTATTACCCAAAGACAGCAAAGATCCCCAGCTTTGCGTAGACCCATTTCAAATTTTACATAATGCCCATAAGTGTTTATGACTATACTAGCTAAAAGAATGGCAAAGGTGTTTCCAAAAGTTATGGATCAGTGTGGTTTTATAGAGGGGATACAACAATTTGACAACATTAGCAGAACAATGATGATCCAGAGGGAAGCATAATGTAAGAAAATACCTCTGTTAGTGGGTCTAGATGCAGATAAAGAATTCAACAGAGTAAGCTAGGATTTTAGGAGTAGGACAATGGAAGCATTTGCATTCCCTGACACAATAGTAAGGTTAATTAGGGGGATACATAAAGGATCAGCAGCAAAATATAAGCTGCGTTTGAATGGGGGAACAAGGCAGGGGTGTCCTCTTTCCCCTTCATTATTTGCTTTATATTTAGAGCCATTTGCAAAGAAAATATGAGACTCAGAAGTTCAAGGATATAATTGGTATGGATACAAAGAAAAGTTGCCTATATTTGCATATATTGTTTTTTACCCGATAAATCCAGAAAAGGTCATCTCAGTGTTGTGGAACATTCTGATGCAATTTTAAGTCTTTTGTGATATAAAATAAATGAGGGTAAAACAAAGGCTATAGCTGTAAATTATCTACCCATAGACACAAATTGGTTCAGCAATACCCAAATTTATTGGGACATGATAAGAAGTATTTAGGGGTTTGGATTAAAAATGATTCTGTTATGGCAACTAAGGATATGTGGAAAGAGACTAATCAAAAGAAAATACAAAGCCTGAGAAGCGGAATGCTCTTGTTTATGGAAATGGAAAATAAGATACAAGCAGTGAAAATGGCCTTGGGCATGTTTTTATCAACCAGAAGAGAAGCTGGGGATAATAACTAATAAAATGTTGAAGGAATTTATCTTTGGAGGTGAAGTGAGCAAGAGTTATGTGGGTTAAGCTGATTCTTCTAATACAAGAAGTTGGTTTAGGATTATCTGATTTGAAGGGATATTTTAGAGTTCTACAGTTAAGGCTCATATACATAAACAAGGTTATAGTTCAAAGTGGAAAGGGATGATGATGAAGTAGGAAAGGTGTTCAAAAATAAGGAGACATTTTTGGATGCAGATCCTTAAGGGGGATAATAACAATCATACAAAAAAATATATTCAGAAAGTATTCTATTTACTAAACCAACACAGACATGGAGAAAGGAGATTTTGCTACTCAGGATGATTGCAAGTGTGGATATAGAAAATAGGCAAAAAGGGCTAAAATTTACTGGAATAAACTGGCAAATGAACAAAGGTATTGAGTGCAAATAACAAGACAGGGAAAGGTTATAGCATGGGTTGAGGCCAAGAAGACATCTGAACTGTACCTTAGAGACTTGCCTTCCCTATCAGGGACTGGCATTACAGTATAGGCAAGAAGAAAGGGTTAGGGAATCCTAAGTGAAAGACCTGCTCTGGTAGAGTTTTTAGTTGAATCTAGAACAGAAGCTGCTTTTAAAAAAGGGACAATTAGTAGACCATATAAAATATTACAGAACAGCTATAGGAATCAGAGGAGGTTAGAAAACACTGGGGGAATAGACTGGAAAAAAGATTTACAAGACAACAATGGGAGGATATATGAATGGCTCTTAACTATGCAAAAGTCCAGAAGATTTAGGATTTTTGCTTGGAAGAATTTGCATCCTTATTTTTATACTCAAAGCAGACTTCAAATAATTTTTCCTCAGGTAAACAGCAAATACTGGCTATGTGATGCGGAAGAAAAAGGTAACTGGGAACATGTATTTTGGGAGTATAATAAGTTGGCAGATTTTAAAAATTCTCCAAGTTTATTAACACACAGATTATAGAGGAGAATAATAGGAATTTGGAAAACCTACAAGCACAAATTGATACTTTGGATGTTTCTATTAAAAATGACCTGATGTTTGAAATAGAAATGGAAAGACATAAGTATTTTAAATTAAAGGATGATGTTGACAATAAATGTAAGATTTTGGTGGACAGAAAAATGGATAAATTAAGGAGGGATATTCACGAATATGATATTCAAGTTTGTTACCCAAAACCCCCACTTTTTAGAAAGCAGTATTATAATAATAATGTCCCTAATCATTATAAATACAATAAAGTGGTAGAAACTCACTACGATAATGAGGAAGGGATGGAAACTAATGTGAATGAATATGATGTTGAATTCCCACCCCTCGACAGGTATGTAGAAGGGAGATGGGAAAACAACAGAAGTTATGGAAATTTTCAGAAACGAGGGGGGAGAAGGGGGAGGGGGAGACCATTTTATTAGAAACCCCCCACCCTGAAGTGAATACACATGGAATAGTAGTTAAAGAAAACATTAATACCCTTGATGGGTTCACCATATATAATTTTAGTAATATTGTGTTAAAAGTTGAACATTTTAAACTTTTAGAAAAAGGTTTTAAATTTATCCCACTTACCCAAGGCAATTCCACCCAGACTTTAATTGATATGAAACTTTTCCTTAGGAAAATGAATTTAGAATTGTTATTTCATAAGGAAGGGATAGGAATAAACACTTTGGGATTGGGAAATGTTAATAACAATAAGAACCAGTTGGTAAAAAAATCTACCTTTAACCCCCCCGATTCATAATCAATTGAAGAATTTTGAAATTATTATGGAGAATGAAATTAGGAAGACGGAAAGAAATGTGAAACAAAATAGAGTACACTACAACCTTAACCCCCAAGAATATAAGAAGTTGGAAGAGTTGAAATACAATAAAAATGTAAGGGTAATGAAACCCGATAAGGGTGGGGGTATAGTTGTGATGGATGTTATATTGTATGAAGGAAAGATGAATGATATACTAAGAAATGAAGTTAAATATAGTACAGTCTCATTAAATGAAATTAAGACTGCCTATGAACGTATAGATAATATTCTAGAAGACATGTTAAATGAAAACCTCTTTGATATGAAAACTCTTTCCTTTTTGAAAATAGAGAAGCCTATTATACCAGCCATCTTTGGTATACCAAAGATACACAAAGATAGGTTGGACCCTCCACTGAGACCTATTGTCTCAGCAGGAGGGTCTAAAACAAATTCACTAGCCAAGTATGTAGATCAAAGGGCCAAACATATATGGCTAGAAAAGAGAGCCATTTTAAAAGATTCTTGGGACCTACTGAGAGGCCTGAACAATAGTTTTTATAGTGACGAACTGATTTTTGTTACAATAGATATTGTCGACTTATTTGGGTCTATACCTTATGAGGCTGGTATGAGAATGTTTGAGGAGGAAATTTTTGGGGATAGTAAATTGACCTTAGAAGAAAAGGTAGTGTGCACAGGCTTAATGGACCTCACATTAAAAAATAATTATTTAACTTTTAATGGTGAATTTTTTAGACAGCTACAAGGCGTAGCAATGGGGGCAGCCTGTGCACCTACCTTTGCCAATTTAGTTCTTGCAAATTGGGAGGAACGGTATGTATTGACTTCCCCTTATGCAAAGTTTTGGACTTTATACAAGAGGTTTCTGGATGACATTATTATTTTTTGGACAGGGGGTAAGGATGTTTTGGATGAATTTATTACATATATAGAAAAGACTACAGATTTTTTAAAATTTACTTATACTTACTCTGAAACTAAAATTCAATACCTGGATGTGGAAATTACAAAAAGGGACAGAAAGTTTGAAACAAAGGTTTATAGAAAACCCACTTACGTGAATTCTTTTTTGCATTTTAAAAGTGCCCACCCAATATATTGCAAAAAAAACATAGTGAAAGGGCAATTTGTGAGAGGGTCTAGGATGACAAATGATGAGGAAAAATTTAAAGTGGAATGTGATTTGTTAGAGAAAATGTTCCTAGAAAGAGAATACCCACCCAAATTTATTAAAAATATCAGAACTGAAGTGGAAGAAGGAAGAAAAGGGAGGTTTGAACCCATTTTTGGTAAGAGTAATGAGCAGAATGACAAAGAGGTGGAGAAGGAAGGGAACTTTCAAAAATCCTTGGTTCTAGAATATAATTTACTGAACAAGAACATCAAAAATACTTTCCAAAAGGAATGGGAAAGATTTAGGGCCCTCACGGATTTGGATGGGTTACCACAGGAGACACCAAGAATAGTATTTAAAAATACAGCAAGTATAAAAGGGATCTTGGAAAATAATAACTGTGGTAATAATAGAAGTCAAGTTGGAATTAGGGACAAACTTGGAACCTTCAAATGTGGTAAATGTAAACAATGTGTACATATTACAAACAGTGAAAAAGTTTTCTTGGCCAGCAGGGGTAGATGTATAACTAGTAAGGGTTATTACAACTGTGAGTCTATAGGATTGGTGTATCTGGCTATTTGTTTGGAATGTCCTTCATTTTATGTAGGAAAGACGGAAAGGACATTAAAGAGACGTATTTATGAACACATGTACGATGTTAAAAAAGGAAAAGAAACAAATGCTATTTATAGGCACACTAAGACATGTGTGGGGGCCAAATTTCAATTTTTTGTTTTAGATCAAATAAAAAGAAATATAAGAGGGGGCCTTTGGGAGGAAAATATTGCCTATAAAGAGTTATGGTGGCAAGTGACCCTAGAGGCAAATAAAAAACCGGGGTTAAATGAATACATTTCCATTTTGCCCCTCTTAAAAATTAGATCTGCTAGAGTGTGATATTTTTTCTATTGCTAGAATTTGCCAGTAGGTGGCACCCTTGTTGTATTTTAGGTTAATACTTGTATTAAGCATTCAGGTCAAAATAGTTTCTCAATAAGCCTTTTTTACGAGGTTTTTTATGAACACTTTTTAACCTTTTAACATTTTATATAGTAAATTTACAAACGGTCAACACTTTTAGGAGTTTTTAAAGTAATAATTATATTTATTTATTTATTTATTTAAAGTTTATTTAATTATAACTAAGAATCAATTTTATGGAAACAGGAAGTGATGAATTAATTATTTATTTAGTAGCTTGTAGGTTGATTTGTACGTTTTAAATGAGAACAGATTAATGATTGGTGCAATTTTTAATGGTTCTATATATATACATGTTTAAGTAAAAGGTGATTTTATCTGATGAAGTCCATTTGGACGAAAACGCTGTAACTGTCAAGGCGTTCATTCTGTGGATTATTTCGTGCTTCTGTGTGTTAATAAACTTGGAGGATCTTCTTCTACCTGCAGTTGTCGTCGCTTTCCTTTTTGCTTGGTTTAGTGGTATTTGGAGGTTGGAGCAGTTTTTTACAGATTTTAAAAATTCCCTACAGAATATTCTGTCAAATGCTGAGTACACAAATTGTTGTACCTAAAGAAGTGATTTTTGAGCTGGGACACCGGATTTTAATTGCCTAGACATAGTGATCCCTTGTTAAATTTATTTCTGTTGACTGCCAAAAAAGCAATTACTAGAAAATGGAAATTAAAATCTAAATTAACTGTATTTGAAGTACTGAGTATTGTAAGAGATCAAAGAACTGGAAAAGGGATCTTTAGAAAAAGGTAGGAGTAAATTACATAGAAAAAAGGGAAGGCGTAAGTTACACGTGAATAAATGGAATGTGTGGGAACAATACATGATGTTCAGGAGGACTGAGGCTTAAGGGAAGGCAGGAACTGAGCAATTTATGCAATGTGGGACTGATTATAGTAATAAAGAAAGGTGTGATGTATAATGCATGTAAATGGAAAAGAGTGTTTATATTGTTTGTTTCCATTTCTATTAATGTATGTGTGCCAATGTCTTGGGTGATAATTTAATGAAGGTGTTAAAAGAAAAAAAAGACCCAAGCTTCCTCCTGGGGTACAGTAAAATACAGCCATTTATAAACCTACCAATGGTGCATAACACATGCTGCAATGTGGATGAAAGTCTGGTGCTATTTTCCTTAACCTCAAAATTGTCTTTAAACAATGGACTACCACACTATAGTACTAGGTAAACTATCATTTATTCTCTAATCAAGTTATACTCTAGATCAAGGACCACCTATCAAAACATTTTTTAGAACAGCTGGTTCCATACTAGATACAAATCTAGAGGAGTCTCGAAGGGTTAGTACTTAGCCCACTTCTATTTTCAGTGTTTATTACTGATATTCCTCAGGACCTCTAACATTCCTAATGTTGACTATATGTTAATGACCCAACCTTCAGACATTCAGGTGAAAGTTCCAATGACATCTCCAATTTCCTGCATGACCACTTTGATCAAATCTGGAACTGGTTAACACTCAACAACTTAGTAATAAATACTGCCGAAACTATGGCCATGCTCACTCAGGCATGCCAACAATCTCAAGTCACCAATCCTACTCTGCCAACAACTACCCTTCAATGATATTTAGGCATCATACCTGACCAATAACTAAATTTAAATGGCAAACTGAGGCCAAAATTGACAAGGTCCTTAACCAACTAAAGATTACTTACAAAATCTCAAACCTGCTGACAGGAGGAGACAGGAGAGCTATAGCAATTATGTTTGATTACCTAGAATCAAAATATATCCCGCTCTTACACTCCTTACAGTCTCCCATAAATACTGTTACAAGCTACAGAAAACAAGATTCTTGGCTTCATTTCTCTAGCTAACTCATAAGATCACTGCAATACATTAAGAACAGCAAAATGACTATCAGCAACAGCCACATTTTTACTGAATACTCTCACATTTAAACTTCTAATTGCTACTGCCCTTCTCTAAACAATTTATTTCATACTATGGAACATTTACATGCCTTACAAAACACAAATACGCACCATTTAAGATTTCTTGCACTGAAAATGCTTTTTATAAAATTGCTCCTGCATGTCATAAGACTACTGATAAGATATGACAAGCTGAAATTTTGATTACCTTTAGGAAAATATAAAATCCTGCCTTGTGGTGGAGAACAAATGTAAATGCATTAGAGATACCAGTTAATATTTTATCAGTAGTTCCATGGTGTAATGGTCAGTGCTTCGGAGTCTGAATTCAGTGATCAGTTAAAATCTCAAAAACTTGCGTCTTCTGGATGTCTATCAATTTTTGCAAAAAATTAAGGCTATGAGCTGTTAAGTTACTTCCTGTGGTATAGGATTTGATTCTCTCAGCTTTCATTTGTATACTGTGTGACCTTAAGCAAGTCACTTAAATAATAGTGTTGGGGTCATTTGGGGCTTTGGGCTAAGATCCTTAATTGTCTCTTGGAAACTATACCTAGTGACTGCCTCTGAACCTATTAATCTATTTGCTGACCAAGTAAGCCCACTGGGCACAACCATCTCTGTGGTCCAGGAGCACTAATTAAGTGACTTGCTCAGAGTCGCACAGTACTCCAATGAAGGTATAAGGGATGAAAATCATTTACTCTGCCCGCAGGAAGCAGCTCATTAACAGTTCAGAACTGAAGTGTTCTACGCTGATACACATTACAAGAAATTTATTTACTGGGAAAGTCCAACTTGGAATGAAGCTAATTTTCAGTGAAGGCCCGGGGAGAAACGCTCCAGACGTATGTTTTTGTAATGTGGGAGAAAAATCAGAGTACAAGTAAAACTCCAAATATACGGACACGCAGAGCGTCTAATAAAACTACTACAAATTTATTAATTCACAAAGCTTTCGGGAATGACCATTCTTCAGTGTGTACTTCTTTTCAGAAACCAACACTGCTTTTATATTCATTAAAACCATGTGACACAGCCAACAATCAACTAATTAAGTAATTAAACATTTTCTAACTAAATTCAACAGCTCAATACAGCTACATACTCATTTCTATATATATTCTTACATAAAAAAATAATAAAATATAGTAAAAGCATAAATGCAAAAAATAAATACAAAAGACTTGTATAATTATAATGTCTATACATTCATATGCCCTTCAGCATCATCTGTTGCTTCTTTAAAACTGGCTTGATAATGACAGATGCATTTAACCCTGGCCAGCGTTCAGCATCCAACCTTATAATCCACTCATATTCAGATAACTCAAGTGTATTATTTAAATCACCACCTCTCATTTTTAAACTTACTATCTATGACTCTAAACAGAAACCTATGTTCACTTCCCTTGTCCATTATATGCTTGGCTAGGGCATTACTAGACACTCCTCTCTTCTTATTTCAGATTTGCGCTCAGTAATTCTTTCTTTTAGCTTTCTTGTACTCTTCCCTATGTAAAATGCAGGGCATTTTTACACACTTTGCCATATATATTATATCAATGGTATTACAAGTGGTAAAGTACCTGAATGTGTATTCTTTATTGCTCACTGGATGTATGAATCTATTCTCCTTCATGATATCAGATTCCTTTAGATTTACAGTTATAACAGGGTACTGTACCCATTCTTGTTAGGGCTTGTATCCTATTATCACTACTACCTGACATATTCTTTATAACACTGTTCCAGGCTCCTACATGTCTTGTAGCCAAAACTTGGTCTCATTCCTATGATGTCAACTGCTTCTGGCATTGGTTTCAAGATATCCCAATTCTTCGTAATAATAAGTTTAACCCCATAAGACCTTCTGCTAAATGTTGCAATATATCGCAAATTTTTATCATCATTATTATTACTACTTCTAGCGGTAGTACTATATTCTGAGAAATAAGATTTTGATTGATCTTTCCTAGTAGCTTTGATGTTCTCTAAAATACTGTCCTCATACCCTTGTTCCTTAAACTCAAGCATCATTTCATCAATATTATTACTACACATCTCATCATTAGTATTCAGTCTACCGGCCCTCATTAGTTGACTTTTGACTATGCTCCTGAATGCATGTGGAGCATGCATACTGGTTCTATGAACACATCTGTTCATCTGTACTGGTTTCCTATAAATCGACATTGTTATATTACCATTTTCTTTTATTAGTTTAATGTCTAAATAATGTATGTTATCACTCAAATATTCTGCAGTGAAGTGTACAAATTTTGTAGTGTGATTCAAATAATCAACAAATAGATTCAACTGTAAAATGTTGCCACCCCACAATAAAAATATATCATCCACAAAATGTTTGAAAAAAAATAACTTTCCTGCTTAATTCACATGAGCTATTAAAGATATTCTCTTCCTCTTATTTACTTATTACTACATTTTCATAAGTATTTGCAATCTAATACCCATTGCCACCGCTACTTTCTGATGGCAATAGTGGTCCTGGAATATAAATATATTACGATTAAGCACAACTTCAAGTAAATCACATATGGTCTCAACATCTCTCCCAGTAATATTTGTATTAGCACATAAAAATTCAAGTACAGTGTTCACACCATAATCAGTGGGCATCACTGTAAATAATGATCGTATATCCAGGGTGACAAACAAGTAATCTTCGCGCATTTGTACATTGTCATACCAACTATACAAATTATGCAAAAAATCTTTTGAATCCTGTATATAACTTTTCACCTTCTCCAAGTGTTTATTTAACACAGTCTGTAGGTAAATTGAAATTGGTTCTGTTACCCACCCATTACCTGAGACTGCAGGTCTCATGGGTGGGTGATGCAGATCTTTATGTATCTTTGGTAATCCATATAAAATGGGTACCTTCAGACTAGGGATGGTGAAATACTTAAACAATTCCAAAGAAATATCAGAATTAAATTTGCAGCTCATATACTGCCATATTAACCCTACTAACAAAATTAGAGATGTCTACACTATTTATCTCATCAAATGCATTGGTGTCATTCAGAAAATCATACATAGTTTTCACAATCTGCCCTATTCAGAATAACTACAGTCCCTCCTTTAATCGGCCTGCTTTATAATATCTCTATTGCGTTCCAATTTTTTAAACGCTTCATATTCTGAAAGAGTCAAGTTATAGAATTTATTTCTATCTTTTTTTACTATAGTTACTCTCTAATTTCATGGTCACATATATCATGAAATGCATTGACTACAGGACAATTAACAGGTACAAATACACTCGATTTTTTGCATGGCTGTGAAGTTACAGACATGGAATCTTAAAAAGCAATTTTAAATTTAAATTTCTAACAAAAACTTTAAATTCTGTTAGAGCATTAACCACATCATCAGTCCCCACAGGAATAAACTGTAGGCCCTTACCAAGTAAACTGAAGTTATGTTCGGTTAAGTTCAAGTCCGATAAATTTACAACAGACGACTTGTTCATTAATCCTCGCTTGATGTTCGACTCCGTGTTTGGGGGCCTTTGCTGCGCCATCTCTTCTGTTCGCCCCCTCTTCCCTTATTTCTGCCTCTCGAAGCTTCTCTCTGCTTGGATGCTACCACTTCCAGTAGCTTTAATACTAAAGGGATAACACTACTATGACCTTCAGACAAGGATTGGACTCTACCATTGTCTGAAATGGCTTGGGTAGATCCTACTGCATTATCGGACATTCTTAATTGGTTTATCTGACTGCTAGCAGATGTACTAGTACTAGCAGTTATCTGTTCATTGTTACTATTCATGTTGTTTACGCCAGAGTTAGTCTCATTTAATGAAAAACTGTCAAAAGTATCGAGTATTGACCAATTTCACTATTAACCTCCCCCTCTATTCATGGCAACATTAGGTTATCCTCTCGCTAAGAAAAAAAATTTCCATTTTTAAAATCATTAAAGTCCCAAATTAACTTGTGTCTCTTGACATTAATCAATTTATTTTCAAAGTCAGTTACATGCTGTAACATTTCATTCTATACAGCGTGATTATCGGCATGTCTAATAGTTTACTTTCAGCTACAGCAATCTCTTCCTGCAAGTCCATCTCTATTTTAAGGTAAAAATCATTCACGAGTTTCATGTATTCAGCATTTAACTTCAGATTTAACTGCTGCCATTTTGCCAAAAGTTCAGGATACAGACATAGCCGGCTTTAGGCACCAGCGAACCCTGCGGTCACTGGCAGCCCCCTGTTCCTGGGGGGCCCCCAACCACAGCAAGTTATCTTTCCTTGACATTTTGTAACATGTCTGTCAAACCAACAAAAGCTAGTACGTCAGTCCTGTATACTTAATAAACCAGGTGGGTAATAATGCTTATTTATATCTCCTTTAAAATTCAAAAAATGTGCCTTTGGTTATAGTAAAAATGTTTTATCAATCAAGAGCCTTCACAATTCCATTAAATATTTTACCACTAACATAGTGGCCATGGCTTAGTTAAACCCTGCTGGTGGACATTCTCCACACTAAAAACATAGCCATCTTTAGGTACCTGCAATACCTGTGGCTACAAAGGGGCCCCCTTAGTCATCCTTCACTGTGTGGGGGCCGATGGTTTTCTCTTTTAGGGAGTTTTATAAATACTTGCCGAAAACCAGATCTCTAACTCTCAATTTCTTCACTGAAGAATTCAGTGCAATACCAATAATAGCAGAATAAATGCTCAAAATCAGGAACACATTTTAAATATTACTCTGATTCAATGAAAAAGTTAATAGAATAACACCTTTTGTATAAACAATCCTTTTTTCAGTCATTAAGTATAAAACTCTAATGTCTGGATTTACTGACCACCTGTAATCCTGAATGATTAACAAGCAAATCAAATGTGCTACAAAGGACAAAACAAACGTATGTGCAAAATCAGGGAAGGTCTATGAAGTCAGGGACAGTGAGAGGTTTGCATTATTCTTCATTGAGGTAAATAAAAGTGATCCATCCGTGCTTCTGTTTGACTGCTTAACAGCAGTCACTGATCTGGTGTGCTGAAACCAGTATTGTACAATGTATTGCTGAAATAAGTACAAAACTAGTACTGCTATGGCTTATGCTTGAGTGTGTGTGTCTACAAATGTCAGTGGGTTTTATCTGTGCACGCACACAATAATGCCACGACACATACATTATTCCTCTGAGTGTCAGTAAAAAATGTAGCTAACAAGAAATTATATTTCAAAATGAAGGCATAACATATAACCCAGAACATTCAAACACTTAGATCTTCTAAGACTCTGGGGACCTCTACTCCCCAGACTGTGTAAATGGATACAAAGGGCTCCCTTAATCATCCTCGACTGTGTGGGGGCCCCCACAAACGCTGTTGTCTGAGGAAAAATGAGGAGAAAAAATATATATTAATTTTCTGATTATGCTCTTTAACCTAAACAGGGCTGTGATATGACCCTGTTAGGATAAAGCTGATAATGGCCTCTGCTCCTAAAACCAGCCTCGCTCGGATGGGTGTGTACAGAAAGCTGCTGTAGGTTATATGGGGGGCTGTGGTGTTACTCCTCCCAGTTAAATCTTAGAGGTGTGCACATGAGGTCATTAATGTTTACTTTTCAGCTGAGGACAGTGTGGCTGTAATCATTACCTTTCACTTTCCTCACAATCAGATTTAGGGCACATATACAGGTAGCTGCCTTTGACAGCTTGGATTGAGGAGTGAGGAGGCATACCATGTATATGTATATCAGTGGTCCCTTGAAATACATGACTGTGGTAATTTGAACCTCTGCCTTCATCCCAGTCTAACACCAGAGATGCAAAAGCGGTCTTTTGGGGGGTATTGGGAGGCAGGCAGTTCCCGGATAGGATCTGTGTATCCAGACAACAAAGGGTTGTTACTTTACTGTGAGCTACTCTTTTGTCATCTTTGAACATTAAGCCTCGGGTACAACTTATGTCTTTCTTGAAAGAAAAAAAAAAACAAATTATTTTCTTATTTCCTAAACTGTTATTACTGTACTGTCTTGGTCAGGAAATGTGTGTTGAAAGGATGCAATTAAAACTAAAGCTGAACAGCAACACAGTTTCTTTACTTAATCATAATTTCTGTTCAAGCCATTATTGGATGAAAAGGTGTGTAAAAAGAAAGAACTTTTAAAATGCGCTTCAGAGCATATAGAAAGTTATAGCTTCTTGAAAAAGTTGAAAAGGAAGATAAAAGTAATGTGCATGGTATGGGGAGCCCAAGATGGGGAGGGAGGACAGGGGAAGACTGGTTGCTATTGTGTGTATGGGGGTGGGGTCTGAAACAGTAGACCTAGGGTGCCATTTCACCTAAGTTCAGACCTGTACATAGAGTTGCTACAATATATCATTGCTGCAATTAAATGGCAGTAACAAATGTCCCTTTGTGAGATGGGCCAACACAGTGTAGTACACAAGTCTTGTAATATAGGAATATTGTAGCAAAGGGTCAATCTATGCATACTACTCCTAAAAGTTTGCAGTATGAACTAAAAGGATGCTTAGGAAGTATGGCAGTGACAGGGTGATATGAAGACTGGAAGTGCCTAGGGGGCCCCCCTTTTGACATCTGCTGGGGGCCCCCAAAATGCTAACACCGGCCCTGGATACAGATTACCTGAGGAGGGCATTTTAAGCACTCAGTCCACGAGGGGCTATTCCAGATTCAAGACATGACAAAAAATTAAATCTTTGCCACTGCAGTTTTTTTAAAAGATTGTGTTTTCTTCTCCAATAAAATTAACAGTTCATTAAATGAGCTATCAGTCGGAGCTTGATCACACAACAGGCCATTCAATTTAGTTAGCAAAGGATTAATATTCACCTGCAAAAGTTGATGTAGACAACAGCCATTCTTAGCTCTCTTATTTGATAATCCAGGTTGCTGTGTCATTATATTCCAACACGCTCCTCGCCCAGGGCTGAACCAATATAACCAAATAAACCAAAATATGAAGCATATGGACCAGCATTATGGTGAACCATCTTTGGAGAAATTAATTCAACAAAAAGCAAAAGTAAATCTCCAAATATATGGAATGAATATGTAGCTGTATTGAGCTGTTGAATTTAGTTAGAAAATGCTTAATTAATTTTCTTAATTAGTTGATTGTTGGCTGTGTCACATGGTTTTAATGATTATAAAAGCAGTGTTCTTTTTTGAAGAAAGTACACACTGAAGAAGGGTCATTCCCAAAGGCTTTGTGAATTAATACATTTGTACTAGTTTTATTATACACTCTGCGTGTCCGTATATTTGGAGTTTTAGTTGTGTTTTTTGTTGAATTAATTTCTCTGATGACGGTTCAGTGTAGTGCTGGTCCATTTGCTTCATATTTAGGAAACCAGAGTACCCAGAGAAAACTCACACGAATGCGGGAAGAACATGCTGACTCTGGAAAGAAGGCATTCCAGCCGAGAACTGAACCAGAGAACCTCTTGCTGTGAGGTGACAATGCTACCAATGCGCCATCCATGAAAAACTAATTTTACTTCCATCACACTGGCAACTATGTGGGAACAAGTCTATGGAGGATTCGAAAAGGGACTTTTCTCAAGGGTAGGATAAAATATCACTTTTTGAATGCTTATTGACACAACTTAGTACAGAACTCCTTCCCTCTGCTGTAGATATGCTCACTTATACAGATGTAAATAATGGATTTGTACCACTGATCTCTACATTCCAACTGCTTTCTTGGCACATTTGAATTTGTACTGCTCTTTTCTGTTTCAACTATCCAACAGTTATTTCACGGTAAGTTTATGGAATGCACATTTTATACATTACAACCCTGCTACTGCCTAACAATCTGACGGTTTACAGGCATACATTCCTTGATATATGTATGATTACTTGTTTTGATTTAAACTGCTAATTAGTTGGTTTGTCTTTTTTTATTCCTTGTGCCGTGGCTGAAATGAGTCCTTGGACCAGTTCTTTTATTTGGTTAATAAATGTTAAATAAACAAACATAAAAACTAAGTCTCACCTTCCATATTTGCACTTCATTCCTAATGTACATCCAATGACAGACAAAATTATGAATCTTTACAGTCAAGTACAGAAATACATGCTCTCATCTCTGGCCACTGCCCCCAACTAAAAAGAACAACTCCTCTTCACTTTTTCTCATGACTCTCATTCATCTTCCACTTCTACTGAATTTGAAGACTTTAGAGAATTAAAAAAAAAACTTTATTCTCTATTTCTCCCACATTTTTTTACCTGACAACTAGGATGAGTCTTTCCATTTAGCCACTGACAATTTTGTTTTAGCAACCAATCAGATCACCTCTTTAAAAGAAAAAAAATGTATTCAGAATGGGGAAACTGATGTACATTTAATTTTCTGTCATGTACACTTCTTGTTTACCTCTCCGAGCTGCTGTCTTTGTTACAACACATATTCAGAAAAAAAACATCTATAAGAAACAGTGTCAGTTTCACAGTATACTGTTTTCGTAGTTGCCATACCTACTAAAATATTTATTTCTCATACCACACCACAAGCTAAACCACAGCAAGTCTAGAATTTTCTTTACTTTCATTCAAAGTTAACAGCAGCCAATAAACTCATTCTATATCCAGTGTTTTCAGACCTCAACGCAGCACAATCTTTGCTTTAATAAAATCCAAAACAATAAATAAATACATCATTGCCACCTTCTAATACATTAGGCAGTCTCAAATTTCCCCTTCTAGCTTTGTCTTCCCAGGAGCTGAAATGCTGCTTGACATACACCATCTTAACTGTTTCATTGTGAATACCTCCATAGTTTGCTTTAACAGCAGCATGGAGTCGCACTGTTTGTGTAAAACCTAGTCACCCACTTCACTAACTTCCAACCTTTCACCACCAATCATTAATCCTGTAATATGCCTTGCATTGTGTAATCCACCTTTCAACTCAAAACCAGCATCCCTTGCATTAAGTTTTATCACTGCAACAGCCCAAGCTACTTTTTTGTTCACTCTCACTCTCCTGCTCAACTTCAAACTATTTCATCTGCGCCTTCCATCAATGCCACAATATCATCTGCACAACACCCTAATGTATCAGTAGCATCAAAATCAGTTGCAAATAAACAACTTTAACAGCAGTAAAAACAAAAAATGTAATTTTAGCAATAGTGCTCCCTGAAGAGATATATAATCACAAAGTATGGCATCAGCTCCCACAAGAGCCCAGATTTTGTGAACAAATGTTTATGTGCCTTTCAGCTTATTAAGATCTCTTTGACAATGGGGATCATAATGGAGAACCATATCAATGAAATGCACTCTTTCAAAACAACAACCACATCAACAGACAGAGCTACTTTGCATGGAGTTTCTACCTCTAAGCCCATAAGGCAAGCCACCACACAATCCAACATTCTAATCATTGGACACTCCATCGTGAGGCACACTTATGTCCCTCTAACCAGGCTGAGTAAGGAAGAAAGTCATGGTCCGTTGATAATCAGGGGCTAGGATCCACCACATTATGCAGGCACTCAGGTCATTGGACCACAATTACCAATATGACTCAGTCACAGTCCATGTGGGAGTAAATGACCTGAGATGTACCTCCATAGACTACATGAAGAGAGACATCATAGAGCTCTCAGAATGTGTGTCTTAGGCTGGTAAGAACCTAGCATTGAGCAGCATTTTACCTTCTCTAAGGATGATGCTACAATATGAACAAAGATGATCGACTCTAATAATTGGCTTAGTTTCTGGTGTCATTTGACAGGGGAGCAATATCTGTCAGCATGGAAGGAGATGGTCAATAAACCATGCTGCTTTGCCAGAGATGGTCTACACCTCTTTCCTCTAGGCTTTTGAATATTACCTAAAAAGTACAGTTGTGTTCACTTACCATAAATGTAGATGTTTGAGTGTATTCACTGTTGCAGTTATAACACTTGGGTTATTCTGCCAGGGGAAGCCCTCAGTCGACCCGAATACCAGAGGCTTAGTATTTCTGCGTCAGTTGCTGTTGCTCTAGGACTGACGTCAGGTCACCAGTGGTATAAAAACAGGCAGCCAAAAACATTACATCAGTTTTTCTTGCCCCAAATGTCAGGAGCCTCCAAAAAGGGAGCTAGGTTTTGGTGGAAGAACACCACCAGTAGGAAGTAAATACCAAAATCCTTGTAGAGAGTGAGGGAGACAAGGGGGATGGAGGGTGGGAAACCAGGACTGCAACAGTGAATACATTCAAACATCTACATTTATGGTAAGTGTACAAAACTGTACTATGTTCTTCATGTTTCACTATTGCAGTCATCACACTTGGGTTGATTCTCAAAGCTGAAGTAAAGGGTGGAGGCAGTCAAGAAGTGGTGGGGCTGGCTAGTATGCCCTGCAAGACTGCGGTTGCAAAGCCTGCCCTGGATTTGGAAAAGGTAGGCAGGTGGTAATGCTCAGTGAAGGTATGATGGCGTCAGTTGCATCTTTTATACCCCTGGCGCACTGACGTCAGGGAAGAGGCGACAGCAACCGACGCCGGACCAAGACTTTGGAACTCGGGCCGACTGTGGGTAGCCTGCCGGCGGATAACCCAAGTGTAATGACTGCAACAGTGAAACACGATGAACATCTCCATGTTGCAGCCTCCAGGATGTCCCTGGTAGGGACTCCTCTGAGGAAAGCTGCAGAGGTGGAGGTTGCCCTTGTGGAATGTGTCCTGACCCCCAGTGGGGGTGGTTTCCCGTGGTGTTTGTAACAGAAATGGATACAGTGTGCTATCCATTTGGAGATGGTTTGTTTGGATATGGCCTTGCCCTCCACCCCTGGTAAGTGCAAAGTTGACTAGCAACTAGTCAGTTTTTCTAAAGAGTTTAGTCCTATCCAGGTAGAATCTAAGTTGTCTGTGCACATCTAAAGAGTGCAGAATCCTTTCCCCCTTATTTTGAGGCTTAGGTAAAAATGGGCAAATGAATAGATTGGTTGAGAGCCACACTGGACACCACTTTAGGCATGAAGGTTGGGTTAGCCCTGATGGAGACCCTGTCAGCATGCAAAATGAAGAAAGGCTCCACAGTCATTAGTGCTTGTAGATCTGAAACTCTTCTAGTTAAAGTGATGGCCAGAAGCAAGGCTGTTTTCCAAGAAAAGGAATTTTAACTCTGCTGAAGCTGCAGGCTCAAATGGGGTAGTGTGAGCTTTTCCAACACAAAGTTAAGGTCCCAAGCTGGGGTAGGAGCTCTTCTGGGTGGCCTTAAATTGTTAGTCCCTCTTAGGAACGGTTTGATGAGAGGGTGAGAAAAGCGAGGTGGGCTCTGTGCTGTAATGAGCAGAGATGGCAGAGGCATGCATTTTAATAGAAGAGAAGGATAGGCCCCTGTGAAGTAGGTCTGTTAGATAATCCAGGATGAGAGGTAGGGAGGGCTGTGCTGTATCAGCTCCCTTAGCCTAGATCCAGGTGCAATACCTTTTCCACTTGTCAACATAGGATGGTCTAGTGCTGGGGCAGCTGGCCACATGTACAACATCCAGGACTTGCTTGCTTAGGCTAGCGAGTGGAGGTCACGGAATAAGCCAGGCTGCCAGGTTCAGGGTCTGCAATTGTGGATGCATGAATTCTCCATTCTGCTGGTTCAGGAGATTTGGGATCTGAGGAAGTTGCCATGGAGGCAGGGGTGACAGACTGCACAGCAGTGGGTACCAGTACTGGCATGGGCAGTCTGGGGCAATCAAGATTGCTCTTGGTTTTTCCCTCCCTTATTTTAAGTAGTACCCTTGTGAGTAGAGGTAGAGGGTGAAATGCACAGATCGAGAGGTTTACCCATTGGAATGATAGGGCATCCACTTTCCAGGCCTTGCTGAGAGGTTCCTTGGTGCAGAATTTGCTGAGCTGGTGATTGTTGTGGGAGGCAAATAGGTCCACCTTTGGGGTGCCCCATTTCTGGGTTACAAGGTTGAAGGTGCTCTGGTCTAGCTGCCACTCATGTGGGTCTAGGAGTTTTCTGCCAGAGAGTTTTGGGAGCCTGGCAGGAATTGTGCTAGCAAGTAAATTTTCATGGCTGAAGCCATGTGCCAAAGGGTCATGGCTAGCATGCAGAGGGGATAGGAGTGTGTTCCTCCCTGCTTGTTGATGTATCACATCACTGAAGTGTTGACTGTTTTGATCAGTAGAGGCCCCGGGGATAGTAGGGGTCTGAAAGCTGTCAGAGTGTGCTGAACAGCTAGCATCTCTTTTTGGTTGATATGCAGATGCATTTGATTTGGGCTGCAATGGCCCTGAATGCACCTGCCATCCAGGTGTGCACCCCAGGCATAATCTGATGCATCTGTGGTTATGGTCTGGGCAGCGTGAGGTTGTGAAAAGGGAAGGAAGGCCCTTGTTGGGGTTGCATGCTGCTGCCCACCAAAGAAAATCTTTCCTTAGACAAGGTATCATAGGTATGATAGTTTCCAGGTCCTGAGAGTGTTGACACCAAAGGCTTTTAAGTACCACTGAAGTTTCCTCGTATGCAGTCTGGCATATGGAATGAGTAGACTGCAGGAAGCCATGAACCCTAGAGCTCGCAGGATTTTCCTTGCGAATAACTGGGTTCTGGTGGCTAGTTGAGAGAAGTAGCCTGTCAGATAGGCTTGTTTTTCTGGAGTAAGGAATGCCATCTGGGATGCTGTGTTCAGGCTTGCTCCCAGGAATACATTTTTTTGAGTGGGGACTAGTTTGGATTTCTTTTCATTTATAGTGTACCCCAAGGAGGTCAGTAGGTCCTTTACAAAAGGTCAGGTGCTGAAATAGCTTTTTTTGACTGTCTGCCTGAATCAGTCAGTTGTCTAGGTAGGGGTAAATTTGAATATTCCTTTGTCTGCAAAAAGCAATGGCAGGAGCCATGCATTTTGTGAAAACTCTGGGAGCAGTGGATAAGCCAAAGGGAAGCGCAGAAAACTGAAAGTGCATCGATCCACCCTGAAACGTAGATATTTCCTGCAAAAATCCCCGATTGGGATGTGTAGATAGGCCTCTTTTAGGTCTAGGGTGGCTAACCAAGCATCCTTGGACAGCATAGGAAGAAGCTACTGGAGGGTGAGCATTCTGTATTTTGGTATCACCAGGAAGGTGTTAAGAATTGATAGATCAAGGATTGGGCGCCAGGTGCCCTCTTTTCCGGGTACCAGGAAGAGCCTGGAATAGAAACCTTGGCCTATCTGGTCTGCAGGAACAGGCTGCATTGCCCTCATGGAGAGCAGGGAATGGACTTGGTTTTGTGCCTCTGCCCACTGGTTTTGTAGGAAGATCTGGGAACCCTTTAGGGGTTGGCAGTGTGTGGAAATAAAATTTGTATCGCTGGGACACTATGTTGAGGACCCATCTGTCATGGTGATGGAAGCCCAGTTTTCTGCATGAGAGGAGAGGGGAGTTTTCCTCCTGGGGCACAAGCAGGTGATCAGAGGTAAGGGGTGGAGTTGTAAAGTCATTGTGAGTTCTTTCCATAAGGGGGGCTTAGCACTGCCTGTTTTTGAAGTGGAGGAACTCCACTGCTTAGATCTCAGCATTCCTTGGGGCTGGTGTCTGCTTCCCCTAAGTCTTGTCTGAGCTGGCCTTGAGGGGGCTGGAAAGGACTTGTGCTTGGAAGGGCATTGCCTACTGAACCTCGGAGGCTGGACTTGCAAGAAGTCTTTAGCTGTCTGCATACATTTAGCTTTTTCTTCGATCTTTTTTAAGACCTCTTCTGCCTTGGTGCCAAACAAATTGTCTTTGTGCAATGGTGCATCCAATAGTTTTAATTTGACATGGTCTGGCAAGGTTTGTTCCTTAAGCCAAGCATGCCTTCTAAGTACAGAACCTGTGATGGCTGCCCTACAGGATGCTTCTAGGGCATCAGAGCCACATTGCAAGGTGTGCTTAGTAACTTGGTTTGCAGACTGCATAAGCTCCTGTAATTCTTTATTTTCTGCACAAGCAGGAAATGTAGATAATTTTTGTTTAAGGAGTTCCATTGTATGTTGCTGGTATTTCAACATGTGGAACTGACAACTTAGTGCTCTAATGGCAAGAGTTGCAGAGGTGTATACTTTTTTACCCCATCTGTCTAAAGCTCGGGAATCCCTGTCCAAAGGGGTGGGATTCTTGGCTGTGGTTGCTTTTATTCATTTAGGTTCCTGGGAGATGACCTCTGGGTCCACAGTATGATTTTTGAAAAAAAAAATCTGAGAGAGTCAGGGACTTAATACCAGTCAGGTTTCCTGGGAGCAGGTGGTAGGGTGTCAGGAGTTAAACTCTATTCCATGAAATCATCATCCACAACATCCAGGACAGGAGGGATAGCTAAGGGTCTGTGCTGTGGTAAATCTAAAATTTCCCCAAGTGTCTTTTTGGACTGAAGATAATCCTGACATTCCCAATGAAAATGTTCTCTCAAAGTATGTAGGGTTTCACCAAAAGAAAAATCCTCTGCAGGAGAGGTAGAGGGAATGAATTCCTCTGCATCTGAATCCTCATAAGCAGACAAGGGCATGTCTTCATATTCTGAAACCTCAGAGTCGGACTCCTGGTCAGATAACGCTGTTGGGAACAAATCTTTTTTTCTTTTAGAAGGAGTAGGCTGGCTTCCCCTAATAAGCATGATAAGGTCTTCCGCCATTTTAAGCATTTGAGATTGAGGCATGGAAGCAGGTGTTTGAGTTTCGGTTGTCTGTTTTTTAGGCATAGTTCATACCTTGGGCCTTAGAAACTCTGTAGTTTTAGAAAGAACTGAAGATGTGAAAGAAGTTGTGTCGGTTTGTGTCGAAAATCGGTAGTGCGAAGAACTTCCTCGGATGCCGGTGCCTGCTCAGAGGCTCCGGACCCATCCAAGGTAGAGACAGCCGCAGGATACTTCATCAACCAAGAGTCTTGCGGCATACCAGACTCCGAATGGGTCTCAGTAGCAGCCTGCAAATCCATAGAAGTGGGCATCAGGGGCTTTGAAAGCATTTCACTTGAGTACCGATGAACTGGCGACTAGCTTAACAGAAGCGTTATTGGCAGTTTTGGACCTGTGTGGTCTGTCTCTGTCTTTATCCTTACATTTTGTTTCGGAAGATCAGTAGTCGGATGGCTTACCGAAGCCATTTCGGATTATGGAGATAGAGAGCAAAAGTATTTAGCTATGATAAGGGCCTGACAACGTATAGTTCTGGAGTTGAACAAAGCACAAAACAGACAGCGAGGGACGTCGTGGTCTGGGCCTAAACAGGTGACGCAGTAAAAATGGAAATCTCGGTGTGATATTTGCTTTCCACAGGCAAGACAATTGTTAACCTTTTCTAACATCAGTTAGAGCAAGAAAAAAGGATCCCCAACAGAGTACTTAGCTTTAGAAAACTTCAACTTCATTTTTGGAAACAAAAATCAGGTAGCGGCTGACCGGCACTCATGCAAACTGCTTCTGCTTCGGGCTCCTCGGCAAGAAAGACTGATGTAATGGCATCAGCTGCCTGTTTTTATACCACTAACGACATGACGTCAAGTCCTGGAGCAACAGTAACCGACACAGAAATACTAAGCCTCTGGTATTTGGGCTGACTGAGGGCTACCCCTGGCAGGATAACCCAAGTGTGATGACTGCAACAGTAAAACACGAAGAACATCGTTGCCTTCCCCTACAGTGTCTTTTTTAGGCAATGCCAAACTGAAAGTACTTCCAACACAGCAAATCAAAACCAAGAAATTCCTGGTCTATACTACAAAATTGAATGTTTAGAATGTCGAACAACTAAACGTCGATAGCTAAACATCAAAACCTTAAAATCGTGAATGGCCAATTCTGCAAATTTTTTCTTAGGGAAAAAAACTCGCTTGACTGTCAGAAACAAACCTTAAACTCTAAGTGGGAGGGCTTTGCCCCCCCCCCACACCCCATGTGGCAGGCTGTGCCCCCACTCCCCCCCCAAATATACCAACTCCAAGATCGCTCTACACCCTGCGAAAAAATTTGTACAGGTGGCCATTCGCGGTTTTACGCTTTTGCTCTTTAGCTGTTGACATTTAGGTGTTCGACAAGCTAAGCATTCGTTCCCTAATATAGGCTCAAAAATCTAAAGGTATTACTTACTGCTCAGTGCTAGGAGTCTAAACAAAAAACTTCACTCCCCAGAAGCATTCTTTACCCTACAGAATGCTGAAGTCTGTGCGGTCACTGAGACATGGTTTAAAGCCGTGGAGAGCACACCAATGGTGCTAGGTTATAATGCCTTCCACACATTTAGACCAGCTACTTCACAGGCAGGGACTAAAGGTGGAAGTGTCTCTATTTACATCAAAGATAAATATACTTCAAGGCTGGTCAAACAGGACAATGCACTTGAGCTGCACCATGTTCAAATCACCACAGGTAAAATCCAATACCACTTCCCTGCAAGCTATAGGTCCCCCTCTATGACCCAGGAAACCCATATCATGTACTTAAACTTATTAGAAACACTAACCATTCAACCCAATACCATATTCATGTGTGACTTTAAATACCCCACTATTAACTGGGAACCCTGTACAACACCAAACTCACAGGCACAGAGATTCCTGGATTTTGTAAACACAAACACCAGGGGTGCAATCATACTGTATCTGGCCCTCACTAATATGGGAGAGTGCTGCACACCCCCATACTGTAAAGCCTTCCCTAATAAGGTCAGACTACAAAATGGTCTCTTTTGAAGTAAAAATAAAACCTGGACCCCCAGCTTATCCTGGAATATTCAGGAACTATTCTAAGGCTAACCTCCTGCTATTAGGGGAGAACCTGGCAAAATTTCAAGCCACCATAAACCCTGAGAATACTGCTGCCTATGCAGAACTATTCACAGAAACCTTGTACAAGCATGTTAATAACTACAGAGAGGCAGCTGTACCTACCAGGAAGAAGTACAGAACTAACGCATAAACCAAGCCACCCTGGTGGAATTACAAAATCAACAGGCTGTATAACAGAAGGAAGAAAATCATAGCAAAAATTAGAAAGTGCAGCACTCAGCAGAATAAAGGCACTCTCAAACTAAACAAACAACTCAGAGGACAAATAAAGTCTACCACAGCCAAATTTGAGGCAAGTTTGGCCTCCCAGGCCAAGGACAACTACAAAGCATTCTTTAACTATGTCCGAACCTCAAAGGCAATACACAGTTGTGTGCAGAGCTCATTGTAAATGGAGCCACCTATATTAAGCCAGAAAACATAGCTGCTAAATTCAGCTTCAACATTACCGCCCCCACCCCCCCAACCTTCCCTCAGGAAATATCATCAAATATAACTCCCTCTACTATCACTAGGGAACAGGTCCTTAATGCTCTCTCTAAGACCAAGAACAGTGCATCAATGGGACCAGACAATATCCTAGGATGCCTTCTAAATAGCAAGAAATATGACCTATCAGGGCCTCTGGAATTACTTTTTAACTGTAGCCTCAAAACAGGCTTTGTGCCTCATGAATAGAGAAATTCAATAGTCATCCCTCTCCACAAAGGTGGGCCATTAACAGACCCTGGAAACTACAGACTCAAATCTCACTAGTCTTATATGTACAGCCATGGAAAGAATTATCATGGAGATGATCAACAGAGCTATAGTAAACCTCCAGACACCGGGCCCAACCCAGTTTGGTTTAGTCAACGGCAGATCATGCCTACTCAACCTGGTGGACTTCTTTGAGAAGGTCACCAAAGCAATGGATGAGGGCAAAACTGTTAACATTGCCTACCTTGACCTGGCTAAGGCATCTGACAATACCCCACTTGGGCATTAGTGACAAACTCAAGAGGTTAGATACAAACCCATGTCACCTGGTGGATACCCAGCTGGTTCACAGACAGGACCCAGGAATTTAGAATTGGGGAGTTCACCTTTACAAAGAGGCTAGTCACAAGTGGAGTCCTTAGGATCACTCCTTGGACCGCTCCTTTCTGGCATTTACTTCTCAGAAGTCAAGGCCAATGTCAGTGGTCTCTGGCTGACTTTGCAGATGATTGCAAATTAGGAGCTATCACTGAATCTCACACTGAGACAAATGTTCTCCAGGAGGGGCTGACACAAACAACTGGTGTCAGAGCCATGGACTAAAACTAAATGCCATGAAATGCATAATAGCATCCTTTGGGAAGTCATCCATCCCTGGTAACTATCATATTGACCACACACCCTTTAGAGATGACCCAGTAGCCAGGAACTTAGGGACACACATAGATAGTAATCTAGGCTTTGACCATCATGTGTCTACAGTGGTGAGAAAATCATTCTATATTGCACAACTTATAAATAAAGGTATGTCACCTGAGTCCAAGGAAGTCATTGTTCCACTATATTTGGGATTCATCAGACCTATCAATGAGTACAATGCTCCCATTGGTATGTACCTAACCAGGCATATCCCAACAACTGGAACGTCCACAAAGGTTCCTCACTAAAAGAATACAGGGTGTAAGTAAAATGTCCGATGCAGACTGCCTCAAGGCCCTATCCCTGTATTCTGTCTCCTACAGGCTTTTGAGGGGAGATCTATGCCTGGCATGCAGGGCATTGTCAGACTCCATTCTGATGACCTCCTGCATATTCACAAAACAAACAGCACAAGAATCACCCGTTCTAAAGACTTAAACCTTGCCTGTGATATAAACAGGTCCTGCTGGAGAAAGAGGTCTGTATCCCAGAGACTACCACATCTATGGAACAGGCTCCCCATCCATGTGAAGCAGATTTCCTCCCTAACCCAATTCAAGTGCAACTTTGACAACTGGATGGGAAACAGGAAATCCATCCCTGGTTTGGCTCCTATGTCTCTAATGGACACAGGTAACCTGTAAATGTTTCATCTCCCAAACCCCTGCTTACACTTGTCAAGGGTATCAGAACTTGTCAGAAATTTGGGATGCATGGCTAGGCTTAAAAAGGCCCTTGCAGTCGTTAGCCTAGTAAACCCATATGACTCTATAAGTAATTAGTGTTTTCCATGCAGCATTATACAAGGGTACAGGAAGTTTTGAACCTGGATGTTTTGACCCCTGCATTAAACACATTACACATCTACATCTGTAACACTTTGAATACAGTTTGATCCTACTGTTACACCTTAGTTAACAAGGCTTTATAACAATTTATAACACTCAGCAAGAACAATGAAAATATATGACAGTCATACACAACTGCCCAGAAAATAACCAGTCATTAGACAGAACAAAATATTATTTGATTTGTACTGGTCTGTAACCTGGTACAATCATAGAGAACTCACATTAGCAAAATAACAAAATGGAACACTGTCTAGAGAATATACCCAGCTTTAATAACAAATGCATAAAAGTGACTAAAACTTCAGATTACGCTGAGTAAATCTTCAAATATGCTAGTTAAATATGCTAACTTCCTATGTAAAATTCGTGATCAATTTCATTAACATGTTAAAAACTATTAATTAAATTAAGTATATCTAGATATTAAATAATGTTAAATAAATTAACATTTATATATTAAAACGTTAAATGATATCAAATTCTTATCTAAAATTCCTAAATCAAAATATTAAATCTTAAAATGCTTTTATTAAATTTAATTGAGGTCAAATAGCCCAGGGTCAAACTGTCCAACAAATATTCACATAGACAAGAAATGTGTATCCAATTGCATTCTGGTCAAACTGTCCTGCTTCCTTATACAGCATGCTAATTAACAGATACTATATATCAAGTATGTTCAAATGTAATGTAAAAAATGGTACAGTAAGACATATTACATGGGACATTCCTGTATGATATGGGAAAATATTTTAGTACCCTCTTACCTAGGATGTTACAGCTGAACTGCATCATAGATGGTTTCAATTTGGCTGTTCTGACCCTACACCCTGAAATGAACATTCCCCAGCATAATCACATAACAAGGATAAAAATGTTTGTTTCCTGCATTTGACAATTTATTTTCACTAATGCAATTTCAACAACCTTCTCCTCACAGTACCTATTAAACATGGTTTCTAAATCACATGGACACCTTCCCTCCAGTGGCGGTCTCCCTTTAAAATAGAGGTTATTAATAATGTTCAATGGAGCAAATTAAACTTTTGTTTTTATAAAAAAAAAAAAAAAATTGTCTGCGTGCATCATCATGTATGCAAACACTCTGTGCAAAAACAATCTTCCCCCGAACTACTTTCTGAAAAACTTACTTAAAAAATACTTCCAAACAGGCAAGTTTATGCCACTACACCTGGATTTCCGGTACTAATATTAATAGGTATGTGCATCACTTTGAGTTCCCGTGTTTATTATGCTTGATTAGCCTGTATAAATGATTGCAAACCTGTTAAGTCTGGTGCAAAAAATCCTAAAAAGTATTAATTTATTTAACAGGTTGGCAATTACATAGCTGTTTTGCAATTACCTAACATATGTAAAATGGTTCGCTCCATTCAACATTTTCTTTACATCAGGTCAGCTTACAACACTTGTGAAGGCAAACACAAAAAGCACAAAACACTTTTACTCCATACTCAAAAACAGTTAAAACAGTGTTCACCTAAAATACATTTCTTTTAGTAATACTACATGAATACAGTTCCAACAACATTTCCATGTAGAACATAAGATACTTTTCAGTGCCTAGCTTTACTGAGCAGCAAAATTAATAAAAACTATAATCAGGAAGGTGAAAATTGAATTAAAAAACAAGAAAAATGTAATGCCCACCACTCATATACTTTACGTGACATAATATTTTGAAGGCAATGAGGAATTAACATGTTAATTTCTTGCCAACCATTTCTTGCCAACCATTTCATTTTACGATCACATAAATGAAAGTAATGTACTCATCATAATGACAGATCCATGCTATCTTCCTTTTGTCCATTTCAACCTTTGGGTTAGTGAATCAGACCAAGATCCAATTTCATCACCTTTAGAAGCTGTGGATCCAGGAATCTGACTCCTCCCCTACCTATAATCCCTCCCTCTCTTCCACCAAATACCTCAGACTGAGTTTGCCTACTTATCAACCAACAGTTTTATTACTTCTTAGAATATAACAAGTAAATCAGAATATAAATTGGAGGAAACAACCAAAAGAGGTTGTGAAATGACAAGGGTTAGGTCTAGTCAATCAAAAAGGAGCACCAGGGAAAGAATTTTGGAAGGGGACGGAGGGAGGGATGTTAAATGGGACGAAAAGAAAACAACATGGCTCTATCGTCATGGCTACTGCATGACTTTTGTATCCAATGTTGTCTTTTTTTTTTTTGTTTGATTAAACCTTTGGGACAGATTTTCTAGCTACCACAACTCTAGGAGTTATCAAGGAAGGATATCCCAGTGAATGGTGGAACCACAATATGTAAGTGACCTTGAGAGTACATTCAGTTTATAATGAGTAATAAAAGGTGAGTACTGTTGACCAGGTTGCTGCAGCACAAATGTCATCTACAGGAACCCTGTGCATTAAAGCAGTAGATGCAGCCACAGCCTTTGAGTGAGTTCTTGGTTTTATTTATTCATTGATATTTGATTACCAGGGAAAATCCAACTGGGTAGAAGCCCATTTTCAGTGGCAACCTGGGGAGAAAAGCTCAAAATTATTACAAAGCATTTTAAGAACAATAATTTTACAATCTTCAAAAATAAAACCAAAACATTTGCAGTTTAAAAAAATTGTAACAAATTAGTGATAATATAAAAACATCAGTTAAGAATAGATACAAGTTATATGAGAATCACTTAATATTTATAGACATTGTAGACAGTTTGTAGGGAAATTAAAGGTAAGCTAATATAATACAAACAGAAACTGCAATATGAAGAGAAGTAAAAACAGGCTTATAGTATATTTAGAGGGAAAGTCAAGGAAGAGAATTTGATACAAGTAAAGAAGTAAGTGACTCTCCAGCTGACACAAGCATCCTCCAAAAGGGCCTCATAGAAACAGACAACTGGTGCCAGAGCCATGGCATCAAGCTAAACGCCAAAAAGTGTATAGTCATCCCCTTTGGCAAAAACAAAGTGCCCACAAATTACCACATAGGTGGTAATCCATTAAGTACAGAAGAAGTAATTAGGGACCTGGGGACCCAAGTTGATAACAATCTCTCATTTGACAACCACGTGGCCAAAGTGGTTAGAAAAACATTTTATATAGCCCACCTAATCATGAAGGGATTCACATCTAGATTAGGGGAGGTCATCGTGCCTCTTTACTCATCCCTCATCAGGCCCATAATCGAGTACAATGCCCCTTTTGGGATGTACCTTACCAAACACCTGCAGCAACTGGAAAGACCCCAAAAGTACCTCACCAAGAGGATCAAAGGGTTCAAATAGATGCCATATGCTACCCGGTTAAAGAAACTCCAGCTCTACTCAGTGGCATACTGCCTGCTCAGAGGCGACCTGTGCCTGACGTATAAAGCCATGTCCAACCCGGAATTAAGGGACATGCTGCACCTCAAAAAATCCAAATCCCATTGAGCTACACGCTCGAGAGACTTGAACCTCAGCACTGAAATAAATAGGACATGCTGGAGGGACAAATTCATAACCCAGAGGCTCCCATCACTCTGGAATAAAATCCCAGTCCAGGTTAGGCAGAGTCCCTCATTGACTCTCTTCAAGAGGAATCTTGTTGAGTGGATGGGAGATCGTAGGTTTACCCCGGTATCACTTCTGTGTCACTGCTAGACAGAGGCACAGTATACTAACCTCGAAAAAGGGCATAGCAAAATTAATTTAAAATGGGTGGCAAAAGCCAAACATACTCTGGCTAGGCTTAAAAATGCCCTAGGGCAGATAGCCTAGTAAGAACCTATGAACCTATGAAGAAGATTAAGGAGGTATAAGGAATGAAAAGGTACTTGCAGTCAGACAACCACATTGACAGTGTGACATTCGAAACATTCTGTCTTAATTTGGCTTTATAAAAAGCTATAAATGACTGATTAGTCCTATGGAGGTAAACATCTAAGCTGTTAGTGGATATCTAATAGATGCAGAGTATATTCTCCTTAGTTAGGAAATCATGAGAAGAATACTGGTAAATTAATGGTTTGACTAATGTTCATTTCAAATGCCATTTTGGGGATGAAAGTGGGATTCATAAACCCTGTCCTTGTGGAAGATCAAGTAAACAGGTTTACAAAAGAATGCCTGTAATTCAGAAGTCCTTCTAGCTGATGCCTGTAATTCAGAAATCCTTCTAGCTGAAGTGACAGCCATAAGAAAAATAGTCTTCCAAGAAAGGTATTTTAAGTCCACTGAAGCTGCTGGTTCAAACTGAGGTCTGTTAACGCTTGAAGCAAAACAGTTAGGTCCCACGGAGGGATATGATCCCTTATGGGAGGTCTCAACAAGAAAGTTCATTTTAGAAATGCCTTTGAAACCTTTAGAGAAGCTATAGAATTTTGTGTCCAACATGGAAATTAGAAGTGGCAGCTAACTGTAGTTCGATTGTTGAAAAACTAAACCGAAATGTTTCTGGAAAAGGTCAGACAAAAACTGTAATACAGAAGGAAATTAAGCTAAAAAAAGAGCTATGCATTTAAGCTGCTGCCTAAATAGAAAATCTCTTCCATTTGCTGAGGTAAGCTTGGCTACTGCTTGACTTTGAGAGGCTAATAAAACATGAACTACTTTAGTGGAAAGCCTGGCATCTCTGATCATAGCTGAAATTGGGAGCAACCATGTGGTTAGTTTCAGTCTCTCTGATCAGGTGAGGCTGCACGGGTGGGTGAGTAAGAAGATCTGGAAGGCTGACTAGTGTCCAGGGAGGGTGTAGTAGATGAGGTCAGAGGAAGAGAACCTGCACTTGCCAAGAGCAGAAAGTGGTAATGAGGATTACCTTGGCCTTGCACCTAATTACTTTCTGAACAAACCTTCTCATCAGAAGAGAAACACATAGAAGACCAAGAGGCCAACGGTGGACTAGAGAGTCCATTGGTGATTGTCCCTGTAGAGGGATTAGGGGAAAGTAAAGTAACTGCTCCATTTGTAGTTTAGGTATGAAGCAAAAAGATCACAGCACAGCTCTCCAGCTCCTGTAGAAAGTTCTCTGAGGGGTGAAGAAGTGGATTCCTACGGCAGAAAGGGTCTTACCATCTTGTCTGATCCTTAACTTTTGGCCCACAGAGTGTAGAGCCATCAAGGAAAAGGTAAGGAAGGACACCTTGAAACCTTCTGCAAAGTCACATAATTGCATCCAGTCATGCTGGCAGATGGGAATGCTGGTACCTGCTGCTCTAGCCATACCATCAGCTGCATTAGAAAGCAGATGCATGGATACGTTAGACACTGATAGTAAGGTAGCCAAATGGTACTCCAATGTCTTCTGAATATCAGACAGTAGGTTACCTGAGAGGGACTTAGTGAGTTCTTTTGTCAAGCCCCTCTGGAAATGCATCATGTGGGCGAGTTAGCTCAGCCCTCTAAGTCTGAAAGTCACTAAAGCATACATCCATTTCCCACATTTGTCCAGTGCACTAGTTTCTCTACTAGATGAATGAACAGATGTGCACTCCTCAGTGAACTCTTTTATAGTGGCGGACACCACAGCCATGCATCTACTGCAGGATCCTTACTCTAGTGTGCTCTGTCTTTAGGTGTGACCAAAATTTTGTCCAGCTTTTTAGAAACAAGTTCAGCCATGTCAGGATCATTGAAAAACAAAATAAAATGCTCAAACTAATATAAAAGCAAACACAATACTGGCTATGGAATAAAGAAAGAGTCGTATCTAATTTTAAGCGCTTTTCATTTACTGCATTAGTAAATTTCATCAGACAAAAATCAGCATAACAAAAATAGTTTAAAATTTGGCTCCTTTTTTCTAAAACAGGAAATTAACTCACAAACCTAAATATTATGCTACTTCCCCCATTGATTGTACCATTATTCATGAGTAAATGAATATTCATGTATATTACTAAACATTCCAAATACAAATATATGCAACTGTATAAAATAAAAATTATTATAAAGTGCCTAAGATATTAAATTAAATGTGTATACATTTATATAAATAAAATATCCATTTTAAACAAAACTTGTCATTACCAAAGCAACCTTTATCTACTTAAAGCTTTCAGTTTTAAAATGCGGTTAATACTGCAAAGATCATTAAGTCCAGGCCATGCATAAGAATGAAGTATGAGCTGCCATATAAGTTCTGCCTTTTCCAACTGTAATTCCCAGGGACCACCTCCATCATTACTAAGCACTTGCTGCAGTATTGCAAATCTAAAATAATGATTGTGTTGTTCATGCACGTTTAGCTAGTGCATTATTTAACTGATCTTTCCTTATTACACACATGTGCTCATAAATTCTTTCCTTGAGAGACCTGGTGTATTTTGCTATATAAAATGCTGGGCAGAGTTGACATACAATTACATTTGCCCTTAATAATATATTATGTGCCCTTTATCTGTATGCATTGGCCTTGATGTATATGTCTACAATAATTGCACATTCCACATCTATTCATTATACTCACTGACTTATTAGTCATACAGCCTGTCCTGCCATTCTCCAATAGATTTTTAAAGTTACTTGCTCTCCTTGCCACCATTTTGAAACCATGACACAATTTTGTTCTAATATTCAAATTCTCATCCATAAGTGTCCAATTTTTCATCATAATAGCCTTAATTTCATAAAAAATGTGTATTAAATGTTAAAACAGTGCATCATTGTCCAGGTGGTGTTCACTCACATCTAAGGGTACTGGGTTATTATTATATGATAAAATAGGAGCAAAATGACCATTTGATCTTTTTGTTTTTACTTCATTATACAATTCTCTAAGAATATTATTGGGATAGCCGTTTTTTTAAACATGCCAATCAAATTATTGCACCCTATTTCAAAGTCCTTATCTAAGCTAACTATCCTTGCACCTGGACAAGCTGCCCCTTAACCACTGATTTCTTATTAATTGCCAGGTGTGCACTAGAAAAATCCAAGAATGAATTTGAGTAGGTCAGTTTTCTGTAAATATTAGCTATGAATCTTTTATTGTCCCTATCCTTACTCAAAATAACATCCAAAAAATGTATCTCATTATTGTCCACTTGTGTGAATGTCAAATAAAAAGTGGTTGTATTAATATACGAGAGAAATAAATCTAGTGCTGCTTGACTACCCTTCCAAAGGATGAATATGTCATCCAAATAACAAATATAGGCTAATGTGATGAAATGTCCCCAAATTTGCAAAGCCTCATGTCATTTCCTTGAATTAATTAAATATACACAGTATTGTGATCAGAGTATATTTGTAACAGTGGACATCAATGACCTATTCTCTGTGATCCCTCATGAAGACTGTATACAGGCTGTAGAAATTTTTCTACATGCACAGGGCATTACACGGTCCAAAATTAATTTGTATACTGAACTCTTGGAAATAGTTCTTAAAAATAACTATATTTATTTTAAAGGCAAATATTTTTTACAACAGGTGGGTGTAGCCATGGGCTCACCTTGTGGCACAATGTTTGCAAACATGGTTATGGCTGTGTGGGAACAGCAGTACATTTATGGTAGTGAATGTTTTCATCATATTAGCCTATATTTACATTATCTGGATGTTTAACACACACTACTTAACAAAGGATGTTAATTCTGATGTGGTAACACAGTAATGATATAGGTGGTATATGTAATATAATTAGAGACAACTGGATAATTATTTTAACAGATGAGAATAGATCTAGAGTTGTAGGGACACAACCTAGATTTATTTTTAAAAGAAATAAAAATTTGAAAGATATTCTATGTCAAGAAACTATGTATTTTAAAAATCCAGGCATGAAGAAGGGAACTTATCCATGCCTACATTGTAAAGCCTGTCAGCACATTTCACAAGGAAATTGTTTTATACACCCCAGGACCAACAAGGAGTACCTTTTGAATATGTATACTGACTGTAATACGCAAAATGTTGTCTATATTGCAAATTGTCAACAGTGTACTGCATATTATGTAGGAAAAACAAATTGCAGACTTAAAGATAGAATTTTTAAGCATCTATAAGATATAAGGTTTAGAAAAGAACATGATGCACTCTACAAGCATATAAAATTGCATAGTGATCATGTATTTGCCTTTATGGTTATATGTGTTGTAAATAGAAGTCAAAGAATGGGTAACTTGTATAATGAAACTGAATACAAAGAGATGCATTTGATTCTTAGACTGGGAGCTGACAAAGCCCCAGGATTAAATGATGTTGTCCCTTTAAAACCACCTCTAGCAAAAACAAGGATAAAATATTGATTTTCATTGGTTGTGCTGTACTATATTAGGTACTATGTTTTACTAGCGTTTTATCATCAGATGAAGGGATTTACCTAAAAGCGCACATGATACTGCTTTTATTGTTTTAAAAAAGTGAAATGGCTTCATATACAGCGTGGTAGTAATTGCCTTACTTTTGGATTTACTATTTGGATTTTTTGGCAGCACTTTCAGTGGAGAAGTCCTTTACTTTTTGTTTTTTATGCTGCTGCTGTTTTAATGGACTCCAGACACCCATGGCTGACCAGCAGACAGGATGCTGAACTTCGCTATGTACCACACAGGTATCTTAAAACCATGACTAGTAAATCTTTTTTGCTACAAAATCCACTGCTGGACATGGACATTGGGACTTTCACTCTTCTCTCTGATGCTACACAAGAGAGGCAAAGAGCTGAGACTGAATTTACCATGTCAGTGACATCTTTTGCAAGGTACATTAATGAAATTAAAATGCCTACAATGGCACAGATTTTATTTTGAAGCTTGTCTTAAGAACAATATTGTGCCAAGAGGCTTACGTGTTTTATGCATGCCAGCACAAGGGGAACGCTATCCCGAGTTGCTGGCATGCTGGCAGCCTATTAACTTACAAACTAGTAAATCATATATGAATTTACTGATTTCCTTTTTTCAACCTGAAGAGGATGCACTGTTAAACAAAGCTGAAGACCTATGTATTCAGCTGGAAAGAGACTATAAAACTGAATACCATAAAAATAGACTTATGGACATACTATGTGTAGCTGCTAACTATGATTTAAAACTTCAACAAGTTAAATTAAAGAAACTACAAAGCGATTATCGTGATTTTTCATCAGGTAACATCTTTGTTTGGGTTTGCCCTCAAGAAAGAGCATGGAATGCTCCAAATGATGTAGCAGCCACACCTGCACCTAATCAACAGCATGAAAAAGAATGCTCAGACTTTGTTAACTCAAAGCAGCCCAACACTCCTCATTCACAGGGGCCTGTCTTTAGTGCAGAAAATAATGAAACAGCATTTACTAATGTCACTGAGATAGTGACTGAAGGAGAAACATTTGTGGACATTAATCTGGGCACTACAGCTGGCCAAATGGATGAGTCTCGAAGTGATAGACTGGACTTTTCAACAATGGGAGCCAAACCAAAACAAAGTGCCCAGATGCCTGCAGCTGTTGCTACATCTGCTTCCTTTTCTCCCTCCTCTTCTTCTTTTTTCACATTACCAGCACCAGTGAAGAAGAAGAATTCTCACAAGAACTACAAGAGACGACGGACCTCCAACTGACTGTTGATAATGCATGCAACTTTTGCAATGTTCATAATACATCAGGTATTTCTCTTTCTGATTTACAACTATCAGTGTTAAGCAAGGATTTAAACTTTGTACAGAGTACAGGGACAGATTTTTGTACTCCAATACCTGAGCTGCTATACTTTGCACGGAATGTAATGCTGAAGCAAATGTTTAATGACACCAACAGTGTTCAATCATCTCATGTATTGAAGCAACCTAGCACTTTTTCACCTATTCTAAATCCTGCACTGTTGTTGTTTCAATCATGTGAACGTGAAATTGAACAGTATCTACAGAATACACACACATATATATATATATGCATTTTAACTTAGACCAACCACATGGAAATGCACTGCAAGAGGTAAAGAATAATACCAGCATAGTTATAAAATCTGCTGATAAGGGTGGTGCTGCTGCTGTACTTAGCAAGGAGTTTTATAACACGCAAATAGATTTGTTGCTAGCTGACAAACTGACTTTTCTTCAGCTGTCACCACTAATGGTGAATTCTTACATACAAAAAGTGCACAAATCTTTATTTAACATGGAAAAAAACTGGTTTGATAGACCACGAGCTGCTGACATTTTTATATATACAACATCCCACTACCCCAGTTTTTAAAGCCTTACCAAAAATTCATAAGGATCTCAAAACACCACCCATGAGACCTATAGTATCGGGTACGGGTTGGATAACAGAAAATATTTCTATCTGGTTAAAATGTACTCTTGGACCAATGTTACAAACCTTCCCCAGAATTTTGAAAGATACTGCTACATTTCTGGAATCAAAGAGAACCGTGACATTTCCTATGTTTGTTACCCTAGATGAAAAGAATTTGTTCACTGTCATAGAAAATCAATATGGTATTACTGCCATAGAAGAAATACTGAACAAAAAGGTGAATATACATATAGATGAAAATATACGGTTCTGTTCCTTATTAACGTTAGTATTAGAAAACAATGTTTTTCTTTGTCAAAGTATTATTCCCAGAGACAAAGTATAGCTATGGGTACGCCTTGTGCAAATACATATGCTAACCTAGTCCTGGCACACTGGGAAGATATGGTGTTATATGAGGCAGCACACGATTGGAAATACAAACTTTTCTTTTACAATAGATTTGTGGACTATGTCTTATTTTTGTGGTGGTGGGGGGAATTAACATCCTTTGTCAAGTATTTAGTGTCTACTACCAGCTTCTTCAGATTCTCTCTGAATTATTCCAGTTCAGCTATTGAATACTTTGATGTTGGTATTACTAAGAAAGAAATTGGGGAGGTAGAGACATCATTATATAGGAAGTCTTGCTGGACCAACAGCATGCTTAGATTTTACAGCATGCACCCTAGACATGTATTCCAACACACAGTCAATGGACAAGTCGGCAGAATATCCAGACTTTGTATGAATGAAAATTCTTTAACACAGGAATTGGACTCTCTAAAAAAATTATTTTCAAGCACGAGGTTATAGCAAAAATCTACTGAAAAAGGAAATGGACAACAGCAGTCTCTATAGAAAACAGTGCAAAACCATGGTTACACAAAGGTAAAAAATGGCCTAATAAGGTAGATGCACAGGTTCAAAAAGCTAATGAAGGTTTGAAAATAAGTTTAACATACAATAATGATATAGGTGGTATATGTAATATAATTACAGACAACTGGGGAATTATTTTAATAGATGAGAATATAACTAGAGTTGTAGGGGCACAACCTAGATTTATTTTTAAAAGAAATACAAATTTGAAACAGATTCTATGTCAAGAACCAATGTATTTTAAAAATGCAGGTATCAAGAAGAAGGGAACTTATACATGCCTACATTGTACAGCCTGTAAGCACATTTCACAAGGAAACTGTTATACACCCCAGGACCAACAAGAAGTACCTTTTGAACATGTATGCTGACTGTAATATGCAAAATGTTGTCTATATTGCAAATTGACAACAGTGTACTGCATATTATGCAGGCAAAACAAATTGCAGACAAAGATAGAATTTTTAAGCATCTATCAGATATAAGGTTAAGAAAAGAACATAATGCACTGTACAAGCTTTGATGCCCGTGACCTGGTCCAGCAATCAAGGAGCCTCGATCCTCACCACCAGAGAGGGCGCCTCATATATGAGGAAAGGATAACAAATACACACAGTAAAGTGCAACTTCCCTTAATAGCACACAGAGATCAGTCAGTCCTGGGCTGGTCGCTCCCTTGCTCTCCAGGTCCCCAATAAGACTCCCCACTGGCACAGCTATAGGGTCCAGATCTCAGCCTAGTGGGCAAGCTAAAACCTCTAGCACCCTCTCTGTCCAACCAGTGCTTCGTGTCCCTGCCCAAGTAGATGACACACACACACTTTGAGAAGAGTTTATTCAACCAAACAGACAATTCTGGTGAAGGCTGGCACAGGTTCTCCAGTTGTGCCCCTTTTTCCCAGACTATATGGTAGTAGCAGCTGCCACCACCCACTAATAATTATCAGCTACTCAAAGGCCCTTAAAAGGGTGTCCAATTACTACTGTGCAATATTATTATCCAATTGGTAGTATAGCCCAGGGCTAAAGCTATAGGAGTGGCTTTGTACAATTTTACCAAAGGCATACAAGTACTCTAAAGAACTTAATTTCTCTCTACACAAAACAACCATAGTTAAAAGGTTTTAAAATATTTAATAATAAATAATTAAAACCATAAGACAATACTTTCTACTACACAGTGCTAGTCAAAAGAGTTCAGAGATCACACAGAAATACTTAAAGTAATTCAGTAGTACAATTCTGACATCACAGGAAAACACAGTCTAATCTTTCTAGTTTCTAGCTATTTCTAAAAGAAAACACAAGTCTAAGATAACTTACATATGAGCAAGATAGTGCTGAGTTGGATGATCAAGACAAACATGCTTAATGCCTTCTGATTCTCTCTGTTTAAATTGCTATTGTAGTTCTGATAAACATTACATCATTTGTTTACACTTTCCTGGTGTTCTCAGGCTGACAGATACTACATTCTTTTGTTATCTTGCAGCTGCAGGAAACTACATCAATAAAAGACTTTCCACATGTAAACTCTAGTAATTACTCCTCAAGTTAAAACAATAGGCAGGAAGCCTACATCTAGCCCGGCCGGAGCCAAATTGTAAACATCAAAGACAGTCATGAAATTATTTGAAATTCAAAGGACATACAATAAATGCTTGACTTAGCTTTCTTTACAGCAGAGGGCAATGTTGCTACATTGTTTTAAGTTCAACATTTCACGGCATATTCTTGCATTTAAGAAAACAAGCCTGTATTTCAACATTTATATTTATAAATGATAGAATTATCTGCACAATTCTATCTGGCTAGGCTGGCAGCCTTCACATCCCACCCCCACACCCCCACCCCCGGAGAACACAAGCTAGTTTTTCAAGTGACCCTTGAGAAATGCCACTTGAGAGGGCTGGGTCTATCTGAGTGTACCTTACCCCATTCCCTTTCTTGAATGCCCATCTGCATTGGCATGGCTACTCCCACTGTGGTGCTGCACTGACATATATGCTTGCAACCCTAGGATCCATCTTAGCAACTTGGCATTTTGCTGGCTGGCTCTGTTTAACCATATTATGGGGTTATGATCTGTCATAACAGTGAATTTCCTTCCATACGGATAAGCCTGAAGTTTCTGCAATGCCCACACTATGGCTTGACATTCCTTTTCTACAGCTGCATAGCATTCCTCCCTGGGTTGGAGCCTGAGACTGAGATAAACCACTGGCTGCTCTTCCCCTCTAAAGAAATCTGGCTAAGTACAGTCCCCTCCCCATGGTTTGAAGCATCCACCTGCACAACAATTTTTTTGCTGTAATCTGGACTGGCTAACACAGGGGGGTCCTCCGAAAACTTCTTCAAGCTTCTGGAATGCCTGCTCACATGCTGGGGTCCACACTACCCTATCTGGCCTGTTCTTCCTTGTCACGTCTGTGAGGGAAGCAGCTATGGTACTATAACTGGGGATGAACTTTCTGTAGTACCCTGCTGTCCCTAAAAATGCCCTCACTTGCTTTTTAGCAACAGATGCAGGCCATGCCTGAATGGCTTCCACTTTGACAGATTCTGACCTTATCTTACCACTCCACACTATGTCCTAGTTAGGAGACCTACTCCATACCCGCCTGACATTTGCTTGGCTTAATGGTCAACCCTGCCCTCTGTAGTCTGCCCAGCACCTCCCTGATATGCTGAAGGTGCTCCAGCCAGGAATAGCTGTAGATGGCAATATCATCTAAGTAAGCAAGGGCAAACCCTCCTGCTCCTACTAGGATATGATCTACCAGCCTCTGGAAAGTCAACGGAGCATTCTTCATCCCAAAGGGCATCTTTGTGAGCTCATACAAGCCAAAAGGAGCCACAAAGGCCGACTTCTCTCTAGCACTGGGAGTCAAGGGCACCTGCCAGTAACCCTTGGTAAGATCAATGGTTGTAAGATACTTAGTCCCACCCAGCTGCTCTAGGGCCTCATCTGTTCTAGGCATGGGGTAAGCATTCAACTCTGTGTGACTATTTAATTTCCTGTAGTCCACACAGAACCTGGTGCTGTCATCCTTCTTTGGCACCAGCACCACTGGGGAGGCCCAGGGACTGCTGGACTATCACCCCTAGTTCCAACATCTCCTGTACCTCCTCCCTCAGAGTCTGTCTGACTCTCTTAGGCACCCTATAAGGGGCCTGCCTTATAGGCTTTTGGGGTCTTGTATCTACCTGGTGCTGCACTAGGTGGGTGCACCCTGGTTTCCCAGTGAACACGTCCCCAAATTCCTGCAACACTGCTCAGATTTCTTGAACGTGGGTAGAAGACAGCTGCTGGGACATTGCTACCCCTTCCACTGAGGTGTCAGCCTGAGCCTCACGGAGGAGATCAGTCCCCAGATCTCCCTCAGACTCCTCCTGCAATCCACTGCAAATGCTCAGCACAAGGACCTCCCTATCATGGTAAGGTTTAATCGTGTTAACATGGTACAATTTGTGCCCCTGCCTTCTGCCTAGCAGTTCCACCATGTAGTTAACATCACTTACCTTTCTTACCACCTTGTAGGGTCCCCCCCAAGCTGCTTGCAGCTTGTTGTGTCGGACAGGAAAGAGAATGATTACCTGCTGCCCCACACCATACTCTCTAGCTCGAGCATTCCTGTCATACCAAACCTTTTTCTGTTGTTGGGCTTCTGCCAGGTTCTCCTGGGCCAAGCCCATGAGTTCCCTGTACCTTGTCCTGAGGTTTAGGACGTATGCCACAACAGACTCCTTGTGAGACTCGCACTCACCTTCCCACTCATCTCAAATTAAATCTAGAGGTTCCCCTCACCCTATGCCCATACAGCAATTCAAAGGGTGATAAACCTGTGATTCCTGGGGAACCTCTCTGTAAGCAAACAACAGATGGGGCAAATATTTGTCCCACTCCCTCCTTAAATTGATCTGCAAATGCCCGTAGCATGGACTTGAGTGTAGCGTTTAACCTCTCAACAAAACCATTAGTCTGGGGATGGTAGGGGGTGGTCTTCATGTGCTTCACCTCACAGGACTTCCACAGACAAGCCAGCAGGTCTGACATAAAATTGGCACCTCTGTCAGTCAGTATTTCCTTTGGGAAACCTACCTTGCTGAAAATCTCTAACAAAGCATTTGCCACCTTTATTGCCTCAATGGAGGACAAAGCCACTGCCTCAGGGTATCATGTAGCATAATCCACTACCACTAGGATGCACTTTTCCCCTGTGGAACTTGGGGTACTCAGAGGACCCACAATATCCATAGCTACCCTCCGAAATGGCTCCTCAATCACAGGTAAAGGCATCAAAGGAGCGCTCACCTGGTCTCCTGCCTTGCCCACCTTTTGGCACTGCTCACAGGTCCCGCAGTACCCTGTTACATCTCTGGAAATCCTAGGCCAATAGAAGTTCTGCATAATATGCCTCTTTGTAAGTCTTATGCCCATATGACCTGCAACGGTAATATCATGGGCTATGGCTAGAAGCGCCAGACAGTAGGCTCTAGGCACTACCAACTACTGTACTCTCTCACCTTCTAGCCCTCCCTCAGGGGTCCACTCTCTGTATAGTAACCCTTTGTCCCAGTACACAGATTTCCCCTTTCCTTAGAATCAGGTGCCTCCCTAGCTACCTGCCTCAGGCCTTACAATGTAGGGTCTGAGAGCTGAGCCTGTCTCAACTCTCCCCTTGTAAATCTTCCCAGGTCCCCTTCCACAGGAAATCTGGCATCCTCTGACAGTGGTGCCTCACCATCAGCCTGGGTACTGCTACTCACCTCTACCTTTGCAGTCACTCTGTCCAAGGGATCATCAGTACCCCCAAGCAGCTGTGGCTCACTTTCAGTCTCACTGCTACTGCATAGCTTCCTCTCTGAAGCAACCACCTCACCAGTCCTGGCTGCAAGTATGCAGTCTGTCTGGTCTCCCCCCCAGGTTACCAGACCCACATGCTTGTCTCCTAGCCATGGTACTGCCTCATCCAAATCCTTCCCTCTCAGGACACATCTGCAGGATGGTAATTTAGTACCCTGTTGTCTCAAGACAACCTACTACTGGCATTTTGTCTTTCCCACTTACTGGCTCCCTCAACTTTTGTTCCCCACCTTGCCTCTATGGACACCTTTATGCCACATGGCCCCACTGGTTGCATTCAAAACATTTAACCCTAGCTCCTGGACGTATACCTAGACTAGTGGCTTCCCCTGCTACTGGCAGATTCTGTTGTGGCAGTCTGTGCTGCCCACCATGGGTTCCTTTAGACCCGTGAGCAGTACTGGGGGTCCCCCTCCTGTGCAGGTCTGTCCTGCTTGCCAGGTATAGGTCTCCCTTCTTCCACAATTCATCTGAAGTAGCACACTGTCTATCAGCTAACCGGATCCTCATGTCCTCAGGCAAAGTGCTAAGGGCTTCTTCCCTCACCAAAAGGTCTGCCAGCCTTTCAAATGTGGTGACCTGACATCCACTCACCCACCTATGGAAATAAGTGCTCAATTCAGCAACATATTAACACACACTTTCATCTGCCTTGCGTCTATGCTCACGAAACTTTTTCCTATAACTTTCAGGTGTTCGCTTAAACAGTTCTAAAAGACATTTCTTAGCAGTATAATCAAAACATGCAACGTCAGACATTATAGACGGTACAGTTACAGCTTTACCATGGAGTAAGGGGGTCAGGAGCTGTACCCAGAGCCCTTGGTCAACTTTATACTGTTTACATACCCTCTCAAACATATTAAACCATCAAAATTATCCCCCTCTTTAAACTGAAATTTACTGACCGTTTGTGCTTCTGGGGTCCAGTTACACCCTTCCCTATTACCTCTATGACTCTGGTGAAGAGTCAGCATCTCCTTCTCATGCTGCCTCTCTTGTTCCTCAGCTTGCAGACATAATCGCATTCTGCTCAGCCTGCAATCATCACAGTCTCTCATTTGCTTCTAATTCCACATGCCTGGCCTCCAGCTCAAGTCTCTTTAGCTCCAGCTGGATTTTTAAGTCCACTGCAGAAAGGTTGAGCTGTCCATTCTCCGAGGGTATTATATCTCCACTTCCAGTCTGACTGTCCTCCTGGTGGCTGTTTTCTGATGCAGCTGTAACCAAGGCTGCAATCAGGTCTGCCTTAGTCAGGTTTCTATGCACCAGTCCCCTAGCCTGGTACCACTCTGCCAGCTGGCTCCTTGTCAGTTTTTCCATACTCCTCTGTTGACATGCTGCCAGCTCACCCTGACTAAGCTAACAATAGAAATAAAACAGTTGTGATCTGAACTCAGAGTATTCACTGTGTGGCTGTTTTAGAGTACAAAAACAACTTCAAAGCTCACTGTACACAAGATACAGGATTCACTCTACCCACACCACTACAAGCCAATTAGTATTTGACAACTAATTAATATGTGATGTGGATATCCCACCGCTGCCAAACAATATGTGACGCCGTGCCCTGGTCCAGCAATCAAGGAGCCTCAATCATAGATTAGTACTAAACTAACTCTCTTATGAGCCATTTTAAACCTAGCCAATTACCCCTTGTGAGACTCAAACCCAGTGAGGAGACACAATCCTCACCACTAATACCAGAGAGGGCATCTCATATATGAGGAAAGGATAACAAATACGCACAGTAAAGTGCACTTTCCCTTAAGAGCACATAGAGATCACAGTCAGTCCTGGGCTGGTCGCTCCCTTGCTCTCCAGGTCCCCAATAAGACTCCCCACTGGCACAGCTATAGGGTCCAGATCTCAGCCTAGTGGGCAAGCTAAAACCTCTAGCACCCTCTCTGTCCAACCAGTGCTTCGTGTCTCCGCCCAAGTAGCTGACACACACACACACACTAAGAGTTTATACAACCACACCGACACTTCTGTGGAAGGCTGGCACAGCTTCTCCAGCTGTGCCCCTTTTTCCCCAGACTATACGATAGTACCAGCTGCCACCACCCACTACTAATTATCAGCTACTTAAAGGCCCTTAAAGGATGTCCAGTTATTACTGTGCAATATTATGCAATTGGTAGTATAGCACAGGGCTAAAGCTATAGGAGTGGCTTTGTACAATTTTACCAAAGGCATACAGTACTCTAAAGAGCTTAAATTATCTCTACACAAAACAGCCACAGTTAAAAGGTTTTAAAATATTTAATAATAAATAATTAAAACCGCAAGACAATACTTTCTACTCCACAGTGCTAGTCAAAAAAGTTCAGAGATCACACAGAAATACTTTAAAAAATTCAGTAGTACAGTTCTGACATCACAGGAAAACAGTCTAATCTTTCTAGTTCCTAGCTATTTCTAAAATGAAACACAAGTCTAAGATAACTTGCATATGAGCAAGACAGTGCTGTGAGTTGGATGATAAAGACAAAAATGCTTAATGCCTTCTGATTTTCTCTGTTTAAATTGTTATTGCAGTTCTGATAAACATTACATCATTTTTACATCATTTTTTTACACTTTCCTGGTGTTCCCAGGCTGACAGATACTACATTTTTTGTTATCTTGCAGCTGTAGGAAACTACATCAATAAAAGACATTTCACATGTAAACTCTAGTAATAATTCCTTAAGTTAAAACAATAGGCAGGAAGCCTTCATCTAGCCCGGCCGGAGCAGAATTGCAAACATCAAAGACAGTCATGAAATTATTTGAACTTTAAAGGACATACAAGAAATGCTGGACTTGGCTTTCTTTACAGCAGAGGGCAATGCTGCTACATTGCTTTAAGTTCAACATTTCATAGCATATTCTTGCATTTAAGAAAACAAGCCTGTATTTCAACATTTATATTTACAAATGACAGAATTATTTGCACAATTCTATCTGGCTAGGCTGGCAGCCTTCACACAAGCATATAGAACTGCATAGTGATCATGTATTTGCCTTTATGGTTATATGAAATAGAAATCAAAGAATGGGTGACTTGTGTAATGAAATTGAATACAAAGAGATGCAATGGATTCTTAGACTGGGAGCTGACAAAGGCCCAGGATTAAATGATGTTGCCCCTTTAAAACCAGCTCTAACAAAAAGGAGGGTAAACTACTGATTTTCATTGGCTGTGCTGTACTATTTTAGATACCATATTTTTACTAGTGTTTTATCATCTGATGAAGGAATTTACCCGAAAGCGCTTATGATACTGCTTTTATTGTTTTAATAAAGTGAAGTTGCTTCATACACAGCATGGTAGTACTTGCCTTACTTTTGAATTTACTTACGGTTTTAAATGTGACATTGGATATAGGGACAGTAAGGTTTGCCGGGGATACACAACAGAGGGGATATTGTTCAATAACTAAATAAATAAACAAATGAAAGCCATTATATTATCAGTTGTATCTGGGTGGAATTGAGCTGCAATGAAGAGACCTGGTGCTTTTAAAATTAAAATAAAAACATTTGTAAAGTAACTATTACTTTTTTATTATTTTTTTTTTAAGAAAGCCACTTGGTTTGGGGAAGCATTGTCCATTTTTAGTATGTATATTGTGTGTATGGATAATGTGCTAATGTGCATGAGTGTTGGAGACCCTTTTTATATAGTGCATTTGACAAAATCTGCAATGGGAGTCCTTTTTTGTTTTCCCATTGAGGAACATGGTGGCTGCCCAAGAGTGAGCTTAGGCATTTAAATGCTATGTGATCATGGACTCCAGAACAGGAATGTTTGGGTGCACATGGAGGTTGTCCTGGCTATGGCAGAAGTAAAGACTACTCTGGAAAAAATGTGTTAAGCTGCCAGGGACCAATGTGGTGACTGTTCTAAGTGGGTTGTTTTATTTTACTCTATTATAACGCTGTTAATGCCTACCAAACAAGCTGGATTATGGGACATGTTTGTAGGTAGGGGCTTAAGACCTTAGGAATGAACAGGTAGTACAGGGCTAGAGTTACTGCACCATAACCTAGGAGGCCACAAGAGTACTGCGGTGGGCTTGGGACAAAGTCCCTTAACCTTAATTTTTAAATTTAGGCCAGTGGTTCCTTTTGTCTAGGGCAGTACAGTAAATTTACAACTTGTACTGAAATCATTGTGGAATTCGGAGCTTTAGATTCTTGCCAAGTTTAAAAACCCGAGGATCTTAAGGAATGGAGGTGAACTGAGAGAATTATCAGATATTTAGACATAACAAGGGCTCTGATTGTACAATATTTTAGTTAATGTGGCAGATCTTGGGTTTGGAGATGTGTAAATGGTAGGCCTAGGGAGAGTTAAGGTCCAGGGTGTTTTTGTCAGGTGGGAGGTAGCTCTTATGGTTTTGGACCACTGGTGCCTTTAAACACTTTATTAATGAAGAGTTAGCATGGGGCTACGGTTGCAGCACCCTAATGTAGGAGGCTATGAGAGTTCTGCGGTGGGCATGGGATGGGGTACCTTAACCTTGTTTTTTTTAATTAAGGCCAGTGGACCATTTTGTCTAGGAAAGTAAAATAAATTCATGGTGGGATTACGATTATAGCACCATGTTTTGGATTCTTGCCAATTTAAATGCACAAAGATCTTAGGAAACAGAAGTGAACCAAAAGAATGATAAGATGTTAGGAATAATAAAGGCTTTGATTGCTCGTTATTTTATCTACAGCAGCAAAATGTGATAAAAATTATTAAATTAAACTACTAAGGGTGACCATAAACTGTATATCTACTGTTTGGAATAATAAAGGCTTTGATTGCTCATTATTTTAGTTGAGGTGGCAGACCAGCAAAATGTGAATATAACCACTAAGGGTGACCATAAATTATGTGTGACTACTGAAATTATACCATTGGTAGGTGTAATACAAAGCTTTAACTGCCAGACTTTAGCACTGTAACCAAATGACTATAATCTCTTGAAATTATAATAAAGAAAACACATGAAATATGCCTACCATTAATGTCAGAATAATGGACACCGGCGTGCTTGTTAGCAAGTCAGCTATCTTAGCTAAAAACTGCATTGGGAATAAAAGGTTTAGGGCTTTTTTCCATTTAGCTGGTTGGATTTGATCCCCAAGGATTATGCAACTGTAATGTTGGTGAGCTGTATTTTAACAAAGTTTTGAGGCGGTCCAAACTATATGGTCCAAAATCAAAGTCCATACACAAAAATATAATTATGTAAATAAGTTAAAGAATTGAAATATGTCCCCGAGTCAGTCACTGTAAGAATGTGGTTATCTGTCCTTGTTATTCAATGTCTGGTGGATCTGTGCATCCATCAACACGGGGTTAAGTCATTCCTTCAAAGGATCTTAGTGTTGAGTGGTTAACGATGATCCTGAAGTCCCATGGCACACATGGTAGTCAAATCTTCTCAGGTTCAAGATGCCACTATGAGAATATAGTCAAAGCAACATTGGGTCCATTCTGGATTTAAACAGCTCAGGCCATTTCCTTCCTAAAGTTAATGGTTATGTTGCCATTTCTCCTTCCATCATATTCTGAAGGAGATTGGATATACTCTTTGGACCTCCAGGATGCCTTCCCTCAAGTCATCATTATCAAGGGTTTGATTCTCACCAGCCTCCATTTGTCTGTTCTAATTTCTCCAAATCTTTTGGGTTTCTAATACCATGATGGGAATGGACCCCATTCCAAAGTCAAAGTATTATTAAAGTTCATGAAATCAGTATTGCTTCACTCTTTCATATCAGCCTGTAGTGCTCTTCACAGCACCCACAATATGCCCAGTACTGACTCCTTCTGCAATTCATACGGGGTTACATGGATTGGTAATATCTAAATATGACTGTAAATTATTTTTTAGAAGACCGGTTGCTCCTACTACTATTGGATCTGTCTGGGTATCTTTCTTACACATTGTTCTTGTTTCTACCTGCAGATCCTGGTATTTTATGACTTTATCTCTCTCTGTATGCAAGACACTATAGTCACCGGGTGTGGCGATTTCAATGATCAATGCTACTTTTGTCTTCTTTTCTTGGACTACTATATCCAGTTTTCTAGCATCTGTCTTTCGAACTGTTGGTAATGGGTGATCCCATGTGATATAAACTTCATCATTTTCTATGATGCTTTGTGGCTCATGTTTCCAGTGTTTTTCAGCCACTTCGATAACATAAGGTTTGCACAATTCCCAGTGTAACAGTCTCGCCACATTATTATGCCTTTCAGTGTATAGTCCTTCTGCCATTAGTGTGTCGCAACCAGTAACAATGTGTGTGACTATTTCCAATTCGATTTTACAAAACCTACATTTGTGTGTTTCTCCCACATGTTCAATGGACTTTGTAAATGAGCGTGTACGTAGCCCACTATCTTGGGCTGCAAATATTAACCTTTCATTTTTGGTTTGAATTCACCTTTCCTTAACCATGCCTGTGTTCGTTCTTGATCAACTTGAGTCTCTTCCAGAAGTTTTCTATGCAACTACATTTATATTTTTTTCACATTTCTTGCCTTTTCATCTGGTCCTTCACCTTATATTCTTCCTTTTGATTTTTGACACATTCAGCTGCTGCCTGGTTTTTATCTACTTCTGGTTTGATTTCCATTCCTGCTTGAAGTCGATATGCTTCTGCTAAATTAAGCAGAGAAGTCATCTTAGTTTTATTCTCCTCAGGTTTCAAAACTTTCACTACATTTGGATCTTGTGAGGTCGGTAGATATGTGTGGAGTCCCATGATTGCAGACATATACATGTAATCAATTTCACGGAGGCCCATCCCTCCTTCGGAATGGGAAATATATAATCTTGGTATACACTGATTTTTATAAATCATTTGGTGAGCATGAAGCATCCTTCTTGTTTTAATATCTAATCTATCCAACACTTTTTGGGGCCAATCAGTCACTACAAAACTATACATTAGGACAGAAATAGCAAACTGATTTATAGCTTGGATCTTGTTCCTAGATGTCAATGCTTTTCTCAGGATTAATTAAAGTCTTCTAAAGTATTCCTTACTGAGTTTTATTCACATTTGTTCAAGTTTTATTGCTGATCCTTCATCAATTCCCAAGTATTTATACACTCCCTCTTGCTCAAGTTCTTTTACATTACATTCTTGTCCCAAACTGATGTTTTCCTGGTACTGCAGTTTTCCTGCTTTAAAGGTTGCTTTTGCACATTTATTAAGACCAAATGACATTCTAGTATCATCTGAAAAAGTTTTGACAACCTGCAGCTGTGCTTTCAGTTCCTCATCTGATGAGCTATACAGTTTTAAATAATAGACAAAAAGAAGATAAGAAGTCATTAGACTTTGTTTTCTAGGAGCCAAAATTGTAGCCATGGCCTAAGCTGCTAAGTAAACAGCTTAATGGAAAGGCAGAATAGCAACAGTGACAGGGAGTCACCCTGGAATATCCCCTTTGAATTTTTATCCTTGTGATAATAATCTGTCCTTTATCATGGCTTAATTGCAAAGTGGTCTGCCACTGTTTCATGGTTACTGTAATGTAGTCAATCAGTGTAGGGTGTAACTTATACATTGTTAAGCACTCTTTTATCCATGATGTTTTTTGTAGTTAATCTATGCCATACTTAGATTCTTCCCCTTTTTACAGTTCTCCACTATAACTTTATTTAGCAACAAACGATCCTTTGTTCCACAGGACTTTCTTTTATTGCCCTTTTGTTCTACTGCCATAATCGAGTTTTCTTCTAAATTACTATAAACTCTGTCGGCGTCCATTCCCATGTATAGTTTATACGTCATTGGAAGGTAAGTTATTGGTCTATAATTTTTAGGGTAGCTTGCAGGTTCACTCTTAAGTAAGAGCATTGTTTTGCCTGTTGTTAGCCAGTGTGGTGTCTGTTCGGGGTGTGCATATAAATGTTCTTACTCATGGCTAAATCCTTGTGCAAAGATGTTAATACTTTTAACCAAAAGTTAGGTACTGCATCTGGGTTTACATAATTATATTTTTTGTGTCTGCTGTATGGTTCTGGAGAAGGCACTTAAGCAGACAGTGTTCTTGGGTCTGTACTGAAAGTAGGCCTCACCCCAGTTGGACAACATGGCAAACAGGTAAAGACATTCACAAAGTTGGCAGACTGTGGTACTGATACCCCAGCCCTGTGTGTCGAAGCAATAAACACCTGTGTCAACTTAAATGCGTAGTTGTTGATGCTAATACACTTGCACAGAAGGCATCAACAATTTTTCCTTCATCAGTAATGACAACCTATGAGTCAACATCAGCAACCTCAGAACTGGTACTATAAAACAGGACAGATGATGAGAAAGAGTTTGGAAGACATGCACTGCGAAACATCTAACTGCACTGCCCTTTTCTACTACACAAACAGATATGGAAGGCGCTGACGAGAGCCTTTGCTGCACCTTAACTAAGGAATCCAAAAACTTTTCATAGTCAAAGTTGAGATATACAGGCATTGGTGATACTCTGCCTAGGGCTTAAATATGGCTATATTTCTGCTAAGTAGGTAAACACACTGTAATTTAAGTACCTGAACAGTAGACCTAGATTTCATAACTTGCAAGACAATTTTAGATAAGTCATCATCCATTTTTAGAGACAATCAAAACCTGAGTAGGAAGGCTTGGTGGGAATCTGTTTGAGTTATTCATTTAAGATGCTTAGAATTTGCTTCAGAGGTCTGGAACAGTCCAAATCCAGTGTTGTTGTCAATAGTTTTGTCTCGGAGGGGCTCTTTAGAAGACCAAACAGAAAAAGATTTCTCAAACGTAATTTATTTCTCAAAATATTTGCTCCAAAGGCTTGGCAAATAGACCACTTACAAAAACTGCTCTCTTCTGAAAAAAAGGAGAGAGACACAAATAATGCCTGTTAATGGGGTGGGGGTTTACTCCAACAGATGTACTTTTTGAAACTTTGGCCCATGCTAATAGAAAAAATAGGCAATAATCTCCACTAGAGATAACAACAAACACAACAAGTAATGTACTGTCAGTTTTTTTTTTAATAAAGCTGGCAAAGTACCAGAGGAAAAGGCCTAACAGCCATGAAGGTTGAGAAATCCCTTAAACACTATACAAAATGGCATATAGACCACTGAGCACTATAAAGTGGTTATCATCTGCAGTTTCATATGGGCAAATACTCACATATTTAACAGAAGCTGGAATACTATAAGATTCAAGTAGAAAAAAATGGATAAATTTCACCATAAACAATGAACACATAACTAGTAAGGGGAACCAAAGACAGGTCAGTCTGTCCAGAATGTGGATTAAACGTTACACATGATTTGAAAAATAAAATAGTGAAAAAGTAGCCTAGGGTTGTTTCTTTGTGGAGTACTTTGAAGAAAAGAAATATACAATGGGAGGAGTATGACACTGTGATACATTAATGACAGAAGGGGGGGGTGAAGTACAGGCAAATGTTTACTAGTACATACTGCCTGACAAGTTACAACTATTTGCTCCGAGTTTGGTGGTGTTTGCTTTGATGTATTTTATGCTACTATATGTTTGTTCATGCATTTAAGGCCTGGCTCATGGCTGAAAGAGTAATTAGATGTTCACTTACACAGTGAACAAATGTTAAATAAGTAAAAGAAATGAACTGAAGTAACATGGGAAAGCTTTAACTGCCACAATGTCCTAAAGGCTGTCGACCTCAGTACTACTGTTACAGACAGTGGACCTTCCCTTTACAGCTGTTGGGAAGATGTGGAGAGAGAAACAGCTGGAACTACTTTCCAAACATTACAGATGTTCTGCCAGTTTGGGCTCTAAACTTCCTAACTACCTTCTTAGCGGCAGACATGGGTATCAGAATATTTATAAATAACATTAATGTCAGACAAAGGAGGTTTAGCACTAGGCTCATTACCCGCAGGTATCCATATGTAGGATGTCCAGAAGGCTAGCACAGTACTTTCCATACAATTTACAGTTCCTTAACAAGATATATAGACAGAATCTGCTTTACATGGGTAACTAATATGGGATGTGTAGAAATCCACACTACTTTCACAGGACAATGGTGAAAATAATTTCTCTCTGGTTTCTTTTTCTTTCTTTCTTTTTCTTGCATTTTCAAAGGTATTAGAGAAGAGACCTTTTCCTCGGACTTAGAAGTTAATCAGCTTTGGTCTGGCTGGGCAACTGACACACCAGCTGGTGTTGTGGGAAAGCTAACTATTTTAAAATGATCTTTGCTGAATATTTTTGTAAAAAAAGACTGTTGAATAATTTTTGCTCCCATGCTAAAATACTGCAAACATGAACATTTATATTTTGTTTTTATATTCCTGTGTGCTTAACCCCACTTAGATTAATGAAGAAAAGATCTCCTGCGCTGCTGTGCAGGTATTCATTTTATTGTCTTAAACTGTTGAATCTCATGTAGCTGGTGTTCAGCACACAATTCAAAATTAAGAATTGCTTTTCAATGTAATTTTTATACCATGATGTATGCACATGGTACTTTAACATCTTACAGATGTAGAAAAGTTTCTTCTTCTTTCGGCTGCTCCCGTTAGGGTAGATGTAGAAAAGCTAAACTAAGAATTTTGTATTCTTTCGGTCTTTTCAGTTTCAACATATTTAGATTGGGCTTCTTTTGTGGACCCTAAAACTACCTACGGCAGAAGACAGAAGAGTAAATCTAATCTGGGTCAGATCAGAACTGTGATTCAAAGTAAAATGTGAAACTACTGATTTTAGATTATTGTGTTGTCTAATATTTTTGTTTTTTTAACCATGTTGTCCAACTGGGGTGAGGCCTACTTTCAGTACAGACCCAAGAGCACTGTTTGCTTAAGTGCCTTCTCTAGAACCATACAGCAGACAAATAGAGGCTGATGAGAATCAAACCCTAGACAACAGGAAGCAGCCTGTTAACTGTTCATACTTTGCGCTGCCAGAAATCTTGAGACATTACTTTGTAAATAGGTATAATTGGTGTATACAGTATAATCCACATTGAAACAACACATGTACTACATACATTATTTTCCTACATGGTCTTGTAGCCGCTTTCTTTACATTAAAGAACCATTTTAAGCATCTCTAGTTTTCTCAATTCATCAGAATTTTAAATGAATGCTTTGATGGGGGTTTAAACATGTGATTTAACAGCATTTTATCCATTTTCCAAAACTCTGCTGTTTCACAACAGTACTTCTAAACAACATGTAGGCTGTGGCACAGGTACAAAAATCAAGAAACTTCCCTAGCTATTGTCATGTTAGAAATTCATTTATTGCTACCCCCTGAAAGCTGTTAGCTCTCAAAGGCCTACAGCACATCTTTGGAAATGTTGCAGGGTGAAAAATATTTGCATATATAGATACCAAGGGTGTAAAAAGTCCTGTCCGTTTTTTTTTATTCATTCATACTCCTATTTCAGACTCCACAGTCATCAACACAGCTGATAACCTCCCTGAGCTGAACACCCTTACCCAAAAATCCTTCAAATTAATATAAAAACGACTTTCCAACAACCGGCTAATCTCAAAGCCAAAAATGACTAAACTCTTGCTCTTTCTACCCAAATATCTCACCCACCTAAATCCTTCATTTTCCACAGTATCCCTTAACAAAAACTGCTACCTCAGTTGAATCGCACACTAAACTTCTATGGGTCATCATAGATGACGGATTCAAATTTGACCTTTATGTGCTCAGCTCGATCAAGAAAGCCCATCAAAAACTGGGTCTCCTCTACAGAAACAAAAAAATTCATATCAAACAAGACTAAAATTTCTTTCCCATGCCTACATTCTCCCTAGTCCCTTCTATAGTTCACAAATCCTCACCAACCTACAGACCTCTCTTTTAACTAAACTAGAAATCACATACAACAAAGCTGCCAGATTTGCTGCTAATCAAACCAACAAATCACATCAATGTCTCTCTCAACATCCTCAACTGGAAAGAATTTCCCCAACAACTATTACTTTCTCAAATGCAGGTCTTACACTCCATCCTATATAAGACCGCCTTCTATCTAGACATCTCCTCACTTGTCTCCTTATACACCCCTCCTAGGATACTCCGAAGCTCTGACCAAAATTTACTACAAATATATAAACCAAAAAGCACTTTTGGTCAAATCCTCTACAGCACTCCACTTTCCTCTCTTGAAACAGGCTTACCCTGGTCATTAGAAGTATAAACCACCCACAACAGTTCAAAACTGTCCTCAAAAATTATCTACATAGCACTAGGATCTGCCATTGTAAAGCACCCTCCTTGAACTGCTTACCCTCATCCCGTCACCAACTCTTACTACCTCTATTGACCCTCTACTTAAGCTCTCTTCTAATCCATCACACATCCAAACTACCTCTCCTTTCTCATCCTGCTTAACTGCACCCCATCACCTCAGGCAATCCTGCATCAAGCTTACGTCCTCTCGACTAACCACTAAATCTCAATCAATGATACTTGCGTTACTGTACATAATTTGTTTAAATAGTACCAAGAGACAAAACGCTCTTGTCACATTCCATACACTAAATATAGAAGTATATGCACCTTACAGCTTTTCTTCTGATGTAAATCAAATAACTATACTGTAACTGCTCCTACTGCCTATTCAAACTTATGTTATACAAACTAATGCAGTTTTCTGACTTGTGACTTAATTGATTGATCATTTTCAAACTGTAAACCTGAGATCTTCTATTTTACATTGTTGTATGTAACTGTGGTACTCTTCTAATTCTTATAATTGTAAATATTTGATTCTTTAATTATTGTACTACATTATTGTTTATAATTGTGGAGCTTTTCTCTCTGGGCCTCCGGTGAAAAAAGTACATTAGCTCAGTCGGACTAACCCGGTCAACATACATCAGATAAATAAATAAATAAATAAATAGTTAACACTACTTCAGTGTTAGAAAAAGTCATTAAAGATGCAATTCCTCTATCCTCACAGTTTTTCCTACCCTCTCCATCATACTTGCCTCTTACTAAATATCTAAATAAATAAATTCTTAAAATGAGTTTTTCTTTTCAGTGCTGTTTACATGCCCTTTCGTATTCACTATAACAGAGAGATTAAATCAGATGGAAAAGTATATGTCCCAAACAGGAATGACTCAACTAGTGGAATTTCTGCAAAGCAAGGTCCCCGCTACCAGCATGTTAATCTAACATTACATCAAGGAAATTAGCAGTACAGTACATATTACTAACCTGTTACGATTAGAAAATGCATTTCTCGTTATTGAAAGGAACACAAGATGAAGGGAAGGATGTTAAGCAAGTCTAAAGATAATGTTACAAGCAACAAACATAAAAACAAGAGGATCTGAGAAGGTACGTGTGACTTCACTACTTCCATTAGTCTGATTTGTTCTGTAGAAGGAGACAGTATGTTTGCATTATGCCAATAAAGTGTTTCTGACATTGTGGGCCAAGGGTGGGTGCTGTACATTTTGTGTTTAGGAAGGAAGAATCCTATTAAACAGAAGAGTAACAACATGCTAGAGAAAGGTGAGCTAGCTGTGAGGGGTCAGCATAGATGAAAGGGAGGAGATGCACACTGGAAAAGACGCAATATGTCGGAAGTGTGGGGGTGCAAGTATGTTGCATGGAAAGCACTGGAACCAGTAGCTTAAGGGGCTGATGTAGAAAAAAGTACAGTTGTGTACACTTACCATAAATGTAGATGTTCAAGTGTATTCACTGTTGCAGTTATCCCTGCTGTGGTAGCCCTCGGTCGGCCCGAATACCAGAGTCAATGTTTTTGGGCACCGGCTGCTGTCGCCTGTAGTCTGACGTCGGGTTGTCAGTACTATAAAGCAAGGCAGCCAAAGTCACTGCATCAGTTTTTCTTGCCCTAACCTGTCAGAAGCACAAAGGATGAGAGAGAAGTGGTCCTGGTGGCAAAAAGCCACCTTAGGAAGCATGTGTCCCCTTAGGGGAAGAAGTGAAAAGGGGGATGGAGGAAGGGAAACCAAGACTGCAACAGTGAATACACCCGAACATCTACATTTATGGCGTGTACACAACTGTACTATGTTCTTCGTGTTTCACTGTTGCAGTCATCACCTGTGGGAGGATTCCCAAAGCTGAGGTAAAGGGTGGAAGGATAGGTAGAGTCCTAGGTATGGGTCAGGAGCCCCTGCAGAATTGCAGAGGCAAACCTGCCCTAGACTTAGAAAAGAGAGGTAGGTAGTAATGCTTTGTAAATGTATGGGCAAAGGTCCAGGTGGCTGCTTCCAAAATGTTCCTGGTAGGTACTCCTCTGAGGAAGGCAGTGGAAGTGGAGGTTGCCCTTGTGAAGTGGGTACAGATCGACTTAGGGATGGGTTTCCCATGTAGTCTGTAGCAAAAATGGATACAGTGTGAGATCCATTTGGAAATGGTTTGTTTGGAGAAGGACTTCCCCTCTGCCCCTGGGGCAAAGCTTACCAGAAACTGGTCAGTTTTTCTGAATGGTTTAGTGTGGCCCAGATAGTATCGGAGTTGGCTGTGCATGTCGAGTGAGTGTAGAATTTTTTCCCCCTTGTTTTGAGGGTTGGGAAAGAAGGTGGGAAGGAAGGTGTATGACCTGGTTAAGGGTTACATCATATACCACCTTGGGCATAAAAGAGGGTTTAGTCCTCAGGGAGACTCTGTCTGCATGGAAAATTATGAAGGGCTCGACAGCCATGAGAGCTTGAAATTCTGAGACCTTTCTGGCGGAGGTGATAGCTAGTAGGAAGGCAGTCTTCCAGGAGAGGTATTTCAATTCTGTTAAAGCGGCAGGTTTGAAAGGAGGTAAGATTAGTTTCTCTAACACATAATTCGGGTCTCAGGGTGGAGTAGGAGGTCTTCTGGGAGGCCCGATATTAGAAGCCCCTCTGAGGAATTGCTTAATCAAAGGGTGACAGAAGAGGGATGGATCTGAATCATAATGGGCAGAAACGGCAGAGGCATGGATTTTAATAGAGAAGGAGAGGCCACTATTGAGCAACTCTGCTAAGTAATCCAGGATGACAGGGATGGAAGGTTGGGAGGTACTGTCCCCTTTTGATGGTTTCCAGGAGCAGAATCTTTTCCATTTTCCAGCATAAGATTTTCTTGTGCTGGGCCTTCTGGTCTCTGTGATGATGTCCAGGACCTGTTTGCTTAACAGTGACTTCTTACTAGTTTTTAGTGTATGAGCCATGCTGCAAAGTTGAGAGTCTGTAGGTCTGGGTGCAGTACCTTCCCTCTCTCCTGGGTTAGGAGGTCTGACCTTAGAGGAAGCAGCTTTGAGGGCTGTAAGGTCAGGGGTACCAATGCTGTCTGAGCCAATCTGGAGTGATGAGGATGGCCTTTGGTATTTCCTCTCTTATTTTGATAAGAACATTGGGAATAAGGGGCAGAGTAGGGTATGCTTACACAAAGAGGGAGCTCCAGGGGAAGGTCAAGGCATCCACCTTCCATGCTCAGAGGCGATACTCCCTGGTACAAAACTTGTGCAGCTGGTTGTTGAGGTGTGAGGCAAAGAGGTCCACATCTGGGGTCCCCCACTCCTGGATGATTTGCAGAAAGATTTCTCTGTGGAGCTGCCATTCATAGGCGTCCAGTAAGTTTCTGCTTAGGTGGTCTGCCAGTGTGTTGTTGATCCCTGGTAAGTATTGGGCAATCAGGTGTAGCCCCATGGAGGTGGCTGTAAGCTACAGACTCATGCCTAACCTGCACAGGGGGCACTCCTGCTTGCTGATGTACCACATTACTGTGGTGTTGTCTGTTTTTATAAGGACAACCCCTGGCCTGAGATGGGGTTGGAAGGAAGTTAGAGCATTTTGCACTGCCATCATTTCTTTCTGGTTGATGTGCAAGTGAAGTTGCTGGGCATTCCAAAGCTCTTGGGTACACCTGCCTGCTAGGTGAGGGTACACCTGCCTGCTAGGTGACCACCCCAAGCTATGTCTGAGGCATCGGTGGAAGGGCAGAGGATGAAGGGAATACCCTCGTTCATGGCACAGGCCTCTGTCCACCAGAGAAATTCATCCCTTATGCAAGGAATCAGTGGGAGAGTGGTTTCTAGGGACTGAGTGTGCTGACACAAAAGGTTCTTTAAAGTACCACTGAAACTTTCTCATGTGCAGCCTGGCGAGAGGGATGAGAAGGATGTAAGATGCTATGTATCCCAGGGCTTGCAGGCCCTTCCTCGCAGTTAGGTGACTTCTGGAAGCCAGCTGGTTGAAGTAGAGAGGCAGGAAGTTCTGCTTTTTTGGGGATAAGGCGGCCATTAGGGTTTCTGTGTCTAGCACAGATCCCAGGAAAACAATTTTCCTGGTAGGGTTTTGCTTTGATAGTTTCTTGTTGATGGTGAACCCTACGGAAGTTAGGAGTTTTTTGACAAAGAGAAGCTCCTGGAGCAACCTTTCTTTGTTGTTCGCCTGAATGAGGCAGTCGTCCAGGTAATTTCTCTGCCTGCAGAATGCTATAGCCGGGGCCAAGCATTTGGTGAATACTCTGGGAGCAGTAGATAAGTCAAAGGGCAGTGCAGAGAACTGAAAGTGCTGACAGCCAGCTCTGAAGCACAGGAATTTTCTGCATGATTCCCAGATGGGGATGTGGAGGTAGGCATCTTTTAGGTCTAGTGTCACCAGCCAGGCATTTTCTGTGAGCATAGGCAGGAGCTGCTGCAAGGTTGTCATTTTGAATCTGGGGACCACCAAGGAGTTGTTCAGTGTAGATAGATCCAGGATCAGATGCCAAGTGCCCTCTTTTCTTGGAACAAGGAATAGTCTGGAGTAAAAACCTTTTCCTGTTTGATCTGGAGGGACAGAGTTTGTACCTGTTTCGATGCCTCTACCGACTGCTTTGGTGGGAGGTCTGGGTACCCTCTTGGAATAGGGAGTTCACTGAAGGAGATTCTGTATCCCTGAGAAATGATTTTTTAAGACCCATTGGTCCTTGGTTATAGAGACCCAATTGTCCTTGAAGAGGGTGAGCCTTCCTCCTAGTTTTAGATGAGTGAAAGGAGAGCAGAGGGGGGAGGGGGAGTCATTGCGAGTGCTTAACATAGAAGCTTGGCTTAGAACTCTCGGTTTTAGAGGTGGAAGTGGTCCACAGTTTGCTTCTTTGCTGGCCCTGGGATAGGGGCCTGGAAGTCCTGTCCCTGCGGGGCTTACTTTGGCCCTGTCTGCTGGATGCAGGGAAGGCCCAGTTCTTAGAGGGGAAGTTTCTGCTGAATCTGGGTGGTTGAACTTGAAAGAAATCTTTTACTGTTTGCATAGATTTTGTTTTGTCTTCCATCTTTTTAAGCACCTCTTCTGCTTTTTCCCCAAACAGGTGTTCCTTATCTAGGGGTGCATCAATAAGTTTAGACTTGGCATGATCAGGGAGAGGTTGTTCCTTCAGCCATGCATGTCTTCTAATAACAGATACTGTCACTGTTGCCCTGCTAGAAACTTCTAGGGCATCATTATTCACATTGTAAAGAATGCGTGGCCACTTGACCAGCAAAGTGAAATAATTCTGCCAGCTCTTTTGAGTTGGCAGCGTCAGGAGAGGTAGCAATCTTCTACTTTATTTGTTCCAAGGTGTGTTGTTGATATTTTAAAATATGGAACTGACAATTGAGTGCTCTGATAGCTAAGGTTGCAGAGGTGTATACTTTCTTACCCCATCTGTCCAGAGCTCTGGAGTCTTTGTCAGAACTAGTCTTAGATCCTTTGGGTCCCAGTGTAATGACCTCAGGGTCTGCAGCAGGGTTCCTGTACTGGTATTTGTGAGAATCCGGTACTCTGTAGTACCTGTCAGGTTTAGCTGGAGCAGAAGGCAGGGCATAGGGGCTAAGCTGGATTCAAGAAAACATTATCAACCACTTCTAGAATAGGAGGGATGGCCAGGGGTCTGTGCTGGGGCAGGTCCAGAAACTCTCTAAGTCGTTTCTTTGACTGTGGGTAGTCTTGAGATTCTCACTGAAAATGCTCCTTGAGGGAGTGGAGAGTTTCCACGAAGGAAAGGCCCTCTGGAGGGGAGGCAGAGGGGAAGGATTTCTCTGCATCTGAATCCTCATAAACAGTTAAGGGCTGCTGTTCCTCTTCAAAGACAGAATAATCAGATTCCTCAGACTCTTGGTCTGTCAAAATTTCTGGAGAAGGAAGCCTTTTCATTTTTGGGGTGGCGGCTTGAGTACCTCGGATAAGGGAGATGAGTTCCTCCGCCATTTTAAGCATTTGAGTTTGGGGTCGGGGAGAAGTAGCAAGATGGTGGCTAGAAGCAGATTTCCTAGGAGTGGCCAGCTTCGGGGCCTGACAGAATCTGTAGGTCTCTGCGAAACAGTAGTCAGAAGAGAATACATTGTTTTTTTGTCTGGAATCGGTAGTGGAAACTGTCTCCTCGGAAGCAGGTGCCTGCGTCGCGCCTCTGGATCCAACCAAGGCAGAGACAGCCAAAGGCTCAGAAGACAAAGTAGATTTCTGCAGCATACCGGAGTCCGAAAGGGTCTCAACAGAGGCCTGCGTAGAAAGCAAGTCAGGCATCAGGGGCTGCAAAAGCACCTCAGTGAATTCCGGAGAACTGATGACTTGCTTAGCAGTAGCGTCATCAAAAGGCTTAGCCTTATGTGGCCTGTCTCTATCTTAACGTTTTTTCAGAATATCAGTGGATTGTTGGCTGATGGACGCCATATCTGAATTCAAAGATGGAATACGAAAATAATTGTCTACAAAAAGAGGTCTACACCAAATGTTTCTCGCATTAAAGAGGGCACAAAACCAGCAACAAGGGAAGTCGTGGTCTGGGCCTAAACAAGTGATGCAGTAGGAATGAAAGTCTCTGTGTGGGATCGGCTTTCCACAGGCAAGACAACTGTTAACTTTTTCTGACATCGATTAGAGCAAGAAAAAAGGGTCCCCAATGGGGTTCTTGGCTTTAGACGTTTTCTGCTGAAGTTCGACTTCTGGTAGCAACTGACCGGCACTCGTACAAACAGCTTCTGCTATGGGCTCCACGGCAAGAAAGACTGATGTAATGATGTTGGCTGCCTTGCTTTATAGTACTACCAACCTGACGTCAGACTACAGGCAACAGCAGCTGGCGCACAAAAACATTGACTGGTATTAGGGCTGGCTGTGGGCTACCACAGCAGGGATAATCCACAGGTGATGACTGCAACAGTGAAACACGAAGAACATCTGGACTAGTGTGAGAAGCCTGCAGCTTCTGGCAAAACTGACTCAGTGAATGACACGATCACTGCTAGTACAGAGTGAATACGTTTACCAGGCAAGTGGTAGAAGTAAGAAGTGAAGTAATGACTGGTGTGGGAAGAGGAATAGTAGAAGTATAGCAAACAGATATAAAAGACTAACAGAAACAATAAGGTAGTTAGGGACTTGACTTGGGGTGGTGGTCATAAAAAGAGGGAATTAAGAAAGGTAGGAGTGTCAAAGGGGCATCAAGTCGACTATAGGATAGCCCAGCAAAAAAAAAAAGGGTATTCAAGAAGTTTGGAAAGAATTTACACAGAGTAATGGCAAGAAGGGTGAGTCTATGGAAAACTGCACACAAGGGACACAGGCAAGGAAAAACTGGGCAATGAGAGACAGAGAAAGGAGGAGGAAGTGGACAATCCTGACAAATTATCAGTATTAGGAGGGCTTAATAAGAGGAATTAGATGATGTTTTGTGAGGGAAAGAAGAATTTTATGTTGGTGAAGGAAGTGCTAGGGCTGACCTTGTACAAAACACATCCTGTTGAAAGCACCATTCTACATAAGAATGGATATGTATATAGAGAAATAACCAAGCAAAGGAAGTTGTGGCAATTGTAAGGCACAGAGCAAAGGACATGTTAGGCATCTCCAATACAACGAGTAGTTCCGCAATCTTCTCTTAAGGTAATTCCAATTTAAGAAATAAACACATAGTTAGTAAAGACAAAATAACGAATTTAATGACTACTTTTCAAGGAATGGTATGGAAATAAAGATTACTTTGTAATACGTGACCAGGAGGACACATTGATTATGGATTATATGTAAAAGCTATCCATACCCAAGGTGTAGATAGCAAGTGCAAGAAAGGGATCATAACAGAATATTAAAGCCATTACATTTTTAAATTAAACCATGGAGAAACTGCAGTCCCAGTGGGATATGTCTCAGATGCCACTAACAAGACAGATTTGAAAACAGCAAGAACAAGATAAATTATCACTCACTGGGTTGCCTTACTTGTGGCAGGACTACATCCACTAGCGAAGCCTGTGTGCTGTGCAAAGATACTATCAGCATGGCAAGTCAACTGAGTGGAAAAAAAGACTGCACAATTATAGAGTGAACAGCCTGCATTTCTGCAACAGTGAATCAAGGGAAGAGAAATGGCAGGCTAGGCAAACAAGCCATTCCTTTCTGCAAGGAGGCACTGCCAATGCTACCTTTCGCCACCTCCTTACTCTCAGCTCTGCATGGAATGAAACCCAGGAACCACTGGTGAGGATCACAATTCCAGTGGTCAGCTGTCTGGTGACGGTTCGGAGAGGAAAAATAGCAGAGGGTGAAGAAAAAAAATACACCAGAGAGTGAGGAGGAGCAAAACTGTGGAAATGTCAGCTGTGGAGAATGGAGGATAGCAAAATGAAAACAAATTAGGAGGAAGCGATGCTCTGCAGTACAAAGAGCCAAGTAATAAAATTAGGTAAATAAAGAGTTCATGGATGAAGTCAGTGATACTGCAGGCATAATGGGCACATGGCCTACATGTGATAGGGACTAGGATATACTGCTATCTGGATTCAGGATATCTGAGAAAGTGAGAGGAAAGGGATTCACAAGTATACTTCAGAAAGGACAACAGCAGAATTAATAAATGAAAATGATGACTTTCTTACACTTGGTCAAGTGTAAATTGAATAATCACTTTCTACACAGGAAGTTACTGGTGGTGAGGTTTCTAACTGTGCACTGGTAGAGATTCCAAGCTTTTGTTTTAATCAACATAAGTAAGGTTTGGGAAGGTTTTGTTCCCCTGCACAGAGATGAACAGGCTTGTCCCCAGCATTTTTTTTTGGCTTCATTGATTTGGAGTCTTTTTTTTTTCAGTTAAAACTTCAATAAACAGAGACTCAAAAAAATGTAGGTTAAGTGAGAAAGACAACAAAAGACTGATGGACATACCTAAAATGGGGAGACCGGGAACTTCTATTGACTTGTACAGAATACCTTGAAATATGTGAAGAGGAACAATAACACACTCAAAAACATAATTAAATGAACAAAGATAACTATATGTGAACCTCAAAATTACTGCAGCAAAGTAGGAGATGTCCAAAAGGCAACGATGAAGAGAATGCAGATCTGGTGAAAATCAGCATTGTGTAGTTCACATGTAGGAAAAACATCTTTGATTTGGGTCCTCACCTCTACGAATGAAATGAAAAGGGCAGCAGATGTAGGGAAGATGATCCTTGGGAAAGGAAGAGTAATAGAAAGCAGGATGGAGGTGTAGGATTACAGAAGGATACACTTCAATCTGCCAGATAGTACAATAAAAAGGACAACTGAAGATGGAAGGAGCTAAAACTACTGGATGAACTGTGGTCAGCTTTAAGAAAAACGTGATCAGGAAAATGAGTACATTGACAAGAAGCAGATGATGCGTTACAAGTCTAGATAGCCAGTATGGTGAAAAACATTGAGAAAGGGTGCTCTTGAAAAATGAGGGCAAATGCATAATAGGCAAGAAAGGGAAACTTGCACATGACGTGGCCAGAAAAACCTGCAACTAGACCTAATTTCTTAGTTATGGTAGAAGGTTGAAAATGAGCACAATATTTTTTTAGAGATATAATGGATTGCAGATCTGTTGCTGTAGTTATTTCCTATCCTGCAACAAGTGGATACATAGAAACGACATTTATATTGGTATTTATACTGGCCGTTTCACATTTGCTAACTTCAGTTTAAAGTTTATTTTTTGTAAATTGTGAAATACCATATTAAGGAACAGGAGACAACTTTATTTTTCAAATTATTTTTTTTTTAGAATTTTTAGAGTGCGTCTGGTTTTGCAATTAATCACTTTGCAGACTCAATAGCTTAATGTTTACTAAGACGACAAGAGCTACTGCTCGAATTTTCTCCCATCTTGTAAATGGCGAGTAGCAAGATGTTGTATTTATTCTCGTCAGCGTCATTATTATTTAATACACCTGAAGTTCAGAAAAATCCCCAACTCATTCCCTCACAAAAAAATATTTTCAAAAAGAAAAAAGGGCCTAAGGAACAATCACAAACAAGGCAAAGTGACTGAGAAACTGGTAGAGCAGAAAATACAAAGAGCAGCTATTAACAGTTTTTCTTAATAGTAAATCATCTGATTCAAAAATAATCTCACTATTCACTGACTGGTCTTGAAGTGATTTAATAATTCAGTTCTAGAGCCACAGCTCAAAGTATAAAAACAGCAGATGTTTCAACAGGTTCCACTTGAAATTATTAAATAGTTAACAGTTCAAAGCACACATGAGCAAACAAAAACTGTTGGAAATACTGAATGCTGAATGACAATTTAATAAAAAGTATGCCACCGAACACACTGTACTTTACAAGTACTTAAATATGTTCAGCATTATTTCTTAATGCTAATGTAATATAACATTAAAACAATGTTAAAAATAATAATAGTAAAAAAATCATATTAAACAAGCAACCACATCTCTTGCTATATAAATATACAAGGATCAACATGAAACAGTGCTGTTCAAATAACCATCATTCACTACTTGCATAAAGTATGCTGTTAACATAGACAGAAGGACTCAAACTATTCAAGATTTTGCAGGGCAGGCAAGATTCCTGTAATCGCTGTTATCACTCCAAAACTTATTTATTCTACTTCTAAGGCTGTCATCTTATTGTAAGGACAATGTCTTAAGAGCAGAAATTTTAGCTACCCCTTTCTCCATAGTGAGGCAACTGTGGAACTGCAATAATCAAGTAGTGGGGAGGGTGGCTTGCTCCCCAGTAAAACAGGTAGACATTACTAGTTAGTGCACATGGTATTTATTTATTTGACATTTCATTACCAGTAAAGACAGACTGGCATATATCTCTATTTCAAAGACTGCCCAAGGAAGTAAAGCTCCACAAGGGATAATACAAACTGTATACATATGATCCTTGAAACATACAAGAAATAAAAAAAAAGTTGCAATAAATTATGCAAATTAGATACATAGAAGAAAAAATACTGTTTCAATCTTGTATATTATTTATTAATAGTAGCACAATACATACAATACAAATCTTCAGACTAGCTTACTTATGCAAGAACACCTGGTGGGAAGGAATTACGACTGCATTTACTCCCATTTGCAAGGTTTGAACCTCAAGGTGAAGACATGGAATCAAATGCTAAGGCTACAGGGACTAAACAAAAACCACAACAAACACTGCCATCTGGTATTACTAGAATTGTATATATATATATATATATCTATATATATATCTATATATATATATATATATATATATATATATATATATATATATATATATATATTTTTTTTTTTTTATTTAAATTTGTGTGTTTATGCACTTACTTATTTACTGGTTTGAGCTGCATCTGTACTCGGCATGCATACATGACTGCTTAACTGATTCCAAACTCAGATTCTGGATGAACTGTCATGGGAAACTGCCAGTCACTAGTTGTAGCTGCATGCTCTGTTCAGTCAATAATTTTCTCATATCATAGCACAGACCATTACAAAAACAAACAAAAAGAGATACCAAGTTAATCTAACTTCCTGTACCATATCAGCAATCAGATCACCAGCACAAGTCACACTATAAGCAGGTGAATGGGGATGTTTGCTTATCTGGCTTATACCTGCTTGGGCAAGGACAGAAAACCCTCATGCATTCAAAGACATGCTGCAGAAAAATACTGACGCTGTACATTCTCATTGCTGCAAATGGATTCCTAAATTTCAGAGGTAAATGAACTCTGACTTACCTTTTCACATCTCTCCTTAAGTAAAGGCATATGGGCAAAAAGGGAACACTATAAACAAATCCTGAAATGTGACACAAAGTACCCTATCCTGTTATAATGGACACATGAGATTTCCTCAAAAAAATCCACAACATCAAAGTTGATAGTCACCAAGGAGGAGTCCTTATCTATGTAGAAGCACTTTACACAGTGCTTCCACATGAGTACTGCATTCAAGCAGTAACAGAATCCTTCAGGGATCACTGTGTAGGGTTAGATTCCGAGAAAGAAGCTATCAGCAGACTCCTCCATGTTATGCTAAGCAACAACTTTTTTTTCCATTTTAACAAATCTTTCTACAGGCAAAAATGGGGCATTGCTATGGGGGCAGCTACAGCTCCCAGCCTAGCTAATAACCGCCCTAGAAAAATGGGAAAGAGAGCACATATATGGCTCTCCCTTCTACCAGCACATGGGTTGTTATTTCTGATACATAGATGACATTTTTATTATCTGGAATAGCATGGAGGAAAGGCTACTGGGATTTTTCAACTACACTGGGAACTCCATGAATTTCCTGAACGTTACAACTTCCCACAACAAAGACGTTGCTAATTTCCTAGATCTCACAATTTCAAAACAGAAGGCTCTGACTGGCTCTCAAATAACCAATACCAAAAACCCACCAGAGTAAACTTACTATTACACTGGGACAGTATGCTTCCTTTCCAGATTAAGAAGAAAGTACAGTTTTGTACCTACCATAAATGCAGATGTTCGAGTGCCAATACAGCTGCAGTCAAAACAGATGGGTTCTCCTGCCATCAGGCGGGTCCTCGGTCGGCCGAATTCCAAAGTCTAGGTCCGGCATTGGTTGTCGTCGCTTTCTTTCCTGACGTCAGTGCGACAGGGGTATATAAGACACAGCCGACGCCATTTTCTTCAGTCTTTCTTGCCCCAGATGTCAGGTGCCCCCAGAAGGAAGACAATATATATAATATATATATATATATATATATATATATATATATATATATATATATATATATATCTATATATATATATAAATAATATATAATCATGCATTACAATATAATCAAAAACCAGTAGTTGCAAGCAAATACACCATAGAAGGATAACTCAATCAAGTTGTAAGATGAGGAGTTAGCCACTAGGTCTGTACCCAGAGGGGAAGGAGGGAGGGAAACCTGGACTGCAGCTGTATTAGCACTCGAACATCTACATTTATGGCAGGTACAAAACTGTACTATGTTCATCGTGCATACAGCTGCAGTCATAACAGATGGGTAGAATCCCAAAGCTATGCACAGGGTGGTAGGCACTAGGTGGAACGGGAGGAGCCAGAATGCCCTGCAACACAGCAGTAGCAAAGTCTGCTCTAGTTTTGGAGTATAAAGGTAGGTGGTAGTGTTTAGTGAAGGTATGCACAGAACTCCAAGTGGCTGCCTCCAAAATATCTTTGGTAGGTACTCCTCTGAGGAAGGCTGCAGAGGTAGCTGTGGCCCTTGTGGAGTGGGATCTGATGCCTGCAGGTACAGATTTACCATGAAAAGAGTAACAAAACCGTATGCAGTGGCCTATCCATTTCGAAATTGTCAGTTTGGAAATTGGCTTCCCTTGAGCTCCTACAGCATAGGACACAAAGAGTTGTTCTGATTTCCTGAAAGGCTGTGTTCTGTCCAAATAGTAACGTAGCTGTCTATGGATGTCTAAGGAATGTAGCAGCCTTTCCCCTTTGTTTTGAGGATTGGGGTAAAAGGTAGGTAAGTGTATGGCCTGATTTAAAGCTACCCTGGATACTACCTTAGGCATAAATGACGGGTTGGTTCGTAGGGAAACCCTGTCCTGATGGAAGATGAGAAAGGGCTGCACAGCCATGAGGGCTTGTAGTTCGAAACCCTCTGGCGGAGGTAATGGCCAGAAGGAAAGCTGTTTTCCAGGACAAATATTGCAAATCTGTTGAGGCAGCTGGTTCAAAGGGAGGCAATGTTAATTTTTCTAGAATGTAATTAAGATCCCAGGCTGGTATTGGTTGTTTCCTTGGAGGTCTTATATTCTTAGCCCCTCTGAGGAACTGTCTTAAGAGTGGGTGAGAGAATAAGGGTGGATCAGTGTTGTATTCTGCAGAAATGGCTGAGGCATGAATTTTGATGGAGGAAAATGAAAGTCCACTGTTCAACAGCTCAGCTAGATACTGTAATATCTGAGGCAAATTCAGTTTTCTAGGATCCTGGTCTTTTTTCTCATTCCAAGCGCAAAACCGTTTCCATTTTGCGGAGTAAGCCTTTCTAGTAGATGGCCTTCTGGCCTCCAAAATGACATCCTGCACCTCTTTGGAGAGTAGGGCCTGTTGTGGTGTTAAGGAATTTTCCATGCAGCCAGATTGAGTGTTTTCAGCTGACTGTGAAGAGTTTTGTAGCTGTGCTGAGTCAGTAGAAGAGGCATTAGAGGTAGGGTCCAGGGAGGAGCATGTGTTAGGCTCCTCAGGAGTGGGTACTAGTGTTGTCTTGGCCAGTCTGGAGCAATCAGTATCATCTTTGGTCTGTCTGCTCTTGCTTTCAAGAGCATCTTGGGCAGAAGAGGCAAAGGTGGGAAGGCGTAAACTGTCCGTGCTGCCCAACTGAAAGAAAGGGCGTCCACTCTCCAGGCCTTTGGATGGAAGGTCCTTGAGCAGAACTTTGTCAATTGATGATTCCTGTGGGAGGCAAAGAGATCTATGTCTGGCCTTCCCCACGCTTGGATTATCTTTGTAAACACTTGAGGATGCAACTTCCATTCGTGTGGGTCTGTCATATTTCTGCTTAGACTGTCTGCCAGCGTGTTTTCCAATCCTGGCAGGTACTGTGCTTGAAGTTCGATTTGCCATTCCAGAGCCAAGTTCCAAAGTGACATGGCTAGCCTGCACAGGGGGTATGAATGTGTTCCTCCTTGTTTGTTTATGTACCACATTATGGTGGTGTTGTCTGTTCTTATCAATAATTGCCCTGGATGCAGGAGGTCCTTGAAAGCTGTAATTGCATTTATCACTACTAGCATTTCCTTTTGATTGATGTGAAGGTGCTTTTCCATTTGGGACCATTTGCCCTGAATGCACCTGTCTGTCATGTGTGCCCCCCAGGCGTAGTCTGAGGCATCTGTTGTGATGACTTGATTTGCTTGAGGCTTGCAGAATGGTAGGCCTGTGTTTGTTTGGCATGCTTGGGCCCACCATAGAAATTCCTTTTGCAAACATGGGATTATTGGTATTATTGTTTCCAAACTGTGGCTGTGTTGAGACCATAGGTTTTTTAGGTACCACTGAAGTTTCCTCATATGCAACTTTGCACATGGGATTAGAAGAATGCAAGATGCCATGAAGCCTAGAGCCTGCAGGATTTTCCTTGCAGTTAGCCTGGTACAATTTGCTAGTATTTTGAAGTACTGAGTTAGTTGCCCCTGTTTTTCTGGCGTAAGATAGGCCATCTGGGTGTTTGTGTCCAAGTTGGCACCCAGGAAAGTTATTTTCTGAGATGGTGTTAGCCTGGATTTCTCTTTGTTGACTGTGTATCCCAGAGAATTCAATAACCATGTTACATAAGCCAGATGTTCCAGAAGTATGTGTTTGCTGTCCGCTTGGATCAGGCAATCATCCAAATAAGGGTAAATTTGTATCCCTTGAAGTCTGCAGTAGGCAATTACTGATGCCAGGCATTTCGTGAATACTCTGGGTGCAGTAGATAAGCCAAAGGGCAATGCAGAGAATTGATAGTGGATTGAACCTGCAAGAAATCTGAGGTATCTTCTGCAGCTTTGTCTGATTGGGACATGCAGGTATGCCTCCTTGAGGTCCAATGTTACCAGCCAAGACTCCTTGCCCAGCATGGGAAGAAGCTGCTGTAAGGTGAGCATCTTGAATTTTGGTGCAGTAGAAATGTGTTTAGGATGGATAAGTCCAAAATGGGTCTCCAGTCGGTTCCTTTCCTTGGTACCAGGAATAGTCTGCAATAAAAACCTTGACCTTGTTCGTGAGTAGGTACCTCTTGAATAGCTTTCATGTCCATGAGCTTTGAAATTTGTATTTGAGCCTCTGCCCTTTGATTGTGTGGCAGGTTCGGCATGCCTCTCATTTTTGGAAGAGTGTGAAAATGAAATCTGTAGCCTCTGTTTATAATGTCCAGGATCCATTTGTCTGTTGTGATAATATGCCAATTTCTTGTAAATAATGCCAGCTTTCCTCCCAAGGGTGCTGCCAGCTGAGACTTGCTTGGCATGAAAAGGGGAAAGTCATTGGGTTTGTTTCCTGTATTGTTGTGCACCATCTTCGCTACCTCTTGGTGCTGGAGTTTGCCATTGTCTGCCTCTATATGATCCTTGAGATTGTCCTCTGCCCCTTGTGCGCCTGTATCTACCTCTTTGGGGCTTGTCCGTGGCTGGAAAGGACCAGTTTTTTGAAGGCCAATTTCTGCTAAAACGTGGTGGTTGAACCTGTAGAAAAGCTTTGACAGTTTGCATAGATTTAGCTTTTTCTTCCATTTTCCGTAGTATCTCCTCAGCATTAGTACCAAATAATACATCCTTTTGTAAAGGAGCATCTAGTAGTTTAGCTTTAACATGATCAGGCAAGGTTTGTTCCCTAAGCCAGGTATGTCTACGAATGACTGATCCTGTAACAGCAGCTCTACTTGAGGCCTCTAGAGCATCATAGCCACATTGTAAGGTGCGTTTACCCACTTGTTCTGCACTATGCATCATATCCTGCAACTCCTTCAAATCTGGTTGTTCAGGTTGTGACATTTTATTCCTTAATTGTGATAACAGAAACTGCTGATATCTAAGCATATGGAACTGACAATTTAAGGCCCTCATGGCTAGGGTGGCCGAGGTATATACCTTTTTTCCCCACCTTTCTAAGGATCTAGACTCTCTTTCGGAAGGTAGTGGATTCTTAGCAGTAGAGGCCTTCATTCCCTTGGGGCCTTGAGAAATGGTTTCAGGGTCAGCATTATGGCTTTTGTAAAGAAATTGGTGAGAGTTAGGAACTCTGTAGTACCTATCAGGCTTGACTGGGGCAGGAGGTAGGGAATCCGGATTAAGGCAAGCCTCCGAGTAAACATCATCAAGTATGTCCAAGACAGGAGATATCGCCAGAGGTCTGTGCTGAGGTAGCAAAAGAAATTCTCTAAGTCTTTTCTTGGAATCAGAAAAGTCTTGGCCTTCCCAATGGAAGTGTTCCCTCAAGGTATGCAAGGTTTCCCCAAAAGAAAAATCCTCTGGGGGAGATACAGAAGGAATGGACTGCTCTGCATCAGAATCTTCAAAAGGGGAGTACGAGTGTTCCTCTTCATCAGAATGTTCTGAAATAATGGAGCCCTGGTCAGAAGAGGGAGAATCTTCCTCCAATCTGGGTCTCTTGTCCGGAGGGGGTTGGGAACCCCTGATAAGAGTAATTAAATCCTCAGCCATTTTAAGCATCTGCTTTTTAGGCATGGGGCCTGGAGATGGGCCCTGTGCAACAGGCCTCTTGGGACGCATGGCTGATTTGGACTTAGTAAAGGCCTTTATGGAAAAGGAAGATGAGGGTCTAAGACACCATGGGTGGAAGTGGACCTGTCCACATTAGGAGGCTCAACACTCACAGTGGCTTCGGTAGCTGTAGTCTGGGTATGGACCGAGGCACCTGCGGTCTCGGTTACAGAAGACACCGCCAGAGAAGTGTCGTCGGTAGTCAGGGGCTGCGTAGGCGCCTCGCTGAGAACCGGACCACGTGTAGCCGGTTTTGGCGTGGTGTCGGTGGAGACCGCGGACCTCGCGTGTCAGTCTTTGTCCTTGCGTTTTTTGGACAAAACGGTAGTCGGAGACTCCGACATTTTATAATCAAAAGCTTTACCAAAAAAGTGCTGGGCGAACTCCGCTCAACGCTTAATAGTGCGTTTATTGAAAGTAGCGCAAAAGCGACAGCCCGAAACGTCGTGGTCTGGGCCTAAACAAGGTATACAGAGGGAATGGAAATCCTTATGCAGTATTTGCTTCCCACAAGAAATACAATTGTTAACTTTGTCTGACATCGGTCTGAGGCAAGAAAAGTTTCCCCAACGGGGTACTTAGCTTTAAAGAAGACTTCGGTTTCCAAATTTTCGTAATTTCAGGAGCTGGCCGACCGGCACTTGTGAACTGCTTCTGCTTCGGGCATCGCACGGCAAAAAAGACTGAAGAAAATGGCGTCGGCTGTGTCTTATATACCCCTGTCGCACTGACGTCAGGAAAGAAAGCGACGACAACCGACGCCGGACCTAGACTTTGGAATTCGGCCGACCGAGGACCCACCTGACGGCAGGAGAACCCATCTGTTATGACTGCAGCTGTATGCACGATGAACATTGTGACTAAATTCCAGAGCTTCGGGATTGTGAGAGTATCTAAGAAACTAAGGCATTTCACCATCAACATAGCAAATCTAGAGAAAGATTTCCTCGCCCGAGATTACAGTAAAAAGTTAATCATCAGAATGCTTGAACCTATCTCCCTCCAAAAAAACACCAACACTGATTACCCAAACTCTGACAATAGCCATAGAACTAACAAGAGAAGAAACCACAATGAAGGATATAAAGATATCTCCATGACAGTTACTTACTCCACTGACTGCAGAGTTATAATGGACATCATTAAGGACAACTGGATTTTTCTCAAGAATAACCTAATGCTAAACAATACACTACCAGAAAAAAAAAAAACTAGTTTCAACATCTGGAGAAACATGAATATCAGACATTTTGTTGAAAAAAATGAGCAGAACCACGGACCAATTCAACTCTCTGAAGGGTACATTTCCTTGTGGACTCCCCAAGTACAGTTACTGTAAGCACATGAGCAACAAAACAGGTTTCAGCTACCCTAACACTGACCGCTACTACCACTGCCAAGAACCTGGGAATTGCAATTCAGAATCAGTAGCTTACAGGGCCCAATGCACCAACTGCCCTGACTTCTATATCAGCAAAACTATTAACAGACTTAAAACCAGAATTTCTAGACACCTTGCAGACATCTGATATAGCAACAACAATGCACTAGCTAAACACAAACGAGATCAACCCAGACACAATACATTCCAATTTCATATTTTAGATTGCATAACAAAAGAAGAACTACAAGGATCATTAAATGACAGACTGGAAAATGCGAATTAGAATGGCAGATAAGACTAGAAGCATGTAAACCACCAGGACTTAACACTCACATTTCCATCACTAACATTCTCAATCTTAGGAGACTACATCACCATGTTTGTTACTGACAGCTGAACTCTCCTGGGTTTAATTTGACTTTGGTGGAGATTTATACAATTATTTACTATTAATTTATAACTAATTGGTTATTAGATTCTGTGAAAAGCAAGTTTTCTTTCAAATTAAAAGGTTCCACCCGAGAGGAAGATCTGAAGAAGCGTGAGCAAAGGCAGCTGTATTTATTAATTTTTATCATACAGATATTTTAAGTGGAGTTGCTTTCCTTATTATTTAAATTCGCCTATGTAATTTTTTAAAAAATTACCATTATTTAAGTGATAATCTGCTGTACACCATGAACATTTAGTTTCTGTAAAAAATACCAATCACACAGAACCCAAATTACAAAGTCATGACTGGTGTTTGTTGCAAAACACATACCAGCATTTCAGTTTTTCACCCAGTCAGATTTTACTTACTGATTTCCTATATACAGTTTCTCTATCCAATCACATACACAATGGATAGTGTAGTATGTGTTTTAGACAAGTTAGCCTACATAGTTGATTAGTTTAACACCTAATGGTACACATTTATGTATCTATAAAAACCACCAAACACATGGACTCAAATTACTATATCCTCATAGGTGCATTTATAAAAAGTCTTATAGCACACCAGGTTTTCAAAGTTCTCTCATTCAGATTTTACTACTGAATTTTCCTGGCTGCAAACACTCCATTCAATCACACAGAAGCTGGAAGCAAGATAACTACTGGAATATTAAAACCACTTACATGCCATTTTATATTCTAAGAGATATTCAAGTTTTAACTAATCACAATTATATGTTTATGTTTCTACAGAATTAAATAGAATGTTGGGCTTTTTTCTTTGTTTTTGAAATATGTATAAACACAAGATCTATTTCTGGTTTCTTTACATAAGCACAGCGCTCATCTGCCAATTTATAAATTTCACCCAATAAATTTGTATTGTTTTGCTACAAAGAAGAAATTTTGATCGCAACAAGATTTTTTACTACTGTTTGGCATTTAATTTACAAATATTTCTTACTGCTATTGCTTGTTGTTTAATCTTAGCTGGAATAGCTCAAAAGGTTATTTTTTCATATTTTTTCTATGCTGGGAACATGGTACGAAACTGTGTGTGTGTGTGTGTGTGTGTGTGTGTGTGTGTGTGTGTGTGTGTGTGTGTGTGTGTTGTGTGTATGTGTGCGCACGACCATATGTGCACTCATGCAATGATCTGTTTTTCAAACCAAATTTTTTTTTTCAAACTTCTGCTGAAAAACAGCAATATGATCTACTTAGAGCAATTTCAATTTGTACAATTTTCCACATTATAGACTTATTGGCATGTACATTTCAACAGGAGCATAAAAGGATAGCTTACCAGTGGAATTGCTTTCTTAACTGAAAAAAAGCATCAGACTAGGCTTAACTAACAAAAGCAATGAAATAACTGGAGATACATTCTATCATACAGTAGTTTTTTCCCATTTAACACCAAGTGAACGGCCACTTTTTTTACAAGGTATGATGCATAATTTCCACATTATGCTTACAAATGATGTGTTTTGAAGCTTTGCAGTTTCACCGATTTTTGTTTCATCTTCTGTAGTTTAACAATGTGAGGTTCAATTATTTGAAAAAGCATAACTTCTACATGAGCTTGCTGTCTTCAAGTCAGCTTCTATCACTTTGTTTCCTCTCTCGGTTCGATTCAGTTTCAAGGACAAGGAGTTTCTCTTTAAAGCAGGCTTAAACTTGACAGGGTTTGTGGCAATGCAGCCGGTGAGCATCTCCTCAAGTCTGTATCTGTCAACTTCTGAGATGCCTTCAGGAGGCTTCTGCAGCACTTCTTTTGACCCTCATGAAGCTTCTGTCAACAATCACGTCTGGCATATAAATTTTGTTTGGGGAAATTAAGAATCAGACATCAAGTACTGTCCATTTATACACAAGGATCATTGCCTCAATAAGAACATGGTTATCTAAATGATGCAGAGGAACATTAGCAGCAACAGCAATGGTGACAGTCAACTCCTCAGATGAGTACACAGCTCAAGTTTCAACTTCCACAGAGAAGGATGACATAACAGCAATGCTATAATGATTCCTAACAGATGCCTCACTTTGTAAAATATGAATCTTAGATTATCAAGTCAACGATGCAAATGCTGAACAGTTTAAATGCAATGCAATACATTAAAGCAGGTGTAGAGTAACTTCATGTTTTTTTTAGAGAGGCTGCTTCTTTTGAACCCTCCCTCATATAGGAAGCTTCACTCCTATAATTCTGCATATTAAGTTTGTGTCACACCGTCTTAAAAATAGACTCAGGTTTTCCAGCAAAACTAAGTACTCCCCTTTTATCTGAGGCAGTGACCTCAGAGTTAGTATATTTAGTAAGGTTTTAAAGGTGTAGCCCCCACATCTAGTTCATTAACACCAACCAGCAGTTAATAAACTGTCACATTCCTTACTTCCACCAAACTCCATGGAACTCATTTTTTCCTCTACTTGTTCATTTAAAATCATCCTCACATTTAGACTAGTCAAATAGGCCAATGAATACAACTAATTCAGTACCACAATTAGGGGACAGTGAAACAAAAGTGCTGGGTCAAGCTGCCTCTCAACTGCCATAGGCTTGAATGAGATAAGGCAGCTTACTAAACCGCAGTAGCGTCAGTAAAGCAGCAAATAGCGCAATTGGTAGTGTAGGTGTAAATGAGTTAGGGGTACAGCTCCCATCTAAAACAAGTTAGTTAGGTATACATTGTTTTGTTCTTTAATCAAGTTTCATTATATTATTGTTTACATGCAAAAACAAAGTATGCCATTTTTAGCTCAAAGCCACTGCTAACATGTCAGAAGGCTTACTAAGTAACACAGACAGGAGGTGTGGTGTACACTTCATAAGGTCTGCACTGAATCTGAATTCTCTGAAACTTATGTGCCACATGAAATGATAATCACTGTAGCTAGCTCATCAGCTTCTACAGGTACATGCCTCGCATAACAGCCACCCTTTCTAAAGCTCTAAAACACATCCATACTATACAGCACTGAAAATTAACCTTGCTAGTTGCATCAAAATTACATTTTCAACATATTTGTGATAATGTGAACTAATGCCAGCTGAGTGCAGCTATGCCAGAGAGAGTAGGGCAGCGCATGGCAATATATCCCAACATAGCTGGCTGGAGTTTTGAAAATAATTATATGTCATTTAAATATCAAACTGATTTGTACAGATGCTTGTGTTAAAAATGTATCAACAGTGGGACCTGCTGGACAGAAAAGAAACATACATGTTTGTAAGATGGGTCTATATTAGAACACCGAAAGTTTACTTCAGCGAACGCGCACATGAGCGAAAAAGGTGGTAAACAAAAGGGTGTTTGTGGGGTCGGGGTACAGTGAGGAGTGGGATATTTGCCCTTTCCTCACTGTAGTGCGATCTCAGAGTTGGAATATATAGTTAGCGGGGGGGGGGTGCGCAGCTCCCCACAATAAGCAGTTCAATTACCAGCATTTTCGCTCATGTGAGCATTCGCTGAAGTAATCTTTCGGTCTTATAACATAGACCCTGTCAGACGTATTGTAACTGATGAAATGTATATGTTAACAGAGGATGTTGGAAATGAAGGGGTTAAGCTCAGCCCAGCTAACCGTAGGAAAAATAGCCTGAAATTAAATGATTTTGTTTAGGCCATAAAGATTTTATCTCACAGGCCTGAATGCAACCAGAGATGCAATGTCTGGTCTGGGATCCTGCTCTTACTGTCTGTAGTGGTGAACTCTTTGCTACCCGGGGAGCCAGAGAATGGCCGGTTAGTCTCTGCAGGAAGGATGAAAGGACTGGAATTGTTTTACAGTCTCCAGATGCTGTAATAAGCCTTAGCAAAGTTCTAGGAGTGTATTGTGACATCCGTTCCAGACCCTGGCTCAATTTTCTAGTGAGGGGTAGTGTGGGAACCACAGAGTCAGGTGACCAGATGTGACATTCTGTCGCCAGCACCGAAACTGTATTTAAATACTAGTGAAAAATGTGACACTCAGCACTCTATTTTGGAACTGACAAGACCACTCAAACACTTCATGTTGCCTTGCTTTAGTAAGTAACTTAACTAAGGAAAAGTAGTTCTTCAGTCAGTTAGGAAAATATAGTAAAATTAGCTAAAACTATTGTTTTTCTGTATCTGGCCAAGTCTTTCCACCTGTGTTATTGTTTATATTTCCTGTGAAATGAAACTCTGGTTTTTATTGTACATAGGTAGTCAGCATTTTCATATTTTCTATTTTATTACTTATTATTAAATACATTTATAACTTTCACTGTGCCTGGTCTTTTAGAAAATAGTTTAACCTTTAAGAGTAATTGCATTTATTTGGTGGCACTGTGACTTCGTACTTACAAAAGTCTTATTTATTCTTCGATTCTTGTCGATACTACCATTTGTATAAGTTCTAAGAGTAACTGGGTACCCTGGTAAGAGCCTTAAATCAGCTGTCTGGTGGCAGTGAATCTACCTTATAGTCTGGGTGGAGGTGGTATAGCAGGTAAATCTGTGCCAGCCTTTCCCAGGTGTGTGTGTGTGTGTGTGTGTGTGTGTGTGTGTGTGTGTGTGTGTGTGTGTGTGTGTGTGTGTGTGTGTGAATCAAATCTCAAGGAGTGTGTACGTGTCAGCTATTTGGAACAGGGACATAGAGAACAGATTTCTGTAGAGAGAAAGGTGGAGTATTATTTGGGGCCTGGAAAGGAAGTCCAGTCCCAGGACTGGAGTGTGCTCCCTGTGTGCTCTTAAGGAAAATTGTGCTTGGTGCAGAGTGAACGTTCTCCATCGGTGTCAGTGGTGAGGATTGAGGCTCCTTGAGTAATGGTCCAGAGAAGGGACATCACATATTGGTGAGCAGTGGTGTGGATATTAATTGAACTTCTTTAGCCTGTAAGCAGTTATCACTGAAAGTCTGTGTACTTTCAGCAACCACGAGGTAAACATACAGAGTTTCATTTTTCACAACAGCTTTATTTATTTTTGTTAGTTTAGTCAGGGAAAGCAGGCAAAGATGTCAGCAGAGAATTATGTCAAGCTGAAAGTGAACCAGTTGGCTAAGGTGTGCAAATCCAAAGGACTGGTGCATGCCAATCTGACTAAAGAGGAAATGATTTCAACCATGGTTACAGCTGCAGCACAGATCAGTAACCAGGAGGACAACCATTCTGGCTATGGGGATGTACAGCCATCAGAAACAGGACAGTTCACCTTTTCCTCAGTGGATTTAAAACCCACCTGGAGTTAGAGAGATTGAACTGGAAACAAAATACATGGAATTAGAATCAGCAGAGAGACTGCAGCATTTGTAGGTCAAAGAAAATGAGAAGCAGCATCAACATGAGAGGGACATGCATGCTGACTCTTCGACAAGAAGGAACATGGAGGTAATGGGAAAGGGAATAACTGAATCCCAGAAGCAACGGAGTTCAGTAGATTTCTTCCACAGTATAAAGGTGGTGATAATTTTGATAGTTTTATTCATATATTTGAAAAAATATGTAAACAGTATAATGTTGACCAAGGGCTCTGGGTACGGTTCCTGACCCCCTTATTCCATGGTAAAGCTATAACCACAGTTTCTAAATTGTCCGATACTGACTGTTTAAATTATGACAAGGTTAAATAATGTTTATTGGAATGTTTTAAGCAAACACCTGAAGCTTACAGAAAAAAGTTTCATGAGCACAGACGCAAGACAGATGAAAGTATATGTGATTATATAGCTTAGTTAAGCACTTATTTTTACAGGTGGGTGAATGGGTTTCAGCTCAACACATATGAAAGGCTGGCAGACCTTTCTGTGAAAGAACAAGCCCTCAGCACTTTGCCAGAGGACATGAGAATCTGGTTGGGAGACCAGGAGTGTAATTCTGCAGATGAGCTGGGGAGAAAAGGGGAGGTCTAGTTAGCAAGCAGTGCACCACTGCACAAGAAGGGGATACCCAATGCTGCACATGGATATAAGGGAACCCATTGTGGGCAGCCTAAACCACACCAACAGAGTCCACCATTACCCGTGGAAGCCACTAATTCAGGTACACAGCCAGGATCAACGGCTAGGTGTTTTAAATGTAACCAGAAGGGCAATGTAGCATACAAATGAAGCAAGGTAGGGAACAAAAGGTGGGGGAAGTCAGCAAGTGGGAATAACAGTATGCCAGTGGTAAGTTGTCTAGAGAAAACAGAGGTACCAAACTATCACTGGAGTTTGTATCCTATCTTAGTAGATCAAAAACAGGCCACAACTAAGAGAGAGACAGCCTCCAACATAACCATTGTGAAGCCTGCAGTGGCTAAACAGGAGCAGTACTTGCTTGGGCAATCCACTCCAGTCACAGCTTTAGGAGGGACCCCATTCCAAACACCTTTGCCCAGGGTTCACCTTGACTGGGAGCATGGAAAAGGAAGCAAGCAATTGGTGTGTTTGAGGATATCCCTGCAGATGCCTTGATAGGGAATGATTCTGATAATGCAGTAGCTGTGTGCATGCAGTTACACTTAGTCAGGCTTGGAGACAGGCACGTGGGTTTGGTAGCCTGTGGGAGACCGAGACAGACCCCACACCTGAAGCTGGGGGTGGTGATGTGACTGTTTCGGGGGGAGATATCCTGTAACAGTGCGCCTAAAAGTGAGCCATAGCTGCTGATAGGTATTGATGTTCCCTTGGACAGAGGGACTGCAAGGGCAGAGGTGAGTGGTAGTAACCAGGCTGACAGTGAGGCACTGCTGTCTGAAGATACCAGACTATCTGTGGAAGGGGAGCTGGAAATGGGGGACAAAGGCAGAGTTGAGACAGGCTGAGCTCTTGGACCCTACATTATGAGGCTTGAATGAGATAGCTAAGGAGGCACCTGACTCTCAAGGAAAAGGGAAGTATGTATACTGGAACAAAGGCTTACTGTATTGAGTGTACTCCTGAGGGAGGGCTAGAGGCTGAGGTAATACAGCAGTTGGTATTGCCTAGACCCTACCATCTGGCACTTCTAGCCATAGCTCATGACATTCCTTTTTCAGGTCATATGGGCATAAAGCGTACCAAGAGACATATTATGCAGAACTTTTATTGGCCTGGGATAGCAAGGGATGCAACATGGTACAGCAGGACATGTGAGCAGAACCAAATAGTAGGCAAGGCAGGAGAAAAGGTCACAGCTCCTTTGATGCCTTTACCTGTGACCGAGAGTATGCTGTGGGACAGCAGGTTATGGTGCTCATTCCTGTCAGACACAATTAGCTGCAGGCAGCTTGGGAAGGAACGTTCAAAGTGGTAAGGAAGGTCAGTGATGTTAACTACATAGTAGAACTTCTAGGCAACAGGCAGGGGCACAAACCATACCATGTTAACAATGAAGCCTTACTACAATAGGGAGGCCCTTGTGCTGAGTACTTGCAGTGTGCGGCACAATGAGTCTGAAGGGGATCTGGTGACTGATCTCCTCAGTGAGGCTTGGACTGACACCTCAGTGAAAGGAGTAGCAGTGTCTCAGCAGCTATCCCCTACCCGGGTTTGAGAAATCCAAGCAGTGTTACAGGAGTTTGGGGACAGGTTTACTAGGAAACCTGGGTACACCCACCTGGTGCAGTACCATGTGGATACAGAACCCCAAAGACCTATTAAGCAAGCCCCTTACAGGGTGCCTGACTGAGTCAGGCAGACTAAGGGAGGAGATACAGGAAATGCTGCAATTGGGAGTAATCCAGGAGTCCAGCAGTCCCTGGGTATCCCCAGTGGTGCTGGTACCAAATAAGTATGGCAGGAACAGGTTTTGTGTGAACTACATAAAACTTAAGTCACACAGAGACAGATGTTTACTCTATGCCTATGGCAGATGAAGCTTTAGAATAGATGGGTGGGGCTAAGTATCTGATCACTATTGATCTGACCAAGGGCTACTGGCAAGTGTTCTTGATTCCCACTGATAGAGAGATGTCATCCTTTGTGACTCCTTTTGGATTATGCGAGTTCACAAAGATTCTCTTTGGGATGAAAAATGCCCCAATGACCTTCCATAGGCTGGTAGATTGTATCCTAGCAGGAGCAGGAGATTATGCCCTTGCTTACATGGATGATATTGCCATCTGCAGCCATTCTTGGCAAGAGCACCTTCAGCATGTCAGGGAGGTCCTCTGCAGGCTACAAAGGGCAAGCTTGACCACTAGGCCCAGTAAGTATCAGGTGGGTATGGCAGAGGTCTCCTACCTGGGACATAGAGTGGGGAGTGGTAAGATCAGGCCAGAACCTGTAAACATGGAAGCTATTCAGGCATGACCTGCTCCTGTTACCAAAAAACTGGTGAGGGCATTGTTGGGGACAGTGTGGTACTACAGAAAGTTTGTTCCTGATTATAGCACAATACCTGCTCCCCTCACAGACCCGAGAAGGAAAAACAGGCCAAATAAGGTAGTGTGGACCCAACTTTCTGAGCAGGCTTAAAGAGGCTTTGGAAGGACCCCCTGTGCTAGCCAGTCCCAATTACAGCAAAAAATTTGTGGTGCAAGTGGATGCTTCAAACCATGGTGTGGTTGCTGTACTCAGCCAGGTTTCCTCAGAGGGAGAGCAGCACACTGTTGTATATCTCAGCCAGACTCCAACCCGGGGAGGAATGTTATGCAGCTGTAGAAAAAGAAATGTCAAGCCATAGTATGGGCACTGCAAAAACTTCAAAACTATCAGAGGAAATTCACTGTCATTACAGACCCCAATCCCTCAGCATGACTACATCGAGCCAGCCAGCAAAATGCCAAATTATTAAGGTGGAGCCTAGGGTTGCAGGCACAGGACATGACAGTGCAGCACCATACTGGGGTCAGCAATGCCAATGCAGATGGGCTCTCAAGACAGGGCATGGGTTAATGTATTCCCAGACAGGCTCATTTCTCTCAAGCAACGTTTCTCCAGGATCACTTGGAAAACTAGCTTGAGTTTTTAAAAGAGGGACAGATGTGAGATAGTACCAGGTATACCAGAGAGAGTACAGCACTGCATGTGTAACATATGCCAGCACAGCTAGCTGGAGTTTTGTAAAGAAATGTATGTATTTGAATATCAAACTGATTTGTACAGATGCTTATGTTAAAATGTACTGCATTTGTAAAGTTGCTTGTGTTAAAAATGTATTAACAGTGGGTTCTGCTGGACAGAAAATAAATACACATGTATGTCACACTGTACTGCAACTGATGAAATGTACATATGTTAACAGAGGATGCTGGAAGGAAAGGGGTTAATGTCAGCCCAGCTAACCTTAAGAAAAATAGTCTGAAATTAAAAGAGTTGGTTTAAACCATAAAGATTTTATCTCACAGCCCTGAATGCAGACAGAGATGCAATGTCTGGGGTAGGATCCTGCTCTTATTGTTCTTAGTGGTAAATTAACTGCTACCCAGGGGTGCCAGAGAATGGCTGGTTAGTCTCTGCAGGAAGGATGAAAGGGCTGGAATTGTTTTACAGTTGCCAGATGCTGTAATAAGCCTTAACAAAGTTCAAGTTGTGTACTGTAACACATCTGTGCCAGATCCTGGCTTAAGTTTCTAACAAGGGGGTTGTGTGACAACCACAGAGTCAGGTGACCAGATGTGATGTCATTCTGTAGTCAGCACTGAAATTGTACTTAGACACTAATGAGAGATGTGACACTTGGCACTCTGTTTTGGAACTGACAAGACCACTCGCCCACTTCATCTTGCCTTGCTTTTGTAAGTAACTTAATTAGGGAACAGTAATTATTCTGTGATTTAGGAAAATATAGTGAGATTAGCTAAAAGTATTGTTTTTCTGTATCGTTTATGTTTCATGCAAATTGAAACTCTGGTGTTTATTGTAAATAGATATTCAGTATTTTCATGTTTCCTATTTTATAAATTATTATTAAATATATGTATACCTTTCATTGTGGCTAGTCTTTTAGAAAATATTTTAATCTTTGGGAGCAATTGCATTTATTGAGTGTCACTGTGGCTTCATGCTCCTGAAAGTCTTGCCAATTGGTTAACACTACCATCTGTATACGTTTTAGTTTTACTAAGAGTAATTGGGTACCCTGGTAAGAGCCTTAAAGTAGCTGGCTGGGGGCAGTCAATCTACCTCACAGTCTGGGTGGAGGTGGCATAGCAGGTAAATATGTGCCAGCCTTTCCCCAGTGTGTGTGTGTGTGTGTGTGTGTGTGTGTGTAAATCAAATCTCAAAGAGATTGTGTCTGCTACTTGCAACAGGGACACAGACCACTGACTTATCCAGACAGAAAAGGTTCTTACTTGGGGTCTGGAGAGGAAGTCCATCCCCAGGACTGGCGTATGCTCCCTGTGTGCTCTTAAGGGAAATTGTGCTTGGTGCAGACAGCTGCATCTGAAAATACTGTGTGTATCTATTTTTGTTCTAAAAGTGAACATTCCCCCACCCATGTCAGTGGCGAGGATTGAGGCTCCTTCACTACTGGCCCAGAGGAGAGACATCACAATATTCAAAGCACATTTTGAACAATGAGAATCAACAGCCAGCTTTTGGCATAAAGGGATAAATCCTGACTACACTGCGAGCAGGTCCAAACAGCATCTCAGATGCATAGAGGGAGCTTGCAGAGGACAATGAGAGTGAGCAGCCATTCTTGACTTGCACATTGTGGAAGGTAAGGCAGCTCTAACTCACCACATGGGCGATACCTAGCAAAAGCACTAGGTGCTGCATCCCAAGAAGCTCGAGCCTAGCCAGCACTGCTGTGTGCAGTCACGTAATAAGCAGACAGGAATTCAGCATGTGAAGAGACCCATTCCCAACTGTAGGGCACATAGCAGAGCATGGAAGAACAGACACAGGAAGAGGATTGCTTTTCTAAATGAAGATTGTAGACCATCCCACAAGTACCAGAGCCAGGCCCACTACCTACCACCTGAGCCTTGCTACAAATCAGAAGGGCTAATTGGGACGTCCTGCACAAGAATGAATGAGCTGTGGGTCTGTCGCTTAGCCCATGGGTGCCTGTCTCCTGCTACCATGGAGCAAATTGGCACATTAGATGCCAGTTGGGGAGCTATTGGGCTAGGTCCTGCAGGAAGGGAGGGATTTAAAAAAAAAAAAAGGAATTTCCAGTCCTTATAAGCCTTTTACTTCCTGAACTATCCACGGATCTAATTTCTTCATGTGCGTCCACTGATGATAAAGTTATCTGGTCTTGCTTTTGGGAAGAGTTCTTTCTGCATAATAGCTCCATTTCTCTCTCCAACTTTTAACCAATTTTCATATTCCCAATTTTCAAGTGAAAGGACTAATTGTAACACTTCTGGTTAATAATTTTCCTGGACCTTAAAATTCAGATCCGAATTGTTTGTAGAAATGTTTGCAAATTTCTTCTATACAGTTTACCATCTCCGCACAAACTAGACAGGACCTTAGTTCAGCTGCTTTAAAAATTATTCAGCTTCAGACTTTCCCATAGTTATAGATTGTTACTTTGTCTCCAACCTGCAAGTCTGATAGTTTTTTGCAGCTTTCATCAGCAGAATTTCTGTCTCTGCTGATTTATTTTAGCATGCCCTTTATTTTATACTGGATCTCAGACACATACCTGAAGTATTCTGCTTTTAATGCTGCAGCCTCTCAACAGCTGAAATGGTAAGAGACTGAGTCCTTACAAAGGTGTACTGCAAGAGCTCAATACTACATGGTAAGGGCTCCTATTCCAAATGTGGTAGATGACAACCTGACCGCATTTTCTACAATTCTTTTTCATAAGATTATTCACTCCTTCACTAGTTCTCCGCATGTCCATTAGACTAAGGATAGTGTGGAATGGGTTTACAAGTTTGAATTCCAATTCATGCCCAAATCTTCTGAATTATTGACCTGTATACAGTGGACCGCTGTCAGACAACAATATTAATCATGCCTTGTCTTAAGGATTTAAATGCTAATGCAATAAATCATACTACAGTTGAACTGTCTGTCAGTCTTTATTTCAGGGAACTTGGAATAATAATCAATTTGTAAGATCTATGGCTTCTCTGAAGTGGAACAAATAAGTGCCCACTCAACATGGGTGATCTGGAACAGAGTATACCATCATCTCCATTTCAGTTGTTGTTATGGTATGCATTGCAGATGGCACAGTTCTGTATGAACTGCTATACCTGGCCAAAGCATCATGTCTCTTTTTTAGTCTTGGATTTTACTATCCCCATGCATGACTCATGCATCTTTCTCTGGCGTTTGTTTTTTTTTTTTTTCAACCGATTGGAAACTATTATTTTCCTAGTCTAGAACATTAAGCCCTGGACACAATTTTATTTCTTTGTTGCTTGAAAATTTGACTGGATTTCTTACCTTACTGGTAATTTTAATTAGGTCAGCCTTTCATTGCAGCATCTTTCAATAACCGCATTTCTAAGTCGGAACACTTCTGAAATAATTTTACTTGGTCTTCTATCATTAGTAACTGCACTATTATGAAAAAGTTTCTCATTATTCTTCCAGTAGTTCATTCTTCTCTGGTAAATGCACTCTCCTCAACATATCCCATATGCAGTACCATGCCTGATCTATATATTGTTTTTAGATCTCAACTGTGTAGATTAAGTAACATCCTATGCATTCTCTGTGGCATCTTATACAAACATTAAGATTTGTGGCGTTTCCAAGTGAATTTCTTTACCACAAACATTCACAGAATTTCTCACATCCATATACTACCACAAACAGTTTCTTTTCAATCTGAGCATACCCCTTTTGTGAATCTTGTCTATTATCTTGTAAGAACACAGTTTCTATCCAATTCTGACTGACAGCAACCTGCAACATAACTGGAGTATTCATGTCATAGCATTTTAATGTTGGAGCATCTGTAATTAGTTTGTGAGAATGTGAAAGCTCTTTGCCTTCTCAAAGCATTTCCAGACTACATTTTTCTGTAACGATGAACTTAGAGGCATAATCAAATATAAACTTTGCAAGACATGAAATGTTGTTAGGTCTTCTGGCTTTGGCATTTGTATGACTGCTTTGACTTTATTTGGATCTGGTTTCCGACATCAGAATATGGCCCGTGTAGTTCATACCCGTCACTCCGATTCCACACTTGCTTTTTATTTAGCCTGAAGTTAGGTTGTTAATCTATTCAGCAGTTGTATTAGTCGATCTGGAGCTTTATCTGACAGAAACTCTGGGTTATATTCACCAGTGACAAAAGTTTAGCATCTGGCATTCTTGACAACTATTTCAACTGGAAGCAGTAGTAATGCTCTTATGTTTCTTTAATCAAACAGTGTAGATTAATACAGGCGTGAATATTGTCTTCCTTTAAAATCCTGCTCACATCTTCAAAGAGAATGACATTTGGACACACAAAACTACTTACTTTATTTTTTGTCTTTTATATGTTAAATGGACGTAATGACTCAAACAGCTTTTTTCAAGTATTTGCACCAAGTGATTTATAATTAGCCTATGTTTTTTTAAAAAAGCCCTACACTTCACTGCCTTTGATTTACTTGTTTCATGAATTTACTAGTACAGAAGTCAAATCTTTGCCAGTACCCTCTACAAGACTTCATGATTGTTAAATGCTTCTGTCTGGTCAGTGAAAACTACAAATAGGTTTTGGTGTTGATTCAATGGTTTTCTTAGAACTGCCAGGCAATGGATATTATATGTCAGCTGTCCTGCAAGGTGATCTGAATCAAAAAAACTTTTTCAGTGGGATGTCTTCAGCAACAGAAAGGAAATAGTTCAGAATAGTACAGGCAAGGATCTTCCTTGCAATGACCAGTAATCAACACTACCATTATTTATTTATTTACATATTGAAATTTAATTACCAGGAAAGACAGTACAGTTGTGTACTCTTACCATAAATGTAGATGTTCGAGTGTATTCACTGTTGCAGTCCTGGTTTCCCACCCTCCAGCCCCCTTCTCTCTCTCTCTCTTCCTCACTCCTTACAGGGCTATTGGTATTTACTTTTTACTGGTGGTGTTTTTCCACCATAACTTAGCTCCCGTTTTGGGCGCTCCTGACATTTGGGGCAAGAAAAACTGATGTAATAGCGTCTGCTGCCTATTTTTATACCACTGACGACCTGACGTCAGTCCTGAAGCGACAGCAACCGACGCAGAAATACTAAGCCTCTGGTATTTGGGTCGACTGAGGGCTACCCCTGGAAGGATAACCCAAGTGTGATAACTGCAACAGTGAAACATGAAGAACATCTACTAGGTAGGAGCCCATTTTCAGTAGGGGCCCTGGGAGAAAAGCTCCAAAGTATTACAAAAACATTTTAAAAACAATAATTTTATAGCCTTTAAAATAATACAAAAAACACTACAGTTTAAATAATTATACCGAATTAGACATATGAAAATACTGGTTAAGAACAGATACAAATTATATTGCAATAATTTAATAGTTAGAGAAATTTTAGCCAGTTTACAGAGAAATTAAAGCTAAATTAGTATAATACAATCAGGAATTGCAATATGTAGTGAAAGAAAAGCAAGCTTGTGGCATATATACAGCGAAAGCAAGGGAAGATAATCTGATAGAAATAAGGAAGTAGTGAAAAAAAGGAGAGAAAGGAGATGTAAGATATGAATAGGCATTTGTTTACATTTAGGGATACAGTTTATCCTAGTTTTGAGCAAGAACAGAGCCAGCGTTTGGCTAGGAAGTCATTCAGAATGGTTTTGAAGGATGGGATGGAGGGTATTGACCTGATGGATACAAATGAGGAGTTTCAAGCCTTAGCAACATGGTAGGAGTACAGACAATGCCCAAATGATTTGATCCAAGTTGTTGGTCACTGGATCATAATGACCAACTGGGAACATAACTGTGTAGAATGTTACTTAGTGCTGGACAATCGGATGGATGCTGGATAATTTTATAGGTGGTAAGAAGTTGTGTATGTGTTAGTTGGTGGGATTGTTCTGACCAATTTAGACTTTTTAGTGCTACACAGTGGTCGGTTCAGAACCGGGTATTTGCTGTAAATTTAGCAAATTTGTTATAGTACTGCTCAAGTTTTGATTTTAGTGATGCCTGAAGGTTAGTAAGGGAATGACATAAAACGTGTGGGGAGGAGATAAGTAGTGGCAAGTACAGCTTTAGTTGCGTTGGTGAGACAGTTGTTAACTCTATAAAGCATCCCTAGTTTTGGATGAGTTTTTCATATGCAATTTTGTATAAGCAGGTCGAATTTAAGATGATCATCCAAAAACATCTCTAATAATTTGCAATGAGAAGTGACTTCAATAGTTGTATTATCAAGAAAGATGACTTTAAATTTTGTTTTTTTTCATGGGAGAGGGATTTAGGGAAAAACATGGTAGCTTGTTTTTTTTAGGGTTGAGCATATGTTCTAAGTTACAAAGCCATGTTTCAGTCACTGTTAAAGTTTCCACAAGTAATTTTTTTGGAGGTGTGGCATGTTGTCAGATGTGCAACTGAATGTGGAGTCATCTGCGTACTTTATTAGGGAGGCCTGTTGTGTGGATGGTGTTAGAATGTTAAAGAAGAGATCAGCTTTGTGGTACATCAGTGGTGACTGGGAGGTACCTGACTGACTAGGTAGCTTCTGAAGCACAGAAAGGATGGGCTGAGAGAGACCAGATGAGGCCATCTGAAGTAGATATTTGCTGTGATAAACTGTGTCTAACGCTTTAGACAAGTCTAGAAATAAGGAAAAGACTAGTCTGCCATTATCTCTAGCTTTATTGACAGTATATATACAAGTTACAAGTACAGTGTTAGTACTACAGGAAGGACAGGAGCCATGTTCTGTGGAGGACAGAAGTTCTTCCTGCAAGCGATATTTTAGCAATTGTTTTTAAATACATTTTTCAAGTATTTTGGATGGGGGATAAGAGTTATATAGGTCCAAAGTTAGTAATGTCTGTTGTTGAATTTCCTCCTTTTTGCAGCGGGATAATGTATGACTTCTGCCAGGGAGCGAGAATGTGGGATTCCTGGACTGACCTATTTATAAGGATTGAGACAGACTAGGCAATGCTATCAGCTGCTATTTTAAGGTACTCGCTTGGAAGGTCTTCAGCTGAAGTTGATCATGGTTTGAGCTTGTTTAGAGTATTTTTATATATAATGCAGGCAAAGGTTTGAAGGTGAAAGTGGATGTGGTGATACATGGCTGCTGGGCAGAATTTGGATTAGATGTTGGGGAATCCTTTGTTAGAGGTCCTATACTATCTATGAAATAAGAGTTGAATTGTATTGCAGTTTCGTGTAATGACTTATTGGGAGAGGGGTTAGGGTTGAATTTACGGCTGGGATGAAAGATTTTTTTAATGGCAGTCCAGAATTTTTAGGATTGTGTTTACTACTACTTAAAAGTTATTATAGTATAGTTTCTGTCTTCATTAAATTGCTTTTTAATACAACTGTAAAGCATTCGAAGTTCAAGATATTGTGGTGTTTTATATTTCTGCCATTCTTTCCATGCTTCTTCTCTATCCTGCATTAGCATTCTCCTCTTTTTGAATATCCAGACTACATTACTTGTCTTCAGTCTCTTCCTTCTAGGAGGTGCAAGGCTATTCAGGAAAGTTGTATTAAATTCATATACAGCAAAACCTATGGGGAGGATTTTTTAGAAAGTTCCAGTTAACAGATAAGGTAGAAATGAACATATCTGGGTTAAAGCTGGAAAGGTTATGTGTTGTTTAACTGGAAGTGTGAGATGTCTGGTTGTATAGATTAGGAAATGATCACTGAAACAAGTCAGATATTGTACCCGAGATGGTGTATTTGCTAGGGTATGATACTAGGATCCAGTCTAACAGGGAATTTAATGTCTAGTTATAATATGTGCAGCTAATATTTAGTTGTGTGAAACTATATAAGTTCACACTAGATGTAGGGGAGTTAGAGTTTAAATGTCTAGCAGAGACTCACAGCACCTAGTAGTAGTTTTTTCTTGTGGAATTGTTATGGATATCCAATGTAGGATATCTTCCAGTATAACTGTATTGTTGCCAGGAGGGATGTAAAGAACAGTAATACATATTTGTTTTCAACTGTTCAATTTCAGGAAAGTAATAAGAATCTCTGGTGAATTGAATTTTGGTATTGGTGTGTGATAAAGGTAAATGTAGTAGTTGCTGGGAAATATTAAAACAATAGCACCACATTTCCTCTTTAAACAGTCATTAAGGATGACTGCTGATAGCTGTTGAGTTCTTTAGGATCTTGAGAAATGTAGAGTTAAACAATATGGCTCCTCTGACAAAACAGTGAAAATTAATCATCCCAGTTTTTTACTACACCACTAAGCAACTCATGACTGCCAAAGACAAAGCATGGAAATTATAGCAATGAAACAAAACCCCTGTGACCTCATACAATATAAACAACTCCATAATCAAGTAAAGTGTCTTAGTCATTAAAAACAAAAAAGAACACTACCTTAGACTACAAAAATCACTATAAGCATAACCTAAAAAAAATCTGTAGCTCCATCAATTCCTTACTAAACCCAGGATGTGATAGTAATCCATGTCCAAATCCAGGTAAAACGCCCACCGAAATAGCCTTGCTCGTTAAATCGCATATCATAAATACTATAAGCTAATCTCACCATCAACCTTCCACAAACCAACTTGGCTCCTTCAAGTACTACACAAAATACCTACACTTCTTTACCCAGCTTTTCTCTCACACCTATACCTTCTGCTACTAAAATAAAACACTACTTTTTTTAAAACTCAAACATGGTACCAACACCACTGACAACCTACCTCCAGAATTCCTATAAATATCAGCTAACTACTGCTTATCCTACCAGCATACTTCTTAACAGACCTATTCAGGAGTCCCACATACCTACAATTTGGAAAAAAGCAAATATCCTCCCTGGTCATAAATGAGGAAACAACAAAGACATTTCCAACTTTCAACCTACTGCTATCTCTATATCCATCTCCAAGATCCTGGAAAAATGCAGTTACACACAACTTCTTAATTATCTGCTACACAACCAAACTTTCTCCCACTCAGCATGGTTTTAGGCCAGGTCACAATACTACCACAGCTCTTACATCCTTCCTGGACACAGTTAACAGAGCCAGAGATGCTGGTAATAAAATTGTTTCTTCACTCTTTCTTGATCTTTCTAAGGCCTTTGATACAATCTCCCACCCTCTTCTTCTCCTCACTAAACTAACTTGGGCATCTCTCCCCTACCCTAAATTGGTTCTCAAACTACCTCACAGACAGGCAACAATCAATCAAGTGGCAACATTCTTTCGCCCCATTCCTCAACACAACTATGGGTGTTCCCCAAGGATCCATACTAGGACCCCTTCTGTTCAGCATTTTAATCAACTTCCACACCATTCTTAGTCAAGGTACTGTCCTCCAATATGTGGATGACTCAACCATTATCTGTACCAGTTCCACATCTGAACTACAGCAACTCACCCAAACTGCCCTCACCTCAACTGAAACATGGATGACAAATATTCATCTTGCCCTAAACCCCCAAAAAACTAAACTTGTGCTACTAAAACCTAAAAAAGCACCTCTCTAAACAAGGATGAATTCACTTTTCATTCTCTAAATAATACTATCATTGAGGTTGTCCCAAATACAAAACTACTAGGTGTCATCACAGATGAAAACCTAACATTTGACCTGCATATTCGCAGCAATATCAAAATACACATTAAAAACTGGGCATCCTCTATAGACACAAATGCTTTCTCAACCACTCTGCAAAACTATCCCTAGCTCTTCGTTTCTGCTACCATCTATTTTTTTTTCAAACACCTTTATTGAATTATCACTTGTGACATTTTCATACAAAATGAATCAAACTACATTAACATAACAAACATTATGATTCACATATATAGCTATACATCATATAACCTACCCAATATTACATAAATTATTCAATTCCTGCCTTTTTTTTAAAGAAACATCTGTATTAAACCATCACTTACTACATATGCAATCATACATTTATTTTTATATATATATATGAAAACAAACCACACAAACACAATCCTACTTGCAAGCATTTTACATCACAAACCATATTGACACACTCCCAGTTGCAAACATTATACATCACTTATAATCTACCCAATCTTTTGCACTCAAACATTACATAGCTCATTTAAGTCCTGCCATCTTTAGTTTAGATTGAATGCTGTAATTAAATCAAAAGGTGCTTCAACAAAGTATTAGTTTAAGGGTGTGCACACTTATGCAACCAGCTTATTGTACGTTTTTTATTTTTTATATTTTCCCCTAACAGATTTTTTTTTCAATTGTACAGGTTATAGGTCACATTAATTGTGGGAAAAGTTTTGAAGTGATTTATTGTGGTCTCATTTTTTTATATCACAAAAACCTGGCATTTTAACAGGGGGGTGTACACTTTTTATATCCACTGTATCTACAATTAACCTCTGCACACACGTATATATATATATATATATATATATATATATATATATATATATATATATATATATATATATTTATATTCAAACTGCCCTGCCATTTCTTCTCTGCTCATTCAATACCATCCAAATAGACCCCTCCAATCCGAAAGTCAATTGTTCCTGAACAGAGAAAAAACAAACCTTTCAGCTGGTCAGATTGCTGTATACCTTTACTATTGCTAAGCTATGGAACACCCTCCCACCATCACTCAGGACTACCAGCAATGCAGCTATCTTTAAAAAAATCTCTGAAACAACACCTTTCCTCTCTATGGCAGTGCACATGTGACAAAACTGCACTTCCCAAAACCTGAAATTAACCTACATCTTCATTAACTACTACTCTGTTATAAATCTGTCTCAATTTACTTTAACTGTAGTACTGGTACTATCTACTATATTTACTTACCTATATTTCACCTTGCGCCTTCACAAGGGTCAATTACTCAGAGGATGTTGCAAGAATCTAAGCAACTTACAAGAGTAACATAATTATCCTACCTTTATATCTTAACTTGTTATATTCTAATTGCACTAACCATTTTATCATTGATACAATAATTTAATAATGTACTGAGATTTTTAACCTTGCTCATTCAATTGTTTACTGCAACTTTTGCATTATGTACTCATTATGTTGATCTATTTTATTGTATGTATTGTGTACTGTATGTGTTGGATATTTCACTGTGGTGCTTTTGTCCCAGGGCCTCCACTGAAAATGGGCTCACTACAGCACATTGGACCATCCCGGTAAACAAATGCAAAACAATAAATATTAAAGCTGGAATGTGCAATTTCAGAGTTATTTATGCTGGGTTTAAGCCAAGTTTCTTTTACAGTGAGACTATCAGGCTTATGTTGGCTAATACAGGCATATAGTTCAGCAGTTTTATATCGTATGCTTTTAATATTTATGGCAACAAAAGTAAGATTACTGGGGTTTGGGGTTGACTGTTGTAGGGTCTGAGTAGTGTATGGAAGAGAATTGTGTTGATGTTCAGTGTGATAAATGGGGCCAAGAACAGAGTGAATGTCTCCTCCTAGAAGGATTTTAGTTTATTGAGGAATTATTGATGCTTGTTTATTGGATAGCGTTTTTCCACTTAGTTTTGTTTTGGTTTGAGTTGAAAAGGAGTTAATTGGTCTATACTTGGAGTAACAGTGAGGGGCATCATTATATAGGTTTGGTGCAATCAGTGAAGAGTGTAGTAAGGAAGTGTAAAAAGGTGGTTAACACAGAGTTGGGCATATGTTGAGAGGTATTAGAGAGTCATGGTAGGATGAGAGAATGCCCAAAAGCAGGAGAAGATTTTATTTATATATATATATATATATATATATATATATATATATATATATATATATATATATAGTAAAGGGATCTCTACATTATAGTTTGCATGTAGTTGGGAAGTACGGATCAAGAAGGAAAATGAAGTTGTAGGGCAAAATGATATTTAGTGGTAGTGGAGTCCAAAAGCTTACAGAGGGTAGGTAGGAAAGCACTTTCTATGAAGGAAGAGAGAGTTGGGTTGTCCTAGTCTCATCTCTGGAATGTAATGAGCAGAGGAATTTAACAGGCTGGATTATGAGAATGTAGTTAAAATAGAAAGAAATGTGGATTTATTTGGGAAAAGCAGAAGACACAAGGTAGAACAGACAGGTGATGTTAGGGAGGTGTGTGTCTATGAATGAATATAGTACAAAACAATATGGGAGGGAGAAAGCTAGTTGGGAATGATGCCAAAAGATGAAATGGAAGTTGTGAATTAGGCAAAAAGAAACAAGGGTGCTTGTATGGTAACAGCAAGGTTGCCTGAGAGGATTACGGAATAGGGGTCACAGAAGAAATGTGTATGTTGGAAGCATAACAGTAAAGTAAGAGGGGGTGGGTGAGAATTAGGGTAGGGTAGGGGAGCACAGTGGTCTTCTACCCTCAGGTCTATTTATAACAGTAATCAGTTTATAGCCAATAGCAAATAACAGACAGGTACAAGTAGGACAGGTTTTCTTTCATTTTGTGAATGCAGAAACTTGTCAGCCAAGAAGACTGAGTAACTAGCATATACACTGTAATCTACAAGTCAAGAGAAATGATAGTGGCTAACTTAGTAAGTAGTCAGAGTGCAAGGACTACTTTTTTTGGGGGGGGGGGTGTTAAAGCCAATTTCTAGCAGAGGCAGGTACATATTTGACTAGCTGAAGGTAATACACAGCAAGGTTCTTAAAGTTAAATTTGCTTATATTATCCAAAGACAAAATTCTCAGTGAAAACTTAGTTAGCCCTTGTGGCAGAGCTCCTGCAGTACTATGATCAGATGTAGTGACCAAAGGTTATTGCAGCAAGAAAAAAATTCTCAGTGAAAACATTTCAGTGTTGGTCCTTGTGGCAGAGCTGCTATATCAGAGCCAGATTTACTGACTACAGGCTCTGCACTGTGAATGAAGTTGATGACTGAGTGAAAGTATTAATTTTCAATTTCAAAAATTAAGTTAATCATTAATTTCCTAACACTAATTTGCACTTACCTCCTCTTGAGAATAACAATGGTGTTTCCATTTTTCTAATCATTTAGATCCTTTTTAGATTTCAAAATTTAGAAAATGAATTAATAGAGCTGTACTGTTTTTTTTACCTTCAAAGATTTACAAGTATAAAAGTTTATGGCAATCTCCTTGATATAAGCGATGGAAGCTCACCAACTACATCACTGTATCAGCCTATGACAAAAAGGATAATCAGATCTTGAAGTCCACACTCAGAGCTGACAGACTAGTGCTGCCAAAACATTGCCTTGTAGTATACATGGACAGCAATGCTTACGCTCCAATATCTAGTAAAAAAACAACCGCTTCTATAGTGCAAGACCCGATCTTAAATGTTAAGCACCCCCTGCTTCACTTACTATTGTATATCACTCTAGGCTGTTAAACCTGCAAGTACTGACCACCAAATGACAGCGGCAGAACAAAAAAATATCTGTTTTTGCCTGCTGTCCATGCCAGTAAAGTGTCCCTTACTTTCTCTAACATAAAATATCTTGCACTGTCTTTCTGACAGCTCTAACCAAATGCTTTATGGCTTTGAAAGCCAGCAAAATACTTAGTAATTTTTTTCTCTGTAACTAATAGTATATGGACCAGATAAAGCTCCATGCTCTACATGAGCGGGGTCTCCGATCATGACCCTTTATCATGTGTTCTCAACAAAGATGCCAGGATTCACTTCTCAAGCTTCATTCTCAAGGTGAATTTCTTGGCATACGTCTTAAACACATAAGCTGGTTATAAACGGTGATCCTCTATATGAACACCTGGCTTACTCAGAAAAAAAGCAGAGGCAGACAACCTTTGGGCAAAGGAAATGTGGTACAAACACCCTTCAAGATCCAGTCCTTCAAGAGGACTTCCAGCTACATCTTAAAGTAAAGCTCCCTACCAAGCAAATAAATGATAATACTACTCCGAGATAACAGAAGGATTTCAAAACTATCATTACACTGTGCGTGTGATTAACTGGTCATATCGCCAGTCATCAAAATAGGATTGATAAAACAGTGATAAAACAGTGAAATTCAAGAACTACCAATAAGAAAAACAAGAGCACATTGTACATGGCGAGTTCATATTTCAAGTCAGCAGAGAAAGAGCAATGTAAGGCAAATGAAATGTCACAACAAATGGCAGCAAAATAAGGTCAAAGTAATTCTACCAACAAACATGACATAGGGAGCTTTCCTCACAACCCATGAAGAGGGTTTAGGCTCCCAAGGTCCCACTCCCTATCAATCTCATGACAAAACGACACTCTCAAAGGGAAATTAAGCCACTGAAGTTAAAGGAAAGTAACACTAAGATACTCTTAAAAAGTAATTAATTTGCAACACGTCATCATCAAATCTGTTCCTCCACCCTATGAAATGTAACATCATCAACTTATCTACCATCACAGAAGCTTGAGACACAATCAAGCAGGCCAAGTATGACAGAGTCATAGGCTAGTAGGCTTATCAGTAGACATCAACACAAATCTTTAAAACACTGCCTGAAAGGTCATTAATTACATTGCAAATCCTTTACAGTTTATCATTCTATGACAGAGGCAGACAGCAAGAACCCTACAACAACTCCCTCTTTTTGCACATACCATTAGCAGAACAATCAGACAAGAGAAAAGAAAAAATCATGGAAAACTTTCTGAAAAAATAAACACAATCTGTAATTCTTACCTAAACATCATGTTATTAATTGACAAATCTGTACTGGACTTCTGTTCTTCAATGTTCAATGAAGGTAAAATCCCATGATCCATCACTTTATTTCTGTAATTTGTTGGAAAAGAAAAGAAAAATAAAGCAAGGCAATTTGCATGTCTCAAATTCACCACATAATATAATTAGAACAAATCTGAATCAAATGTTGTTTGCCATCCATTGCTTTAACTTTTTTTTTTTTATGGAAACTAAATAAAATAAATATCTTGCCTTTCATCTTGCAGAAATCTGCCAAAGGTAAAATGTACCCACAAATATGTGTTAGCCTGATGAAATGTCAACCAGCTTTTCAACAACCAGTAAATAAAAACCTCATAACTTCTTTATTAATGGCTTAATCTGTAGCAACATCAATGACAATAAAATAAACGCAGAGGCATTCACAGACATGACCAGGCACTTTGAGATGGTTGATGACAAACTAGTTAGGACTTAATTTGGTGAAAAAAACACTATTCTGTGGTTAAAAAGTTACCTGACCAATAGAAGTTTTAAACACTTGCTAATGCTAAGATCTCAGACTATGATACATTAACCAGTTGAGTTCTATAAGGTTCTGTTCTGGGATCCCTCCTTGTCTCACTTTTTTTCTAAATGATATACCTATCGATCTCCCTTCTCTTAAGCTTGCGATTTACACAGATGAAATTCTCATGCTGCTCTTAGAAAAAAATTCTGTCAGACTCCCACTATTAATACAGAAACATTTTAACAAACTAGCCACTTAGACCCACAATAATAAAGTGTGCATAAATAGTCAGGAATTATACTTTTCAGAATGCAATAGGATCTTACAAAACTACCCCCTCAATACCAAAGACTTGAGGAACATCACTCTACCAGTCACTAACCAACAAAAATATATCTTTGTCTTATACTAGATCCTAATCAATCCTTAAACAAACTGAACTATTAATAAGGCACTAAATCAACTAAAACCCAAGTTACAAAATTTCGCACCTCTTATCACCCAAAGCCACACCAAACATGCAACATGGCATAATGCTCTTCACATTCTGTTACTCTAACCATACCCATCTTATGCAAAGAGAAAAAATATTTCCCTCTGCACTGCCAGCAGTTACAGAAACGTTTCACTGTGAGTTACTAAGAGTAACCAAATTTAACAGTCCAAAACACAGACACTATGTTCTTCTGATCATTGCTTTTCAGAATTATCAAACCTCGATATTATCTTCTTCAAAGCCTTCAATTACACCTAGAGAGCTATCATATACACTTAGGGATTCCCACACTGAGGCAATATCACTGGTAAGATCACAATTTTGGAAGTTAATTGGAGGAAAGACATTCACAGAATTAAGCTCTGTAAACATGGAATCAGCTGCTTATTGATATTGTGGAAAAATAATAAAAAGCTTTAAAATCAAACTAAACTAAATCTGCTCAAAGCTAACACATGTAACTGTTTCAAGCACAGTGAATAAAAAGCATGCTCTAATCAACGTGCAATAACTCACTTTACCTCAAATATCCCATAAGCCAAAATCCACTGGTCAAGTACATACTATGTAAACACTTTTTACCAGTAAATCATACTACTCATTCTTAATCCCTTAGAACTCCCTGACTAGATGTGTGTTTAGTTTGAGCTTATACTATAATACGCACAACAGTATCCTGCCACTACTACAGTATCCATTCTAGATAGTACCTGATTCTTTCATTTACTAGGTTTCACACTGAATAGCAACCAACTTCGTGAACTAGTAAAAGCATTACTGCATGTTTTTATAATGCCTGTACAGTTTGTTGTATATTTGCTCTCTACATATCCAACAACAACCATTTTACCAGAATAGTATAAGCTCTGCTGATGTTTTCATAATGACTCTGTAAAACTTGTTGTGACCTATTTATCTACTTTCTACAACTGTTATTAGGCTCTACAAAATAATCACTAAAGATGTTTCTATGTGTTTTGTTGAATTGATAACATGTCTTTTTGCTCTTAAAAGAGCCTGCATTATCGCTGAATTGGATCTGCTTATCTGCTCATCTACCCGGTTAACAAACTGTATGAATGAATAAGTAAGTAAACAGACAGTACAAGTACTGTCATAAGTTGATGCAAGGGCTTCCTGGACTGTATTTTATTGGATTTAAATCCAAGCCTAGGTAACCAAATTTATAAAGATGGGTGGCAACCACATTGTAGAAGTCACTTTCACAAATCAAGAAATCTAGGAATACAAGTTTAATAGAATAAAACGCAACATGTTTGTCTGACATAAATTTACTAAGGAAGACCTCCAGACCCAAACTTCCAATCTCTAGCCTCACACCTTTTCTCCTCCCCTGGCATCTTTAACTCTGCCCACGTTAGCTTTCCTTTCCTACTGGTTTTAGGACATCCACCCTGTGACTTAATCCTGCAAGTTCAAGAAGGATCAGACTGTAGAGGAATTTAAGTCAGACAAACATATTGGTTATAGTGCAGCAGCATGTAACACCAGTAACTCATTTAGTTAAAATGCTTACTCTTCAGGGATCTGTTATGCCCTCTGAAGTAAGCAATTCTCATTCTGAATACCTATAACACACTACATATCACTCCACACTGTGACCACCCTCACCCTTTTTAAGGAAATGCTTTGTTTGCTGTAACTTATTTACCTTACTTTATGGAAAATATGAATATTTCAGTCAAATCTCCTGTGTCCCCTGATGCTTTCCAGAAATTATACATTTAGGTACTGTAGGTCCATTTCAATTCTACACCAACGTAGACAATCCTTAATCTTGAGTCTACTGATGAATCTTCTTTATGGGTATACAGCAGTCTAGATTAGATGTTACCAGCAACTTACACAGTAGCAAAACTGACTTTCTCTCTATATGTGAAGCACACATATACATATCAAATCTATTATTTGCCTTTTCCAAAGTACTTAATGGTTGACATCACCACAAGTCTTGTAACCCAAGATGAAGATACCCTCCCCCCCCTTACTTCTACCTTCCCCCCTCCAACACACTCCATGCATACACTCCCCCCTTACTTCTGCCTTCCCCCCTCCAGCCCAATCCATGCATATCTCTAAACTGTAAGTAAATGACTTTGCCCTTCTCAGCTTCCATAGTTCTGAGCATCCTACTGACTTCAGACCTTCAGTCACTCATTCATCCAACCATCCATGCCTTACCTAACTGCAGATCTGTGTTCAAAAACAGGCATAAAAAATTCCCATTAGTCTGACTGTAATGTCATTACCACCATTTAATTATCAGGCATGTCCAAATTTAACAGCCATAAAAGTAAAGCTGAGCAAGGCACTCACCTTAACAGTAAATCCTCGAAATAGTACTGCAGCATTCAGTAACTTATAGACCACCCTCACTTCCAACATCATTTGTCATATTTACAGAGGAAGCCATTATTGTCACCTAAACTCCCATATTAAATTTTAAATCAATGTCCCTTTTATCCTTTACTTTTATGGCAAGCAAATGCTTTCACCTTCAAAGGAGGCTTTAACTCACTCATTCGAATGGAGCTCAGGAAGTTTGCACTTTAACTTCCAATGGGTGGAGCCTAAGCCTTTTGACAGAATCAAATTATGCCCTCACATTTCAAACACATGTTCACATCTCTGGGATTATAGGGGTCACTAAAGAAGTGTAAATGCCAAACTCTTCAGCACAAACTCTTTTTACACTGGTAGTATTCTTTAGGTTCTAGGTCTTAAACCGAATTTTACAAGTCACAGTAAACACAGCAACTATTACATTTGTAATATTTTATAAACAACTTACCTCAGCAACCACTTAAGTTACACACATTGTCAGCAACATTTTATTCATCTAGCCAAGAGCTTTCATATGAGGCTAAGGAGTTCTGTCTGTTAATTGGTTGAGATATTTAGAAAAATGTAAAAATTATAGCTATATAAATTAATATCATTAAAAACAACAGTTAATATCCATTTACCTGCACTAGACAGACATCAATTATTAATGCAGTTGAGTTTGCTACTGTGGAAGCTCTAAGATGAAGTCTTTTAAAACCTTGTACATAACATAGTTTTGAAATTATTGATGTAAATATGAACAAGCAATATTTGACGCCTAGAGACGTCCGGAGGTGATAACTGCACATGCACCTGGAGGTGTCACTCAGATGTTAAGTACTCAAAGGAAAAATACTGTGAGTGAAGTGTAAATTGAAAATGTGAGCATTCCAAAATGTATGAAAAGAAAATCACAAAAAAGGCAAAACATGATGACTATATACAATCATTATTTTATATATATATATATATATATATATATATACACACACACACACACACACACACACACACACACACACACACATACATACATACATACACAAAGAGATTTTATATATTATAGGTTAAATTTGTACAGAGGGTGGCCACTGGTTCACTGATTGTTACACTACCTTTTATTTTTTTAGGACAAACATCCATAGAACTGCAATGGCAGAATCCTGGTCACTTAACCAAATATCATAATCCTTATCTGCACAAATTCACTCTCAAAATACCAAAAAAACTGATACAAATATAAATCTATATACAGAAATGCAAACATACTTTTACACATGCTCCTGTACAAGGGTCATCTTGCAAACAGTCTTTACCTTGTCCGTCTCTGTTTATATCCCAGTATTATACAGTGGTGCACAGCTTTATTATACTTAGCCCAGATTCCTATCCAGTAACTGCAGTCAATACCAAATCTTCTCACACTCCAGTCCTACATTTGCTTAGGACTACAGTTTCAGTGCTTCCTTCAACCTTCTGTAGAAACCCTCCATCCAAGCATACCTACTCTACTGCTCTAGGACAATGTAATGCTGAAAATCACATCTTTCTCTCTCCACTCACTCCCTCCCCTAACCTCATTCTTTTAAAGGCCTCTCAATCTAACCTTATCTCTGTGCTGCATTAGTTTTATTATACATCTATTTCTCTTAATCTGGATCTTCTTACAGTAAGCCAAGCCAAAACATCAACCCAGTATCCATTAGGTTCTAACTGGTCGCATATCACCCTTACAAGGAAACACGTAGTGCCAAGATGCAAAATCCACATTCTACTCTCTACAAAATGTACTCATGACATACATAATAGTCCAACATTTTGACATTTAGCCACTACTCCATAATACACTTCCATCTAAGATTTCACTAGGCTACCCATCAATATCCAGGAGGGAACAAAACATACCTCAAACTTTATCTTTTATTCATTATTTGAAAGACTCATAACAGTATTTTATTACTTCAACATTGATGAAATCTCAGCCAAGGTGCATGAAGCAAACTTAGCATGTCAGACAAACAGCCAAATGAGCCCTCTCTCAACCTTAAAACAAATTTGACCTTACAACTGTGAACAATGTCATGCACTGCTACCTCTGCATGTAGCATCCCAGATTTTTTTTAAATAACCTTAGAGTGTTCAGACTGGTTTGAAGTCTCTCTCAAATACGTCTGAAATATCAACCCTTCATCACACTTAAATATTTATACAAAACAAATGGATGCCAAGGTAAGTAGATATACTATTAGAATCCTGTAATCTCATAAAAAGTTTAAACCTAAAGTATCATAATAACATCCATACTCTACCCCAAAACTATTATTTTTTCATAAACTGCAGCCATCTCCCATCCTACCCAGCAAATTTAATCACATATTGTCATATAATATGCTCCTGCTAAATACAAATCTTACACTATCAAACTGCATTCGACAAGTATCAATGGCTAATGTTTCAAATTGCAATAGCATCTGTTAAAAAATGAACACTTGTACTCATTTCTCTAAATCATTCACTTAATAAGCGTATTTATTATTAAGGCTGCGTACCACCCCATTAACTAAAATGGTGTAGTCATAATTCTGTCACCAAGATCAAATGAAGATCCTCCTGATGTAGTTCAATAATCTCATGCACTACTACTCTGGTTAGCAGCTCATAATTTAAACTCAAGTATAATGCCTAGTCCTTTAATACTAAGGCGCACACTTAAGTACCTCTACAGCTGTTTCAAATCCCCTAGAAATAAAATAATAGCACCTAATTATGCCATCATAATCAAACAAACCTGACTGACTTAAGTTGCTAATCATCTCAGAAGTACTGCTGCAAGCAGCAACCTAAAACCTTCAAAGAAAAGATAGAGTATCCTACAATAATAGGCTTACTATCACTTTTGCATGAATTTCTTCTATGCAAAAAACACAATCAACTGGGAATGTATTCAAAGCCTGCCATGTCCCTTCTCCACAGCAAAACTGCAAAGTCTGCTTATCATCTGATCATACTAAATGAATTAGCTCTATATTCTTTACACCTGTACTATAATACTCAGTGATATTCACCAGAATCATCATTAATGACATCTCATCAACAAGCTCACATCAGTTGAGCAAAACATACACTGAGTTGCACTTGCCCATAAATGTTTATGTTCAAATCCCTTACTGCTGCAGTAGCCTTTATGGTATATGGGTTATGATTCCCACTCCTATTTTCTTGATGTACTGGAAAGTATTAGGGTTCAACCAAACACCCTAATAATGGGCGACTTCAACTACCCCCACCATTAACTGGGAAAACTACTCATGTACCAACTCCTTAGCTCAACGCTTTCTGGAATTCATAAACTTTTCTCTGTTTTTTTGCTCCGACTGCCTTTTCTTGCCTAAAAAGTGAATTTCTAACTGATCTGTGCTTTAAAAAGTTTAAATTGCATTTGCCTTCTGCTTTTTACAGTTTTTGCACTTGTTTTATATCAATTTAAGTTGTTTTTTTATAACTGTTGTAGGCTACACACTAAAGTGCGCTAGCCTGTTTATAGCATTTACAGTGCTTTCTGTGTGTTTTTCTGCTGTTTCCTGAAAAAAACAAACAAAAAAATGATTCTGACGAAAAACAACAAGAGAATGAGATACTTCTCAGCAACAACAAGAACAAGCAGTGAGTCCCAGCTCTACCTTCCAAAATTATAAAATTTATTCAGCTCAAACGAATCTCTCTAGCGCCTCAGCCAACAGCCTTTGTAGAGTAAAACAATGAAGCCTTTAAAAATTCAGAATATATACAGCATGAAACAATAAATCAATTATACAATCAACCAATTAAAAAAGTATAATACATATTTAAAGTCACAATTCTAAATAAGACTTTGCCAATTACATTCTCTATTCAAACCATAAGGATGTAAAGTACCATATTTCATAATTAAAATGGATTCTTTCTGTCTCAATATATTCTTTTGCCATTCCAAATTGTTATAATAAAGAGGTACATGTTCCAGTGTGGTAACTTTTATACAATCAATATTGCCATTATGTACAGAATTAAAATGTTCAGCAATAGGGCTGCTAAATTTATTATTTTTTACATCTCTAACATGCTCTTTGATTCTATCTGCTAACATTATCTTGGTTTCACCAATATAATATTTATTACATGTACAAAAGATAGCATAAATTATACCTTTGCTCATACAAGAGTATCTTGCTCTAGTGGTGAAATTTCTTCCGTTTATCTTAACCACCTCAGACACTATATGCTTACAAATGGAACAATTTCCACAGGGAAAAGTTCCTACAACTTTCATATTATTAAATATACTGGTCTTAGGCTTCTTATAAATACTATGTACTAAAAAATCTTGAATACTTTTACCTTTTTTATATGATATAACTAGTTTTGTATCTTTTAATGAAATAATATCTTTCTTAATGAAATTCCAATACTTTATAATTAATTTATTAATAATATATGAAAAATTTGTATATTTGGTAACAAAAAACACCTTCTCCTCATTTGATTCATGGGTATTATAACTGTTATAATTAAAACAATTATTGAATGTATTTACAACATTATTGTTTTTAAATACCTTACTAAGACTGTTCTTAACATTTACTGGATTATATCCTCTATTTATAAACACTTCAGCTACTTTGAGAGCTTCATCATAAGCTAATTTAATATCAGTATTTAATCTTTTTATTCTAATAAATTCTCCATAAGGAATAGCTGTTAAAGTATGAGAAGGGTGGCAACTATTGCCCCACATCTTCCAACTAATTTCATCAAATTTTCTATAGATGCCAGTATGTATCAAATGGCCATTAGTACCTTCAAGAGAAATATCTAAAAAGTTTACCTGACAACCCAATTGTATATCACTAAAACTAATACCAAATTTATTATTATTTAATTCATGAATGAACTGTGTAGATGAATTAAAGTCACCTTTACAGATGAAAACAAGATCATCGATAAATCTATAATACTTTATAACATTGTTCTTAAAAAATTGTTGTCTATACAAAAATTCATTTTCAAACATTCCCATAAATAAGTTTATACAGAACGCCATTAAATTCAAAAATATTGTTAGTTAAACAAAATTCAACTAATTCCAATATATAATGAGTTTTGGGGCTATCACCTAGGAAAAATTTTTTGATTTTTTGATGATTCTCTTTTCCCACCTTTGCTGAAATAGATTAGTCCAGATTTCAGGTTTTGCTGAATTCCAGACTGTGGTATAGTTTCCTGTGTTGCTCATATCCTTACTTGGATAGGAGGAAGCTTCTCTGTTCACCAGTGAGAGTGGGGAGCTTTGAGCAGCCTATCTGTCCCTGGAGGAGTGGTCTCAGCCCTGAAACTAGTAACTTATTGGCCGTTTTGGGTCAATTCCCATCTCTCGGTTTCCCTGCTTTAAAACCCGCATTTGCGCAGTTATGCACGATTTTGCGAATAGAGCAGCATTGGAGAGCGCCGCTTAACTGGGTTTAAACTATTCCCGGCTCCACAAAGTCTGCTCTTCACTTTTTCCCTTAGAACTGTTCTAAATCTCAAAGTAAGCACTCTATTTTCATTCTAAAGCCCTGCAGTTGCTCGTATAAGTAATCTTATAAGTAAGCACTAATAAACTAAAGCACTACACCCTCTTATACTCCCTTAAAATACTTGGCTCCTTATTGGTCCTTTTTGATCAGTCAAAAAGTAGTTCCTTATACTATTCTGGCATGTCCAAAAGTCAGTTTCGGATTTACTCTCCAGTCCAGCTGGTGAATCTGGGAATCTTCAGGCAATGCTACAACTGCCTTATGTACACAGACCACCCTCTCCTCCTCCCAACAAGCTCAAATATATGTGAGAGATGCAACTATATAGCCAAACTGGAGGCTGAGCTCTCTCAACCCAGTACTGGCACAGTCAGTCAGGCGGAGAAGGTAACCACACACACCACAAATTCAGTCTCACACAGACCTATCGCAACAGCAAACCAAACACATAAACACACAGAAACATACTCGGAGGCTCTAAATAAAAATCTTCCCAAGCAGCAGAGACCTCCAAAGTAGACATCCAAGCAACCGCTACCCCACAACAATACCCACGTATCACATAGTTCACAAAGTCAGTGTGCCACACAGTCACAGCCCTTAAGGCTAAACAACACACATAATACACTTGTAATAGGTGACTCTATTGTCAGACACACTGACGTCCCACTCACCAGGCTGAACAAAGAGAAGGTCACTGTAAGCTGCCTGTCGGGTGCCAGGATCCGCCACATAACACAAGCACTCATGTCACTCCAAAGCAAGTACAAATATGAGTCCATCATTGTCCATGCTGGTGTTAATGACCTGAGACATAACTCCTGGTGTGAATTACCCGAGACGTACCTCCCTGGACTACATGAAAAGAGACATAGAGGAGCTCTCTGATCATGTAGCCCAGGCTGGTATGACCCTGACCTTGAGTAGCATCTTACCCTCACCAAGAATGATGCCACAGTATAAAGACAAAATGATCAATTTTAACAATTGGCTAAAGTATTGGTGTCATTCAAAGGGGATCCAGTGTCTGTCAGCCTGGGATGACATGCTCGACAAGCCACGTTGCTTCGCTAGGGACGGCTTGCACCTGTCACCCCTGGGCTTTCGAATATTGGCTAAGGCTCTTGCCACCCCCATAGTGCCTTTTTTAGGCAAGGCTCAAAAGACAAACCCACCTCCATAGACAACACAAGGAAAAAGAAACTAAGGGCAATGTTGCTCAACGCCAGAAGTCTAAACCTCAAGATGCACGCACTCGAGGCTCTCCTCAGTATGGAGAATATCGATATCTGTGCAATAACAAAAACCTGGTTCAAGGCTCCCAAGAGCACCCCAGCACTACCAGGTTATACCTCATACCATACTTTTCGGCCCTAAAACTCGGACTGAACCACAAAAGGAGGGGGAGTATCCATATTCATCAAAGATACCCACACCTCCAGGTTAGTGGCACTGCACGAAGCATCAGAGACCATCCATTTGCAACTAACAGTGGGCAAAACTGCCTTTCAGTTTGTAGCCTGCTACAGACCACCCTCCCAAACTCAGGAACCCCACACAGCGTTCCTGAGAACACTGGAGAATATGAAGGTCTCTCCAAACACACTCATATTGGGTGACTTCAACTACCCAAACATAAACTGGGAGCACTACTCAAGCCCCAGCACCCTCGCCCAACGCTTCCTAGAATTTATAAACTCAAATGCTATGGAACAACTGGTCACCACTCCCACAAGAGGGGAAAACATATTGGACCTGATCATCACCAACATGGGGAATCTATGTTCCATACCAGAGGTATACCCCTCATTGGTAAGATCTGACCATAAATTAATCTCACTGGACATCCATATCCCATCCCCACCCCCACCCCCAGCCAAGGAAACCACAGTGAAGAACTTCTCAAAACCGAGGTGGAATCCTTCAAAGCCCCCGGGACAGTGGAAAATATGGCCCAAACCGCAGAATCCTTTACAAACGCATTCTATGGACACCTACAGGAATGTATGGATTGTGCTATCCCAAATAAAATCAAGACTCACTCCTCCAAAGGCAGGAGACCTGTCTGGTGAACCCCAGCCATAAATAAGCTATACAACAGAAGGAGGAAGCTACTACATGATAGAGCAAAATCCCAAAAAGGGAAGGCATCTCTGATCAGTACTAGCAAGAAACTACGATCCCTCATAAAATTATCTAAGGCCAGCTTTGAAAGAAAAATTGCACAAGATACTAAAGATAATCACAAGGCCTTCTTTAGTTATGTCAGGAACCTGGGTGGCAACTCTCAGATATGCTCTGAGTTAGTGCAAAATAACAAAAAATACACTGAACCCACAGACATTGCCAACATCCTTGCAGACAGGTTCAGTGCAAATTTCTCCCCCCCTTCCCCCCCAAAAGAGCAAATGTCTATCCCAACAGAGTGTAGCCTCCCTGACATCACAGATGCACAGGTGAGAGCTGCCCTCTCCAAAGCAAAAACACAGCATCAATGGGACCGGACAGTGTCCCGGGCTGCGTCTTACATGAGCTCCAAGAAGAACTGAACCCTCACATAAAGTCACTGTTCAATCTCAGCCTTACTACAGGATATGTACCCAAGGAATGGCATACAGCAACAGTGGTCCCACTCCACAAAGGTGGTGCCACAACGGACCCTGGAAACTATCGCCCTATAAGCCTGACTAGCTTGGTCTGCAAAGCTATGCAGTGTATCATCATGGAACTCATAAATAAGGACATTGGGAACCTCCAAACACTGGATCCTACCCAATTCGGCTTACTTAAGGGCAAATCTTGCCTCTTGAACCTGGTTGACTTCTTTGAAACAGTCACCAAGGCCATAGATGAAGGGAAGGTAGTCCACACAGCCTACCTGGACCTCGCAAAAGATTTCGACACAATACCCCACTCGGGCATCATAAATAAGCTCACCAGCTTAAATATCAACCCTATGTCACAAGATGGGTTGCAAACTGGCTCAGGGATAGAACCCACATGGTCAGAATTGCAGGTGTCATGTCAGACTCTAAACCAGCTACAAGTGGCGTCCCACAAGACTCAGTCCTGGGACCTCTCTTGTTCGGTATATATTTCTCTGAGGTACAGGCTAACACAGGAGGACTATGGCTGACCAAGTTTGCAGATGACTGCAAACTGGGTGCCATAATTGACTCGCCGACTGACACAAGCATCCTCCAAAAGGGTCTCACAGAGATGGATAACTGGTGCCAGAGCCATGGCCTAAAACTAAATGCCAAAAAGTGCATAGTCATCCCCTTTGGGAAAAACAAAGTGTCCACAAATTGCCACATAGGTGGTAATCCATTAAGTACGGAAGAAATTAGGGATATGGGGACCCAAGTAGATAGAAATCTTTCCTTTGACAATCACGTTGCCAAAGTGGTTAGAAAGACCTTCTATATAGCCCACCTTATCACAAAAGGGTTCACATCTAGATCAAGAGAGGTCATTGTGCCCCTCTACTCATCAGGCCCATAACTGAATACAATGCCCCATTTGGGATGTACCTTACCCGACACCTGCAGCAACTGAAAAGACCCCAAAAGTACCTCACCAAGAGGATCAAGGGACTCAAACAGATGCCCTACGTAGTTAGGCTAAAGAAACTCCAGATCTACTCAGTTGCTTACCGCCTACTCAGAGGCGATCTGTGCCCGACGTATAAAGCCATGTCCAAACCAGAATTAATGGACATGCTCCACCTCAGGAAATCCAAATCCCTTAGAGCTACATGCTCCAGGGACTTTAACCTCAGCACAGAAATAAATAGGACATGCTGGAGGGACAGATTCATATCCCAGAGGCTCCCCTCACTCTGGAACAAAATCCCAATCCATGTTAGGCAGAGCCCCTCAATGACCCTCTTCAAGAGAAATCTTGATGAGTGGATGGGAGATCGTAGGTTTACCCCTGGGATCTCTTCTGTGTCCCTACTAGACAGAGGCACAGTAAACTAACCTTAAAAGGGCGATCTTCTGTGACCTACTATACAGACGCACAGTCAACTAATCTAAAAGGGTGGCGAAAGCCAAACACACTCTGGCTAGGCTTATAAATGCCCTAGGGCAGATAGCCTAGTATCAACCTATGAACTCCAATGCCCTGGATCAACTTATCCACACCCCCACCAGGGGTAACAATATCCTAGACCTAGTCATGACCCACACCTGAAGTCAACTACTCGTTGGTCCGATCCGACCATAAGCTAATCACCCTTGATATCCACATCCCGCCCCCACACCCCATTAAGGAAACCATGGTAAAAAATTTCTCCAAAGCCAACTTAAGACAGAAATGGTGAACTTCATGACACCCATGCAGATGGACAATACAGTTTCAACTGCTGAATCCTACACAAATGCACTCTATAAGCACTTACGAGTGCATGGATCGTGCTATCCCAAACAGAACCAAGACGCTATCCTCCAAAAAAGGAAGCCAATCTGGTGGTCCCCTGTCATAAACAAACTGTACAACAGAAGGAAGAAACTGTTGCAAAAGAGAGTAAAATCCCATGAATGGAGGAGCTCCCTGGTCAGCCTCAGTAAGAAGCTGAGATCCCTTATAAGATCCTCCAAAGTTAGCTACGAAAACAAAATTGCCACTAATTCTAAAGGACAACCACAAAGCATTCTATAGCTATGTCAAGAATCTCGATGGCAACACCCAGATCTGCTCTGAGTTACAGCACAACAGTACAAAAATTAAAGAACCAATTGATATTGCCAACATCCTGGCAGATAGGTTCAATGCTAACTTTACCCCGCCCCTCACCCCCTAAAGAGACCATAACTATACAGGAAGAATGCAGAGTCCCTGTAATCACACCTAGGCAGGTAAAAGTTGCACTCTCTAAAGCAAAAAACACAGCATCCATGGGACCGGACAACATCACAGACAACATCCCAGGCTGCGTTTTTTATGAACTTCAGAACGAACTGGCTCCCCACCTAAACACCATGTACAATAATAGCCTTGCATCAGGCTTTGTGCCCACTGAATGGCACACAGCAACAGTTATCCCGCTCCACAAAGGGTGAGCCACCACTGATCCCGGGAACTATCGCCCTATTAGCCTGACGAGCCTGGTCTGCAAGGCCATGGAACATATCATCATTGAACTCAAACAAAGACATTGGTAACCTCCAAACTCTGGATCCCACCCAGTTCGGGTTTGTGAAAGGCAGATCATGCCGCCTGAACCTGATCGACTTCTTTGAGGCAGTCACCAAAGCCGTAGATGAGGGTAAGGTGGTTCACACAGCTTATCCTGACCTCGCCAAGGCTTTCGACAACATGCCCCATTCGGGAATTATAGCTAAACTCACTAAACTAGGTATGAATCCCTACGTCACGAGATGGGTTGCCAACTGGCTCACTGACAGAACCCACACTGTAAAAGTTGCAGACTCCAAATCTGACCTCAAACCAGTGACAAGTGGAGTATCACAGGGTTCAGTCCTGGCACCTCTCCTGTTTGGTATCTACTTCTCTGAAGAACAGGCTAACACAGAAGGCCCCTGGCTAACGAAGTTCACAGATGACTGCAAACTAGGAGCCATAGTCAAGTTCCCAAATGATGTGGACATCCTACAGAAAGGCCTCGCTGAGACAGATGCCTGGTGTCTGAGCCATGGCCTCAAGCTCAATGCCAAAAGGTGCAGTGTCATCCCCTTTAGTAAAAACTTTGTACCCATAAACTACCACATCTAATTAACACTGTATGTGTGAAAAGAGACCTTGGGACCCAGGTGGACAGTAGTCTCTCCTTTGATGGTCACATCGCCACAGTAGTCAGGAAGTCCTTCTATGTGGCACACCTCATCATAAAAGGGTTCTCATCCAGGAAAAAAAAGAGGTCATTGTTCCCCTCTACTCGACACTCATTAGACCCATTACAGAGTACAACGCCCCTTTTGGAATGTACCTCACAAGACATCTGCAGCAGCTGGAAAGGCCACAGAAGTACCTCACAAAGAGGATTACTGGCCTCAAACAAATGCCCTACACTGACCATCTCAAAAAACTCTAGTTTTACTCCATAGCATATCACCTACTCTGAGGTGATCTCTGCCTAACATATAAAGCTATGTCAAACCCAGAGCTGTTGGACATGCTACACCTAAAGAAATCCCAATCCCTCCGAGCTACATGCTCTAGGGACCTAAACCTTGTCACCACAATAAACAGGACATGCTGGAGGGATATATTCCTGTCCCAAAGACTTCCCATACTCGAACAGGCTACCCGTCTATGTCAAGCAAAGTTCTTCATTAGCACTCTTCAAGAAAAATCTTGATGAGTAGATGGGAAATAGGAAATACACCCCGGGGATCACTTCTGTGTCTCTGCTCGACAGTGGCACAGGAAAATAACTTTCTTTGGTGGCGTAAGTCAGGAAACCTTGATGGCTAGGCTTATGTAGGCCCTTGGGCCGATGAACCTATGTCCTGCCAAGGACACAACTGGCCAGTTTCAAAAAGCTCTGGCTTCCTCCCATACCTTAACTCTGACTGGTGACTAGACAAGTCCTGTGGATGAAAATTAGCAGTTAGCGTAAGGCTTTCTTCAGGACTTTCTTGACCATGAGGAGAGTATGCATCCTGAAATTGAAAACAATGTAAAACTATCACAAAAGTTTATATCCCAACACTAACTACATACAATTGTAGAGAGATGGAGGGTGGGTGTGGCTACTTCAGCAGTAAGGAATTCGAACATCTACTGTTAAAGGCAAGTACTGTTTACACAACTGTACTATGGCCACTCTCACTGCTACAGTAGCCTTTAGGCTACAAGGGTTGATTACCAAAGTCTAGCCAATCTAGGAAGAAGGGAAGCATATGGCTCCAGGATCCCCTGAAGAATGGTCAAGGCAAGGCTGGTCCTTGACCTAGAAAAGCTAGAAATGGAATCCAGTTTATGATGCTTGAAAAGTACATATAGAAAACCATGTACCTGCCTCTAGAATACCTCTAAAGTCCAATCCTTTTCAATACACCTCTGAAGAAGCCAAGGTTCTAGATGAATGTGCCTTGACTCTGCCTAGAACTGACTTATCACAGTGGATATAACAAAAGGCAATAGCGAAGGACAACCATCTTAAAATGGTCTATTTTGATACAGGTTGTCCTTTCTCTGTTTGATCATTAAAAATAAATAGCTGATTTGCTTTCCTAAAGGACTTAGTTTTGCCAAGATAGCACCTAAGCTGCTTATGCAGTGTCCATAGTATATGGAATCTTTTCTCCCTGGTTCTAAGTCTCCATATAGAAGGGAGGTTCATGGCTTAATTCAAAGTACACTCAAACAACTCCGGGCATGAATGAGTGATCTGATCTTAATGAGACCTTATCCCTTTGAAAGCCCAAATACGGAGACAGACCATAACAGCATGGTGCAGAATTTGTTTAGGTGTATGTCTTGAAAGGAGGCAAACAGATTTATTTGAGGAGTTCTCCACAGCTAGATGAATTCCTGGAATACCCTTTTGTTCAACTTCTTTCATGAAGGTCTGTCCTGGTCCTGTTCAGCTGGTCTGCCCCTACATTTTGATCTGATAGAATGCAATGCTTGTAGAAAGTTAAAAAACATAAACGTCCCAAGAAATCATAGCCACCTTGCACATAGAGTAAAACGTGGTGACCCCCCGTTTGCTTATGCACCACTTGCAGAGGTCCTGGGGACCACAGATGTCAAACAGACTTTACGGCATGGACTGCAGCCAATATCTTTCACAGTTGTGAGCTTTGGTTTGTCTGAAGAGTTCCACAGAAGTTCTATTTTTACATCCAAAGACCCAAACACAAGCTGAGCCATTTGTGGTTTATACCACTAAAGTTCCTTTTTGACGAAGCCCAGAGCTGACTGGAAGCTGAGATTCCAGTAATGACACTGTTCGAGTCACATGTTTTTTAAAAGACATTGGATTTTGCTCATGTGAAACCTGGAAAGAGGGATCATGAGAATCACAGAAGCCATGAGCCCCAAGATCCTGAGATATTCTGTTGTTGAAGTCTAAGACTGATTAGAGAAGTTCATGAAAGTTTTTATCTATTCATGAAAACAGCCTTTTGCTGAGAAGCGTCTAGAAGCCAGTAGAAACACAACACTGTGTGATAGAATAAGGAGGATTTTTGAACATTTATCTGGAACCCCACATGGGTTAGGCAAAAGGGAAACCCTTTTAAGGGCTCCTAACTTCTGCAAATAGAAGTCGTCTAAATAAGGAAATATGTAAGTAAATACCTTGTAGTCTGCAATGAGCCATCACCAGAGCAAGTCACTATGTAAACTCCCTTGGAGCTGTAGATAACCCAAAGGGTAACATGGAGAACTAAAAGTGATCCAGATACAGAGAATTTGAAAAATTTCCTGACAGTTGTGACTGAGGGATGTGATAAGAATCCTTTAGATCTAATGTTATCATAAAACTCAAAAGACAAATGACAGGTAACAGACTCTCAAGGGTCAACATTATGCATGTTGGCACTTTCACAAACAGGTTGAAAATGGAAAGTTCTAGATCTAGTCTCTGAAAAAGCTTTTTCCTTTACCTTTTGCAGGGAATAGAGGATTTGACAGATTTGTAATGGGGACTTGAAAAATCTTATAAACTCCATCATCTCTTTTATTAAATTGTTTGAGGACCTGAGTAGCAGAAGGGCCAAACAAAACCTCCTTTTCTAAAGTAGAGTTTAAAATCTCAGACTTTACATCATAAGCAAACTTTTGGTTACATACCCAGGCATACTGCCTCAAAACTGAAGCAATAGCAGTAGCCCTAGACACAGTAACTTCCCAGTCATATGCACTCTTCAAAGTATTTTTAGATACTTGAAACAGATCAGAAATACCAGAATTCAGATAGCAGCTACCTTTTCAAGAAAGCGTAGCAGAGTATTCCCTCAAACTGTCTACACAACAAAGAATAAACTTCCACATATGTGCTTGGTAGTTAAGAATCCTGTATGCTGAAGTGGAAGAACAAATAATTCTCTTACCAAATCTGTCCAATGCCTTACCTTCTTTATTCAAAGAAGAGGTTAGTAATGAGTGAAAGTCTGTTTCCAGCTGCGGAAGAGGTTGAATGGTAGCTGGGGTAGATCTAAGATGAGAAGACAAGAATTTCCTTGAGGTAATTTATAGTCTGCCTTTTCAGGGACTGAGGGTTGAGAGTCAAGGTTAGTACAGGCAGCATTTAACAAATCCTCCAAAGGATAGCAGAATTGAAGGAACTGGTGCAGAATGAGGAACATCCACTTGCAACATATGGTATCTCCTCATTTCAGGGGGAACATCCACCTGTTTACAAAAAAAAAAAAAAATCCTGGAAATAGTTTCTGAAAAGGAAAACTCCTCCAAGGAAGCTGAAGAGGACAAACCTTGCTCAGAATCAAGAGTGTTAGATTCCTCAGAAATTTCTTTACTGAGACTACACTCTGGAAATGATCCAGGGTTAACCAAAAGTCAAAAATAAGCCCAGTGCTAACAACAACAATCCCTAAAAGAAAACTTCCAATACTGTAAAAATACTCCCTCGAGGCAGCAAAAAGTGCTGAAATTATCTGCACTCTCACTGCTGATTTCTCTCCAAGGGGATTGCCAATTAGCAGTCATAGTGTAGGTGTGGGAGGAGCCAGACTTTTGTGTAGATGACCAGTTGTATCCTAAGCAGGATACAACCCATATAGCCAATGGCTACTGCAGCTGTGAGAATAATGAAGATCTACTCTTAAATGAGCACCTCACTCAATTGTACTGTATTACTTCAATACTGTATTACTCAAGCAAATGGGTAGTATCCCAGGAAAGTAGCCCAGGAATTCCCTGGCAAGCAAAATATCAGCAGCCAAATGACTCAATTTTAATGCAGTTCTTGCTTGGAGATCTACCTACCCAATAATATTATCCTGTTGATCACCTCATATTAATGAGAAGATTACTGAATCTCATACTGCAAGCAGTTGTGTTTTAGACAGGATTGCTCCTGTTGGTTAAAGCACAAAGATTACACAGTCCTCTGGGACTGTAGGCAGCCAACATTGTGTGTACTAACATTATTCCTTCACATGTATTCTCTATGCAATTTCAGTTCCTGTTGGTCTGCATCCACCTACTGTCCTTCCTTCTAAATGGCTGTAGCAAGGAGTTTCAAACTGGGATACCTGGAGGGCAACATTAATTTCCCTGTTCAATTCCGGGCTGTAAAAGCACACTGTACTGCACATAAACAGTTTGCCAAGTCTGCTGAATCTTCACCTATTTGGATTAAACTACAGTTTTTAATACAGCTTTATTTTTCTGATTTGTGCAGGGCAAGAGGTAGCAATGAGGCATTTCAGTAGGTCTGCTTATGTGCTTAGCATGATCAGACAGAATTAGCCAATTTAATTTATAAAGTAAGGCAAGGCAAACACTTTTTAAAACCCTCGTGTGGGTCTTTGTGTACACTAACATTTGATGGTATCACCTATGACAGGAATGACTCTTTAGGACAAATAACAGCCATGTGGTGGCTGGATTCATAGTCTTGAAGCCACTGGACTTTTCTTTGCACCTAGCAAAATGCAGCCAACAAAAATGAATGCCTGCTTCTATATCGAGAACACTGAGTAAGTGAAATTTCAGCAGTTAAATGCCACCATAGCAATGTAATATTTGGTCAAACATTTGCCTGTAGACTTGTGCAGTGCCACATATGACACTGTCAACCGTTTTGTTTTTGATTACATTATTCTTAAGCCATAGGCTGTAAGAGCATACGGCCATCTTACTTAGATAAGGCTGTCATCATCAACCCCCCCCCCATTTCTTTAGGGTTGGTAATTAACTGTAAAACAATACTTGAACAATATATATTAAGGAGTTTTAAGCTATGTTTGATTTTTTAGGACAGGACATCTGTCTTTAACCCCATTCATACTGTCAGCTAACATTAAACGGAAGTTGTTACCACAGAAATTTGATAAACTGTTGACTGCAAGCAGTTACATACCTTACTTTGACTCTCAATGTCCTGCATCCAATTTTTATCACAGACATGTGTGGCATTCTGATTTACCCTGTGATGATGTGAGGTTGTGCCAGCTATGCCAGAGAGAAAGAAAGACAGTGCACGTGTAACATATGCGCTGGAGTTTTGTAAAGAATTTTATGTCATTTGTACATTAAAGAGATTTGTGCAGATGATTGTGTTAAAGAAAGTATTTGTAAAGCTGCTTGTGTTAAAATGTATCAACAGGGAGACCTGCTGGACAGAAAAGAAGCATACATGTATATCAGGCTGCATTGTGGTTAACTGTTGAAATGTATATATCTTAACAGAGGATGCTGGATGGGAAAGGTTTAAGCTCAGCCCAGCTTACCTTAGGAAAAAATAGCTTGAAATTAAATTACTTGGTTTAGGTCAGAAAGATTTTATCTTACAGGCCTGAATGCAGACAGAGATGCAATGTCTGCTCTGAGATCTTGCTCTTAGTGTCCTTAGTGATGAACTAATTGCTACCCTGGGGTGGCAGAGAATGGCCGTTTAGTCTCTACAAGGATGAATGTATTGGAATTGTTTTACAGTCTCCAGGTGTCTTAGCAAAGCTCTAGGTGTGTACTGTAATACATCTGTGCTAGATTTTGGTTCAGCTTCCAGTCGGGGGGGGGGGGGGGGGGGTAGTGTGGGAACCACAGAATCAGGTGATTAGATGGGGTGTCATTTTATAGCCAGGACTGAAATTATTTTAGATGCGAGTGTCACTCAGCATTCTTACTGGAACTGACAGAAGACACCCATCCACTTCACCTTGCCTTGTGTAAGTAACCAGCGAATTGGAATTCTTCAGTTAGGAAAATAGCTAAAAGTATTTCTATCTGTGTTATTTTTTACATTTCCTGTGAAATTAAACTTGTGCGTTTATTGTACATAGATAATCAGTAGCTGCATGTTTCCTATATTATTAAATACATCTATACCTTTTCATTGTGGCTGGTCTTTTAGAAAATAGTTTAACCTTTAAGAGAATTGCATTTACTTGGTGGCACTATAGGCTTTATGTTCCTGAAAGTCTTGCTGTTTGGCCAAACACTACCATTTGTACAAGTATTAAAATTTTACTGACAATAATTGGGTACCCTGGTAAGAGGCTTAAAGTAGCTGGCTGGTGGCTGTGAATCTACCCTATAGTCTGGGCAGAGGGAGCAGAGCTGGTAAACCTATGCCCGCCTTTCCCAGGTGTATGTGTGTAAATCAGATCTCAGAGTGTGTGTGTGTCAGCAACTTGGAACAGGGACACAGAGCACTGGTTTCTGCAGAGAGAAAGGTGAAGTCTTATTTGGGGTCCAGAGGAAAACCCAGCCCCAGGTCTAGTGTGCTCCATGTGTGCTCTTAAGGGAAATTGTGCTTGGTGCAGAGAGCTGCATCTGGAAATACTGTCAGTTTCCATTTTCTTCGGGGTCAGTGGTGAGGATTGAGGCTCCTTGATTACTGGCCCAGAGGAGTAACGTCACACACCCGTCCCCAAAATCCTTAACCACTTACCTCAGCATACTCTAAATGATTGTTTTTATAATATAACATATGCTGAAAAACAAGCTCTGTTTGAGTTGAAGAACATGAACAGCATAGAAATAAGACCAGCTGATAAAGGTGGAGGTATTGTGGTCTTAGACAAGTATGTCTACATATCAGGCATGATGGAATTGTTGCAAGATACACATACCTATACCCCTTTAACAATAGGCACACTCAAAGGTATTATTGACAAAGTAGAATTTCTAATGTTTGATCTTCTTATAACAGGTCTAATCTCAGAACCTTTGTTTGATTATTTCAAAGTTGAAAATCCTACCACTCCTGTACTACATGGCCTTCCAAAAGTACATAAGAATATACAGCAACTTCCGATAAGACCTATAGTATCCAGTAGAGGTTGGTTAACCAAACTTTTATCAACATTTGTATAAAAGAACTTGCACACTGTATTAGACTAATGTAATACTATATTGAGAGATACCAAGGAGTTCCTTTTTCAGCTAAGCAGTCATTTTGATGTTATCTCTGGACCTTGTTTTTTTGTTAGCTTAGACATTGCCTCCTTATTTACAGTCATTCCCAATGACTGGGGGATTAAGAATATCAGACAGATACTAAGTACACATGGCATTCCCACTGATAAAATCAGCCTTCTTTGTACTCTTCTAGAAATAATTCTTGAAAATAATGTATTTGTCTTTAATGACAACTTGTACTTGCAAAAGGTAGGCGTGGCTATGGGCACAGCTTGTGCCAATAGCTACGCTAACCTAACATTGGTTAATTGGGAGACTGAACATGTTTTATCTAATGCCAATTATGGTACATCTATTGGATGGTACATTCATTTTGTAGATTTTTTTTGCTTTGGTGTGGTACAGAGGAACTCAGTTGAATTTAGAGTATTTAAATGGTATTAACAGCTTCCTTAGATTCACTAATAAATACTCAACTACACGTATAGATTTTTTAGATGTAGAAATTAGCAAAGATAACCTATATTCAGCGTCAACCAGTGTATTTAGGAGGAGTGTTAGACGGAATAATATCTTGCATAATAGCAGTATGCATCCAAATCACATTAAGTTTAATGTGCTTCGTGGACAAATCTTTCGAATAATGCGTCTACATAGTGATGATGCAGAGTTAGCATCAGCTCTTACTTTATTAAAAGAGGAGTTTATTAGTAGAGGATATAAGAGCGAGGTCATTGATAAACAAATATAAGAGGCATGGAAAGATGGATGTAAACCGTATTTTGTTAGGAATTTGCCCCATACTAATACACACTATTTGGATGGTGCGTTTGACTCCAACAACACTGTGGTAGATAACAGAAGGAAGGTTCGTATGCCCTTAACCTTTGCCAGTAATATTAACATGGTATGTGAGACTATTAGTGCCAATTGGGTCATTTTGTTAACTATACCTGAACTTCAAGGGGTGATTGGGAATAAGCTTAATTTCACCTTTAGGAATAACAGGGCTCTCAAACAACTTTACTATAGACCTTTGAATTCCCCAAACTATGTTCTATCAGATAGGAATGGTACTTATGCCTGCAGAAGATGCATGGCTTGTGTTTGTATACACACAGGTGATTACGTTTCTCATCCGAACCTTGGTTTCAAGATTGATACTAATTTTTATGCGGATTGTCTAACCAAGAACTTGGTATATTTTTATTACTGTACCATGTTTTTCCTTCTATATAGGTAAAACGAACAGGGTATTCAAAGAAAGGATCTTGGAGTACTTGAGAGATATTAGGAATGCAAAAGTATCAAGTGCATTGGCAATGCATGTAAAGAGAGAAGGCTCCAATCACAAGTTTAAATTTTTAGCCTTAGAACTTATTTTTAAGGTATCCACCCCTGACACTACACCGCATAAGACTGAATCTAGAGAAAAGAGATAGATTTTTACAACTGCAGGCTGATAAACCTCCTGGTTTAAATAGCAAGGTTTCTCTTACACCTTTCTTAAAAGTTAGACCTCTTTAACATCGTTAATTTTTATATATTTATTTTTATTATTTTTGTGATGATTAGATGTTTAAGATATTTGAATAGGCATACTTTAACAGATATATATATATATATATATATATATATATATATATATATATATATATATATATATATTCTAATATTTTTCTTATGTTTTACATTTGTAGGTTTATTTTATCAATTCGAGTGTTTCTGATTGACTTACTTGTTTTTTAAGTGCTTGTATTACATTATAGCTGCTGCTGTGTTTTGCATATTTAATGAGACACCATCCCCCCTCCCCTATTTTTAAAGTTTTATCTGGTTGGTTGCTCTACATTTTAAATAGCTGTTAGTCATCTATGTTATTTAATATGGTTCGATGAAGCGGAGTTGATCTGTGAAAGCGCTTACCTGTTATGTTTAATAAAGGGATTTAAGAGTTTACAAGGACTACTAACTATCATTTGTCATCTGTGTTTGGAACCTTTGCTTTTTTTGTGACATTACTCTAAATGTATGCCTGCTTTACTTGTTATACTAATACTGTTAAACTACTGTAACCAATCACACTATTCTATTTTGTTGGATTTTCTTAACCTGTAAACATTCCTAATTTGAAATTTTCCTCTCATTCTCATACTTAACCTACCTAGTTCTTCAAACATTACTTTTGCCACAAAGTATAGCCCCCACCCACCCACCTTGCAGTCTCAACCTACTTGCTCTTGCTAACTTAAAAATCTACCAACAGCCTCTCAGGTCTCAAAAGGGCCTGTAACAATTATGGTGCCGTGATGGAACTAGAATTCTCACACTTGTTGACTACATTTACACTTTTAATATACAATACTTCTAGAATTTCAACACCAATTTAACTATATTGACACTTAAATTATAAGAACAAGTGCGTTAGACTGCAAGTACTGTTGAGAAAAAAAAAACCTCAAACAACCTTCATTTTATTATTTGAATTACAATTTCTCTCACATAAATGCTGAATTGAATCTGATTAAAAATAAAAGTTATATTATTAGCCACTTCCAGTGTCCTTAGTGAAACAAACACAAATAATGTTACTGCCATACTACTTCTCTACACTTATGCTTTATTCAAATCAGCACATGATTGTATGGGTTTACACACACCATTTCTTACTGCGTATGCTAGCCCTCCTCGAAGCACAAACAACTAATCAAGAGAGGTGCTACTACTGCAACTATAAAAGTTACTTTCCTTAAAGGCCTTTTTAAGGTTGTGAGATACACAAAACAATTTTTGAGAAAATAACTGAAGATGTTACTGTATTCAGAAATGACGTGCATGCACCCTTTTTAAGTTTTGAAGATTTTCTCCTATGAAAAACTACATTATCTGAATTTACTAGTCATTCTAGTACAGTTTTTAACTTACACTACAGATTCTAGGCCAGTGAACAGTGTCATTAAAAGTGGAAAATTTTAATAGTCAATGAAGAATTGTTCAGAATTACTTGTCCAAGACCGAGATTTGTTAAATACATACTGGCAGAACCTTAAATGTTTAATAGCAAGATAGAACACCATTTGGCTATTCCATCTTCTAACAAAGACATGTTTAAATGTGGTAATTGCAATTTCTCCAAGTACACTAGTGAGAGACTCTATTTACTTGTCATTTGTTAACTGGGTTGGTCCAACTAAGCCAATGGCCTGTTTTCAGTGGAGACCCAAGGAGAAAAACTCCAATTACAATCATTCAAGAAAGAAATTACATCACAATAAGAATTTATACAACAAAAGATGTTAACACAATTAGTTTTGTACACACACACACACACACACACACACACACACACACACACACACACAGTACCAGCATGATGGTGTGGATGCAAAGAAGAAAAAAAAAGATTTATTAGTAGTGGAAGTTGGCATATTTTTCTAGGAAGAGGAGCAAGAAAAGAAAGAAAAAAATGGTAAGTATAGGTGTTAGCAAGAAGTAAGTAGGATCAGGTTGGAGCTAGTCGGGGATGGGACAAGGTGTTTTGTAGGTAGTGCTTGAGCTTTAGTTTGAAATGGGACTTATGGGGGATACTTCTTATATTATGAGGAAGGGAGTTCCAGGAGTGAGCTATTGAGTACTTATATAATGACTTGATAATATTTTTTGATGGTTTGTAGATGTCCAGAAGAGGTTTGCCTAATGAACGGAGCTGACATGGTGGGGGGGGGGGTTATACTGTGATACAATATTAGAGACAGAAGGGCAGGAAGTGGGGTTATAAAGAATTGAGTTTATTATATGCAGTTGTGGAAGGAGAAGTTGTTTTGGGAATTCAGGCCATTGCAAAGATTTAAGGGCAAGGCAGTGGTGGGATTTATAGGAGAGGTTAGCAGCAAATTTAGCTATCTTATTATAGGCTTGTTCTAGTTTGCTGAAAAGAGAAGACTGAAGGTTAGTAAGGACCGGGGGTGCTTAGAGAAGACTGGGTAAGACAAGAGATAAAGCTAGGGAGGGTTTTGAGAAGGGAGAAAGAAATTTGTGATTTCGGTACAGGAGTTTTTGGTGTTTTTTTTTAATACATTGATTGATATGTATGTCAAATTTTAGTTCATCGTCGATGGTGACACCAAGTAATTTGGTGTGGTTCGGGTCTGATGGCGGTGTTGTTGAAGGAGGTAATGAAGAAAGAAGATTTATGTTGTGCAAGGTTTTTAAGAATGAATAGCAGAAGTTTAGTTTTTTGGGGGGTCTAATATTAACTCATTTTCAGAGAGCCGGGTCTCAAGGGAAGTGAAAGTGGCTTGGGTATGAGAAAGGAGTTCAGGGATGGTATGGGCAGTAATAATGAAGGTGGAGTCATCAGCATATTGTAAAAGGGTTGAGAGGTTAGTAGCGGAGTGCAAGTTGTTAGTAAAGATGCTGAGCAAGAGAGGATTCTGGATAGAGCCTTGGGGGACTCCAGTGTTGATGGGCAGAAAAGAAGAGGTGATGGTTTGCCAGCATATAGAGTGTAGTCTGTTAGATAAGTAACCAGAGAACAAGGACATAGACAGGGGAAAAAGATGAAGGTCTGAACGTTTAGTTAACAGTTTAGAGGGGGAGACAGTATCAAAAGCCTTGGAGAGATCAAGGAATAGACAGAGAGAAGTAGATTGTTATCATGGGCTTCTGCCACTATTTGGGTGAATGTGAGAAGCGCGGTAGATGTGCTGTGATGGGGTCTAAAACTGTGCTAGGTGGAAGTTAGATTATTTTCAAGCAAGTGTTTAAGTAGCTGGGAGTGAATGCATTTTTCAAGCATCTTGGAAAGTGGGGATAGTATAGCTATGGGATGATAGTCTGAGGGGTCAGTGGAGTTATCTCCCTTGTGGAGAGGGATTGTGTAAAAGGATTTCCATATTTCGGGAACAAGACCACCTCAGTGATAGAATGATTAATAAGGATTGAGAAAGGGTAGATAACAGAAATGGCTGCAATTTTAAGAAGTGGGGAGGTAAATTGTCTACACAGGGTAAGTAAGGTTTGAGTTTATTCAACTGGGATATAATAAAGGAAGTGGGAACAGGTTGTAAGGAGAAAATATTAGAGGAAGATGAACTGCGAGGTAGAGGCTGAGAAGAAGCAGTGGGACTATGCTGAGTTAGTCTTGGAATTGTTTCTATGAAATGATTGATTAACAGGGTAGCAGTTTCTGTGGCAGTATTCAAAGGGAAGGGGTTGCGGTAGGAGGGGTACTAAGGTAGAGGATTTTATTAACGGTGGACCAAATTTTCTTAGGGTTAATATATGGGCTGCAGTGGTTGGAAGCAAAGAATATTTTTTTATCTTTGATAAGTTTTTTACATGCGTGTCTAAGTTCTTTGTAATGTTGGAGTAGGGTTGGAGTTTATTTTTTACTCAAGTTTTCCAAGCAACATCCCTCTGATGCATAATAGAGCATGTTTGCTTAGTAAGCCAGGGAGCACAGTTAGATTTCACCCCGATTTTTCTGGATGGGTGCAAGTTGTTCAGTATATCAAGGAATATCTTGTTGAATGGAGTAACAGCATCATTAAGGGGGAGGTTATAAAAGAAGGTCCAGCTGATGTTGGACAGTGTGGAGTTAAATTTGCCTGGGTCAAATTGAGTCAGATTATGATGTTCTCTGTAAAGGTGTTTTTTGGGTGACTGTTGAGAATATCTATGGATATAGATAGGAGAATGGTCACTCAGGGAATTGGGAAGTATGGCAGGGTTGTGATAGACGCAGGGATCAGAAATAAGGATCCAGTCTAAGATGGAGCTAGAGTATCTATGAATATAGACAGGAGAATGGTCACTCAGGGAATTGGGAAGTATGCCAGGGTTGTGATAGACGCAGGGGTCAGAAATAAGGATCCAGTCTAAGATGGAGCTAAAAGTGGGTTATTGTTGCTTCTGGTAGGGGAATATACGAGTTGGTGGAAGCCATACAGATTGAGGCTATGAGTAGGGGAAGAGGAGAGTGAAGACCAAATCAATATTAACATCACCAAGTATGACTGTTTCATAGGGAATGTTTAGGGTGAGCCGGGAGAGAAAGATTTGAAAAGTAGGTATGCTGTTGCTTGGTGGGATATAGATGGATACGATGGCAAATTTTTTGGGAGGGGGTTAGATGGTAGTTAATAAGGATTTCTGCAGGAGCAAAGTTGGGCAAGGATGTTGAGAGTAGAGAGATATTAAGTTGGTCGGAGTAGAGGATGGCAACACTCCCACCTCTCTTATTTGCTCTGTCTACCCAAAAGATGTTGTAGCCTGGGGGTACAATTTCAGAGTTAGAGATGTGAGGCTTTAACCAGGTTTCAGAGAGGGTTAAGACATGGGGGGAGGGGTAGTTAAGGTGGATCCAGGAGTGCAATTCTATAGTTTTGTTTACGATGATTTGGATGTTCAGAGAGAAAACAAACAGTTTAGGAATTTAGGTGGGTGAGTATGGACTTGAGGAGAAGACTGTGGGGGAGAGGAGGTGGGAGAATGTTGGTTAGGGGTAGAGATGGTTGGACCAGGATTGGGATGGATATCTCCATCCAAAAGAAGAGTATCAAAAATGAAAGTAAAAAGGAGAAAAGGTCTACAGTAGGGGGAGTTCTATGCTTTATGCAAGTAAAAAGAGATACATTTGGATATGTTTTAATCCTAAAGACATTGGAGGGGAATATAGGAAATAGGTAAGAAGAAATTAGAAGTCTCTGATGGTTGCTTTGTGAGTAGAGACAGTAAGAGAGAGTAAGTGCATGAGTGGGGTACTGACGTGATGTATGGTATGAGGTAGATACAGCTGGAAGGAGGAGAAGGGGGATCGTAAGATAGTGAGTGGACATATTGAGGAAAGTGATGGGTGACAGTTGAGTAGCAGTAAAGGTGTTATGTCTGTTGAAAAGGAAAGTTGGGAAGCAGGGGATTAATAATTTGGATAGGGTGGATTGGTAGAGTGCAGGAGGTGGTGTAGTATGAAAAAGGGAAGGACAGTAAAGTAGGATGGGTGGTGGCTGACTGGAAAGGAGGAGCAATTGGGTGCCTCAGGGGATTGGTAAGGGTGTGGTGTGGGCAGGGAGTGGAGAGTATAAATGAAATGAAAGTGGTGGTGGGTGGGAATGGGGGTAAGGTAGCGGAGTGAGCCCGAGCATAGCAAGGAAGAACAGAGTGGGGTTAGCCCGGCTGGGAGCAGGACAAGATAAAAGAAAAACAATCAGGTAGGTCAGGGGGAGGCAATGCTAGTTGACAGGGAATTTGATATTAGTGCAGGTCAGGAGACTAATCAAACATAAGGTAAAGAGTTCTAGTGGAGGAGACCTGTCTGCATGCTGGTTTTACACAGCTTTATATTAAAAGAAAAGGCTGTTTTGTTTTTTTTTAACTAAGGAGGTAATACAGGTGAGCCAGCAACTGACTTGGGTGTTAAAGCACCCGAATAGGTACAATAGTATAAACCACAAAATAGAAGCAGCTCCGGAGATATGAGAGCTGAAGAGTAATCAAACCCTAAGTAATACTGCCACCTAGTGGCAGAATGGGTGCATTGTTACAGAAAGAGAGGCAATTAAAATTAAGGAAAAGAAGTAAATGCAGAAAAAAGGGGTAAGTGGAAGAGAGTGAGAAAAGGATGGATATGGGTGTAGGGGGAGTCAGCGTGTGTGCAGGCTACAATAGTCAAATGCAGTTACAGAAAAGGTAAATGTTATCCAACAGCAGGCAGACACCTATGCTAAAACCCTGTAAGGGAGAGCTTCCAAGTACGTACTGTTGTTTGCTAGTGCTCCTCGGAGTTCAAATGCTGAGGAAAAGTAGTGCAGAACCAGTTCAGGGAGGTATAAATGTGTTGAGGCAGTGGAGATGGTGTAATAAGAAAAAGAAAAGGTACAGAACCAGTGTTAATACAAAAACCGGCCAAAGTAAAGCCGATCATGTTCAGCAACTATTGTAGGCAGGGAATGAAGCTAGACAAACAGATTAGGTGTTATAGCATCAGGGAGAAAAAGAGAACATTAAACAGAAAAGGGAGGGTGGAAAACGAGGCATAGGAGAGGCAGTAGAAGGTACGGATAGATGGGAAAAGACTGGAAAATGAGTGCACTGAGAGACTAGATAGGGAGTAAAGACTATGTTATGAGAGAAAACGGGGTAAGTGGGTACAGGGAAGAGGAGATATTAAGAAATAGTTTGATAACATAATTTCAGGCAATGCAATTGTAATTCTGACCAGGCAATGCAAATAAACGGTAAAATTAGAAGCGAGTCTATAACAAACTAAGCGTGTACACAGAGCTTGCTGTAAAAAATGCAAAAGTAACCAAAACGGCAGCAGCTGCCGGTTCATACAGTAGTACAAGTTGAGTATATTGCAGTAACAACAGTTATATATTGCATACAATATACATAAACATTACTTAGCAATGTAATGTAGTAATAAGAAACCTTCTAAATGGTTTGCAAGTCATTCTAAACTACCACATTGGACAAACTGGCAACATTACATACAAACAAACAAAAATAGGGCACAGTTATATTAGCAGAGACCGTGAAAAATTAATCAAAACAGATAACTTACTGGCATGCACACAAAGCCAGGAGAAAGGGGAACACATTCATGGGAGTGTAGAATAAGATTTAAAAATGGTGCCGGTCTGCGTTAGCCCCTAATTGTAGATTTCCAGAATGGTGGTAGGGGATATCACAGCCTAGGTAACAGTAAGCAAGGAATAGAAAAAAAAAGGGGGGGAGGGGAGGGAATACTAGGATGACGGGATGGTTAGGAATAACGGGTTTAGACCTGCACACTGTGTGTTTCCCGGCTGGGAGTATGACAAGATGAAAGAAAAACAAACAGGTAGGTCGGGGGGAGGCAATGCTAGTTGAGGGAGAATTTGATATTAGTACAGGGCAGGAGACTAATCAGGTATAAGATAAGAGTTCTAGTGTAGGAAGTAGTACACAGCTTTATATTAAAAGAAAAGGCTGTTCTTTTAACTAAGGAGGTAAAACAGGTGAGCCAGCAACTGACTTGGGTGTTAAAGCACCCAAGTAGGTTCTATAATATAAATATTTCTTTGGGTACTCACAGAGGAGACGTTTTCCGTCAAGAGATCTTATAAATGTGCAGCCAAATATTATTCATGTTTAGGTAAATAAACTAAAATCTGTTGCAACTGTTGCAGTTTGTTTGTGGATTATTTGGTTTAACATACAGAATATCAATGTTACCATGCCAGAAAAACTAATAGGAAGGTCAGTAAAAGGATATATGGGCATTTATAGTCCATTAAAACTAAGGACTATACCAATCATTTGTATAGGCACAGTTAGGTCTATACATCTTACAAGCAATTTTTGTTCAACATTTTGGATGGTGTACTGTTCTTAAAGATATGGGGATTACAAGGCAATGCTAGAACAACTGGAATTAAAATATCAGTCTTTATGACATGTATCTACGACTGAACAAACTGGTCAATATTCAAAGTATGTTAAAGTTAAGGCCCCTGAAATGGATTTATGTCACTGAGGCATCTTTCATAATATCCTGCTTTTATGTGCACTGGTGTGGATTTACGTCTTGTTTTAATGCATTTTATCAGTAGTCTTATTAAAATGGTTCTTTAGGAAACAAAAATTAGCAAAACGATAGTCGTGAATTTTTAGAATTTTAAGGTCACTTCACTTTCTTGTATATTTGATCTGAGCAACATTATTTTTGAGATGAAAGCACTAACCCTTCTTTACTAAATAAACAGTTTATTCAATTAATTTCCCCTTGACCTGTGCACTTGTTAAAAACTGCTTTCATAGGTGATGGATTTTTATTAATTTTAAGTATATTTATAACATGTAGTGAGCACCATTCTGGTACTTTCTTTTAAATTTTATAAATAAATAAACTTTATCCTGTTGTCAGCATCTTGGTAAGTAGCTATTTTACATACATCCAATGCAGAAAAAACACCGAAATAAAGTTGGGAGTAGCTTCTGCCCTTGTGAAATGAGCCCTCATGACACCTTCTATTGGATTTATTACAGTTGCCCAAGCAAAATGTAAAACAATCCCATAACTATTTATGTAGGATCAGTTTTAAGCAGGAAACTTTGTTCCTCCACAGCGATGAGCAAACTATTTGGTCTTCCTAAGGTAGCTACAGGACCCCACCCTGACTTCCAGACAATGTGTGGAGTATGCACGTTTTGCCAGTGTCTTCACAGGTGTTTTCAGTACTCCAGTTACCTCTAAAAACTTGTTGGTTGACTGACTAAATTAAATTTTAGCATTCCCTTTGTTAATCAGCATTCTGCTTTCTAGTGGTCTGGTTTGTTTTTTCCAGCTTTGTTACTCCCATACTTCTAAACAGATGACATCCTGTCTCTGTAATGCCATCTTCACAGATGGCCTTGCATAAAAAGTTATCTTCTGGTGCTCTGTTGTCATATTCTTCCATCAGGCTGTTTACCCTCTCAAACCTACCCCAGTATATTGATTCCATCTATGTTGTCCTTCCACTGAGCTGCTCTCTGTTAAATTAGCTTTCCTTATGACCACATTTTTCAATCCTACTCTTTATAGGTTAAGAATCTGTTCTTAGTCTCCATCCATGTTTGTTCATGTAATTGTAGGTGCATATCCATGACAGGCTGCAGTATAATGGAAAAAAAAATAAACTGCAGTCATTTTAGTACAGAAAGTTAAATCTTCAGCAACAAAACCTGCAGTTTGTAAGTTCAGAATGCTAAGGAGAATTCTGCATTATCATGAGTAGAATTATTTGTGCAATTATTTCCTTACCTGTGGATCTGATGTTGTCATTTTCATTCTTCCTCACAAATGTCTCTGATCCAGTCCTCAGATCTGACTCAGCCGCATTTCCTACACTTTGGATCCAACTCTCGAGCTCCTCCCTCTATCCATAATGCTCTAGTCCATCCCCACTGCCTCAAATCTTATTTGCCGCCATTGTAGTTAGACATAGCTGCCAATCTCTCGAGGGTAGCTAGTTTCTCTTTCAATTACTAGTTAAATTGGTATTATTCTTCTAAAAACTTGTTAGTCTCTTTCTGTTCTATATTCTCCCCGTTAATGGTCACTGGTGTTAGGATTTTCTTTTTACACTTAGTCTTCATACCATTGTTGGTACTATTTCCTTAACTTTACAGGCATTTCCTTTGGATACCATAGCTGGTATTGTTTCTTTGCTTTTCTCTATCTTATAGCGACTATATATATATAATATTTATATATATATATATAAGTTGCTGTTTCTGTTATTATTGTTTTTATAATTGTTTAATTCCTGACTTTGTCCCTTTGTTTTCTCCCTTTAACCATGCCAGACAAACTGACTGGTTTTAAAAAGTGCACTTTTATGGGCATAAGATCCAAAACTCCAATGCCCAAAAAAGTGCGTGTATTGTCTAGGACCAGACCATCAACATGGCCTGTTCATTTTGTGCTACTTTTAATCCTAGAGCGTTATCAGACAGGCACAACAAACTAATACTTAAGGGATTACTTCTTGCTTCTTCTTTGCTCAACCCCCCCCCCCCCGAAACACCCAAAATAGTTACTTCAGATACTAGAAAGAGGGCTCCTAAGAAGTCCACAAGGGCTTTATCAGAACAATTGGAAGAAAGTTAGAAAACTGTCAGATTCGAAACAAAACCTCCTGTGCCTTCCTTGGATCCGAAAGGATCAGCTCCTATTACTATATCCCCCTTACCATCTGCTTCTTCAGATCCTAAGCCCTTAGATCCAAGAACCAGTTCAGCTTGTAGAAGCCGTATCCCAGAGTACATAGTGAAGCCTGTTTCCACATTTCTGCCCACTTAACTATTCCAGACTCCAAAAAAACTCTCTTGCCCCCTTCCACATAATCTTCTAGGTCATCCAGAAGTCTGGCAGAGGGGGATGTGGATAGGACAATATGTAAATTCCTCAGCGCTCAGATCCTGATGGGTTTCTTACAGCTCTGTCCCCTACTGGATCCATGAGTGTACCTACCAAGTCCCTTGTTTCTCCCTCTCCATTCCGACCCATGGTTTTAGAGTACCAGGATCAGAGGTCTCCAGGAGTTTCGGCACTGGATCGGAGTATAGTTCCTTCCTCCACTTCAACAATTTCCCTGACTGGCTATGCTCTGATACCATCAGGGCTCTGAGCAGAGATGTCAGCGCCAGGTCCAAAGGGTTGGGTTCTGCTCCATTTTTGTCTGATCTGTCCGTTCCTCTTGGAGCCTTGGCCCTGGACAAGCCTGATCTGATTCTCCCCTTGGGGCTCGGATTTGGATGTGGCCTTGACCTGCCTTCTTCACTCCAAAAAGTGTGTGTGTGTGTGGGGGGGATTTCCCTGGTTCAAGGTGGTAAAAAGGATTTTCTCTATTTATAGAGAAGCATCATCTCATGCCTTGGATCCTATCCCTTCACCTCACTGGCTCCGAGCTCATAGTCCATCAGGCCTACTTCATAGGGACAGCCAGTTCCAGTTAGTCTTCAGGCAGTTCCTCAAAAGGAAATTCCTGCCTATCTTCCGATACCTCACCTGAGCATCCCACAGAGGACAGTTTCTCAGTAGAGGACATGTAAGAGGAGACAGACTCCCCTATTTATCTCTCATGGAAGACAAAGATTTTGATGAAGGAGAAGAATCCCCCAGATCACCAACTGATGACATCTCCCTTTGGAGACATTCTAAAAATCCTCAAGCAGAAGTGTGGCTGGTTGTCCCAAACTCCTGCTGAGGAATCAATGTTCCTGGAGGCTTTTGGTGCTGGATCATCTACATCTTGGGTGACCCCCCCCCCCCCAGAAGATGAACTCATCGATCTGGTTTCTCACAGGACATGGAAGGTGACAGACACTGTAAAGCCCATACCAAAGTGCCCGGACAAATTTTTAGCTCCCCCTTCAGACCATCCTCACTGGAGCAGAAGAGTCCCAGCTGATGCTATGGTGGTGATGGCAGCCTCTAAGAAAGAGCTAGCACAGCAGAACTCTTGCATCCATCCACTGAGCAGGAATTCCAGAGCATTGGACAGATTCAGAAATCAAGTGTTTATCTCCACTACCCTCATGCTGAGGTCACTTAAACATTTGGCACATTTTACTAGGCTGTACACAGATTCAAATAAGGAATTATTAAATTCTCTCTCTGAGTCCATGTCTCCGGAGGTCTTCAAAAGGACCTCCTCCCAAATGGTCACTGTCTTGTCTATTCCTAACATGTCGATGAGTCTAATCTCTCACAATACTGACGGTACCTCATGAGCTACTGGTTCAGGTATTGCCACAAGAAGATGCACCTGGATGCAGCTGTGCAACTTTGTGGAGCCAATTAATATATTTTTTATTTTTTTTATTAATGGCCCTTTTGATGGCATTTCTTTGTTTGGACCATCCGTTAAAGATATGTTTACCCACAGTGAAAAAGATGGAAAAAGCTTGTCTGCAGTAGGAATCAAATTTTCTATCCTTCAATGAACCTTCTCCCAAAACCAAAGAGGTGGCAAAAGAAATCTGCTTCCGTAAATCTCAGGACCTGTTCCAGGATTCACAAGGTGACCATTCCTCCAGAGGACGAGGAGGACATTTTATTTATTTATTTTTTTTATTTTATTTTAACATTTGTTGACCGGGAATGTCCGACTAGGTTCCACAGAGCCTGTTTTCAGCGGAGGCCCGGGGAGAAATGCTCCAGATGCATGTCTTTGGAATGTGGGAGGAAACCGGAGTACCCGGAGGAAACCCACGCGAACACAGGGAGAACATGCAAACTCCACACAAAAGGCACCCCAGCCGAGTATCGAACCGGAGAACTTCTTGCTGTGAGGTGACAATGTTAACCACTGTTGCCCTAGAGGCACAGGAGGCCCACAAAGCCAGGGCTTTAGGGATTCTTTTTCAGAGAGGCCCTATCAGTGCTCCTAAGGCGCTGCCAGACTGCTCAATTTTGCAGGTAGTCAGGGGTCGTTTCTCTTTGCACCTAGACGCCTGGACAAATATCATAAAAGATTAAGAAGCGTTAAGCATAATATCTAGAGATTACTACATACCCTTTTCCCTTCTTCCTCCATGTCGGAGAAAGAAATTTCCTGATGTTTCACTCTATCAGAGGAAGGAAGCAGCACACGAATTACAAAAGCAATTGGGAAAAAAAAAAAAAAAAAAAAAAAAAAAAAAAAAGAAAAAGAGTCATCCAGACAGTCCCACTCAACCAGATAGGATTCAGAAAGTACTCACATTTTTAGTGCTAAAGTAAACGGGGGACAACAGACCAGTCTTGGTGTCGTCTTACTTTATAGAAGCAATGTGGTGGAAGGGTATCAGGTACAGGATATCCTCTCTGTTCCTTCTCCTCCAGCAAAGTTAGAGCTTTGGGCACTAGGCTCCATGTCAGCTACTATAGTACTGCTTCCCTTAGCATGCTTCTTTATACGGATTCTCCAATGGACCTTAGCTGTGCAGTGGTCCATTCTACATCAGCCCTGTTCTTTCAAATAAAACTCACCTCTGTTTGCAAGTGCCACATTCGCTGGTGGATTCAGTCTGATGATCTCTTTCTGGGCTGATCCTTTGTTCTTCCAAATCCAGTGGGCACAATGACTACAGACGCTTCCCAACTAGAGTGGGGGGCATTTCTTGGGAAGGACTGTCCAAGGCATGTGCCCCCCCCCCAAGAGACCAAATTGCATATCAACGTCCTAGAGATGAGAGCAGTCCTTTTAGCATCACAAGCTTTTCAAGAATCTTTCTCCGAGAACAATCGCAACTTAGACAACATGTCAGTAGTCTGGTACATCAACAAGCAAGAAGGAACCCAATCTTACTCCCTGTGCAGACAGGCCATGAGAATTTGGGAATGGGCGATCTCTTCAGACCATTTTCTAATTGTGACTGGGGAAAACCAACATGCTGGCAGACAAATTAAGCAGATCAATCCTGATGCCTCACAAGTGGTGTCTCGTTTAGTCAGTAGTGAATATCATCTTCAGGCACTGGGGCCATACTTGCTGCAACCTATTTGCCTCCCCTCTCAAGTGCAGCAAGTACTATACTCTGATCCCCCCTCAGAGGGACACTGATTCACACTTGGCTCTCACATCTCCTTTATGCTTATTCTCCTCTTCAACCGATTCCAAACTTCTTAGAGAAAAGAGCTCAGTAATCCTCAATGCCCCTTTCTGGGCTTGGCAAGTTTGGTTCCGCTTCCTACGTTCTCATCTTCATTATCTGCCATGGATAGTGGAGCCTCATCAGGATCTCCTCTATCACCCATCAGGGATTCAACATCTCAACCTTCAAGCCCTCAAGTTAACCGCATGGTTTCTCCACTTTCAGTAGTAGACAGACAGTCCAGGCAGTCTTCCCCAGTTTGAGATATTATTTTGACTTCCCAAAAGGCTTCCACCATGAAAGTTTATAGGAGCAAATTGAAAAGGTTTTCTATTTGGGCTTCTGAACACAGCATTGAGCCTTCTTCAGCTCCAATTTCTGCTATTCTCCAATTTCTTAAAACTCTTTTTAATGATGGGGCCAGTTTTCTACGATTAAACTTCAGTTGGCACCAATTTCAAATTTCCATTCAAGAAATAAATCCTTCTCCTTGGCTTCTTCCAGTTTATGTAAAGCTTTTATAAAGGGCATTTTTCTCCTCAGACCCCCCCCCCCCCGGATTAGGGATCCTTCACCATCTTGGGATCTTACTGTGGTTCTTCAGGGTTTGACTCAGAAACCCTTTGAACCATCAGGCGAATGTGATCTGAAATGTCTATAATGGAAAATGGTCTTCTTGGTAGCCATAACTTCAGCAAGAAGGATTTCTGAAATCCAGACGCTGTCGGCAAACCCCCCCCCCCCTTTTTTTTTTTTTTACATATATAAAGACAGGGTTTCTCTATGGACTAACCCTTCCTTTGAGCCTAAAGTGGCTTTGGAAAATAACATCAGCCAATCAATTAATTTACCAGTCTCTTCTTTCTCTAACAAAGGAGTACATGCTATACCTCCTTGATGTGCACAGACAATTAAGTTTTTAACTTAACAGAACAAAACAGTTTAGAAAGTCAGATCAGCTTTTCGTATTCCTCACATTGCCTGAGTCAGTCTCTAAAATTACCCTAGTTAAATGGATTACAGACTGCATTTCACTGATTTATTCTCAAAAAGGTTTAAATTTTACCAAGACCTTCCAGAGCTCATTTAACTCGACCCTTGGCTACTTCATCGACCATTTGGTCAAGGACATCTACTGACGACATTTGTGCACCAGCCACATGGTCGAAGGCTCATACTTTTGTCTCAATACAAACTGGACATCATATCTAAAAATAGAGCCTCCTTTGGTTCTGCACTGCTCCAGAATATCCTTTCATGAGGGCCACCCAAGTTCTATGTAGCTGGCGACTCTGTCTCATTTGTGAGGAAGAATGAAAAGGACATCAGATTTTTAAGTTATGTACTCACCATAACTGGGCATCTGTGTTGTCCATTTTCATTCTTCACTTTCCCTCCCATCCGTCCCCCATCCATTTCTCTTCTGGTAAGACCTATTAGACTGTTTTGGGATCTACAGTTCCAGGTTTGAGCTCCATCTTTTTATATCAGGCTATACCTGCCTCTGTTTAGCTACAGTGATATTTGGCAGCAAACTCAATCTGAGGCAGTGGGGATGGACTAGAGCATTACAGGTAGAGGGAGGAGCTTGAGAGCTGGAGCTGATGTCTAGGAAATACGGCTGAGTCAGATCGGAGGATCAAATCAAAGACCCATTTGTGAGGAAGAATGAAAATGAACACCACAGATGCCTAGTTATGGCGAGTACATAAATGTAATGGTAAGTACAATTTTAAGTTATCAGAATCTGACAAGGTTTCTCCAACACTCCCTTTCCTTTGGCTCTAACCATTATTTAAATAATGCTGCATGGATATTCTTGGTCTTGTGTTGGTGTAATACAAATTAGGCAGACATGGCAAGTTCTAGCTCCATTTCTTTTCACTGCTTGAAAACATTATACATATGATACTGTTTTAATTTTAATGAGTAGTCTTAGTTTCCATTTTTTATCTTGTTTTTGAACTACCTGTTCAGCTGACATTCTCCGCCAATGACCAGTCTGCCATTTGTTTCCCTCGTTTCCTCAGAAATGACATACCACATCACCTCACCAAAGCTTGTCTTTAGTGGGGATGAAAATTTGTATGGAGGAGGAAGAGGGACAGCCACCAAAAGGAGTTCATCCTGGACAGACTCAAGATTTGTTGCTTACGTCCTGCATTACCTCCTCTGGCATTCAGCTGAACTGCCATACCAGAGCCTGGAGTACTGACCTGGGATATGTGCTCCTAGCTTCAGTGTTACTGCACTGCTTGGCAGGCCACAGTGTCTATCCTCAGCCTTACCATGGGGCTACACCACTAAGTGGCAGTAGCCACCCTCATTTTAGGGCTGAGTGATCCAATATCAGCTACTTGCTCTTATCACCCTGGCCAGTTCCTCTGGCACTTGGACTCGCTGTTTAGATTGCCAGGGCTCCATTCTTGTGCAACAAAGCTGGATATTTTCTTTTACTTTTTTCCACAATCTGTTAAGAATGTCTCTCTTCCTTATTTTTTCTCTATCCCCAAATTTAAATGTATTCATTTGCTGATCTTAGTATAATTTGTTTTTATTCCTTATAAATGTAGCATTTTCAGTGCTGCCTCACCCAATTACTATTTCTGTTCCTAAGCATAGAATCTTCTTTAGACAGATTGCTTCCAAAATGTTTCACTTAAAAATTCTCTCTTTTTTTTTTTTTGTTTTTAATATCTAGTGAAGGACTGTGATACTGACTCCAGTGAATCTTCTGTGGGAATTAAAGCTATAGAACTTAGGTGTCAGAAATATCTCCAACATCTTGCCTTACAGGAGAGGTTAGCAGGGCTTGGAAAAGAAACCTATGAGGCAGAAGAGACAAGGGAAGCCTTTAGAGCCATGGTCTATCACCAACTGGTTTGTAGATTTCCAATGCCATTTTGGAGATGAAAACTTTGGCTGAACAACAGATGCTGGTGAGACCAGCGTTTACTCCACCCAGGAGGTAATCCCTTAGCACTGTCTAGGTATTTGACTTTGGAAACAACATTACATTGTTAATTTGGGAGCATTTTGCCAATAAAAGACCAGCAGGGTTGTAGGCCCTCCAAGGACAGGGTGCACTACAAGAAATAAGAAAAACAGATGCTAATTCCCCCCTACAGCCTTAATGCAGAGGGAAATAATGGGTCCTTTGGTATTAATGGCAGTTTTGTTGGCATTGCTGCTCTAGACCCAAACTCTTATCTTTGCTGTACAAACTTCAGTCCAGCTTCAGTCCAGCTTCTGCCACACCTCCAATCTATAAGGAGTTGGAAAGCAAAAATCACTCTGGCTATGTTGTTGCATTGTCCTTGTACAGTAAACCCTGTCAGTTTGAATAGATGCCCGGGTTTTGACAAACTATTTAAACATCTTCAAAAGGCCATCCTAAGACTGTATTGGTTAATTCAAGTTTTGATAAGTAGAAGAAAACATTCTCTACCTTTTTGCCTTCTTGACCTGTATATGTTCCACATGTTAAAATTTGGACTTGAGGATTGACTCTAAGGCATGACAACTCAGAAGATTAAATGTGTTGTCATCTTCCCATGCTTTAATAGATGATGCAGTCCTGTTAAGGGGCACAAAAGAAAAGCTCATATTTCAGAGACACTATATTTTTGGGGAGGGATCATCCCCAATTACATCAATCTCTCTCTCTTTTTTTTTTTTTTTTTAATGTTTCTAGGGACATGGTGGCATCTGTTTTTCCTTCTTTGCATTAACCCTCCAGTAACTCCTGGTAAGACAAATAACATGTAGGAGACTTGGACTGGAAAGCCTTTATTCTTCGTGATCTTCAAGTTGATACTCCACCACATCTGTGTCATCACCGATGTTTAAATATTGCCTCCATAAACAGAATATAAGTCTGCTGATGTTAGCTTTGGTAAGGAGTACAATCTTAGTTTCCCTTAGCTTTTAGAAGTATTAACTACTAAACCAGTTTCTAACAGCATGCGTAACATTTTGTAACGCTCGTATTTTCTCATGCAGTACATGGCCTCTGCCCCTCTGAATCTGCAAGTACATTTATTTGATGAAGTCAGTTCTACACACATGATTAGCTGATTATTTCTAGGGCTCTAGTCATGCATTTTTGAGCTCTTCTGTAGTAGCAGCAGTATCTATTAGAAGATGTGTAAGGTTGAGGATTTTACCACTTAAATCTTCATGCTGCATGAAATCCTAAATCCTGTTTTGGCTCGTCAGCAGCTCAGCTCTGTGATGGCTGGTACACTAAATATTCTGGTTATTTTTGGATGTCATTTTTACCTTTTTTCTTTGTTTTCAAGGAAGCCATTCAACATCTGCATTTTCCCTAGCATTTGTAGAGGAAAAATGTGCCTTGAGGACCCACTCATTGTTTTAGCCTATACTTCTCAAGAAGCACTAATACAGCCATGGATTCTGTCTGCGTTTTCACTACTTTTAAAAAGTCTTTACTTCTGTAGCTGTCCTTACGCTTTCTTGTGTCTGATAAAAGGACTGGCTGAGTTACATTTCCCTGATCCTGATTTTTTTCCTCTGAAATCGTGAGCAAATTTTTGTAACATCCTCTCATCCGTGGCAAACCTGCCTCGCAAATCATTTTCTTTTTTGGATTCATGTACTTTCAGTGAGCATTTTTATCTGCTCAGTGATGATATCTTGCCCTTTATGGTTTTAAGTTTTTCAAATCTGCACCTATGTCAGTGTAGACACAACATGGTGTTTCTCATCATTTGGCAAGTATGTATAATTAACAACATTCTTCCTATATCCTTCAGTGCCTCTTGCTTAAATGGCAAGTCACCCTCAATAAAAATTGTCACTAAACCATTTAATTTTCATCCAGTATCAGGGTATGTTATCCATCACATTCTAACCTCTGTAAACCTTACAGCCTGAATAATTACATTGACCCCGACTGTCATTTGTCATCATGCAAGCTGGATAATCATGTAATACACAAGTATGCAGTAATGCACATTTACTGAATTATGATCACTGGATAATGTTGTCAGGGTCAAAGCTGTAGATCAGAGTGAAGCATGTGTATGCTATGTCTTTAAGAAGCAAGCGAGGCTGTGTGTGCATATATAAATTCCAGACATGTGCAATTCCCTAGTGCCATTTTGAAGCAGCAGCCAGTGCGTAAGCATGTATGATCACAGCAGTTAGTTTGCATACAAGTTACTTAGTCATAGTCAAATAAGCTTTACAGTAATGTGTTTGTATAGAATAAAACTGATTAAATAGAACCCATGAAGACTTGTTTATTCATGTACCAACACAAAAGCGACATGGTGTCAGAACCAGGATGGAAAAGAACAAAACATTTGGAGCCATGAGATGTAAAGGTGACAGTGAAGGTAAAACCAAGAGAAAACAGTGCAAACATAACCATAAGGAATTAAAAGGTAAAGAAAAGTAACACAAATTATTTACTCAATGCAAGAGAGACAAGAAAAGCCAATACAAGGGCATACACCGCGCATTATCAGGCGAACGGAAAGCTCAAAAAGTTTAACTAAAATTAGAAGTTATGTACTCACCATAACGTTCCATCTGAGTAGGTGTATTCATTTGTCTGCATCCTGTGGGTTATGGATCGATATGGATCGGATAACGGCATAGTTTCCAGCTATGGATCAAGCTCTCAAGCTCTCACCCTCACCCGCCCTGCCTGCTCCTCCCTCTCGACCTCAGATCGGGCCAAAAGCAACAATACCTCAAAAAAAAGGGTATAATGGAAGTAACATGCGAAGGGGAAAAGGAAAAGGGGATAGGAGGGAGGATGATTATGGACAGAGATGGAATACAACTACTCAGATGGAAATAACTTGGGTGAGTGAATATATTCTAAAAAATGTGAAGTAAATTTGTCTGTCTGCAACCCCACTGAGTCCCAGGCTACCCTGAATGCCAGGGCGGACATCATGAGTTCCGGGCATCCGGAGCACCCATGACCCTTCAACCCCTCTATAACTATCTGTGAGATGACGCATAGTGAGAAAATAATATAGCTGTATGAAGCCCATGTAGCTGCTGCACGAGGATCCCTGGGAGGAAAGGCTAGCCTTGAAGGGAGGTGAGGTGGGTATTGATGGTTGTGCGAGGCATGAACATGCAGGCCGGAGCCGCAGCGGGGCGATAGAAACAATGCGGTGCACTCCAGCGGGACATTTTGCCTTTGGAAACTTTTGGGGTAAACAAAGCAAAGGAAAATTCCAGCTTGTGAATTAAAAGCTGGTACTGATTGCCTTGAACCAGCTGTCTGTTGAATATGATCTTTTGTGTGAGTGAACATCTAGTAGTTGTGCCTTTTGGGGACTTAGGGAAGAACTTAGGGAAAACAGGGAGGAATGTGGATTTAGGAATGAAGGGCATTGTGGATTTGGAAGGAAGGTTGGTCCTGAGGGAGACACGGTCCGATAAAAACAAAGGAAGGAGGTTAAACTCTCTGCTTGAAGTTCAGAAAAACTCTTGTTGTCTTATGATGGCTACCAAAAAAGGCTGTCTTGTAAGACAAGAATTTGAGTCCACTGGCGGTCAGGACAAAGGGAAAAGGTCAGGAGGAAGGCCTGAGTCCCAATAGAGGCCCCAGAGGAAGAGGACTTAAGAAAAAAAGCAAGGAGAAGGAAAAGAAGTTAAGTTAAGTTTGGTGACATAAGAGGATTAGAAAGAGTGTTTTTGTGATAGTTTGACTGCTGGAACAGAGGAACTGAGACTTAGAAGATCCTTTGACCTTCATTAAAGAGAGGGAAGAAATCCAAGCACTCTGGTAGACAAAACCCGTGAAGGGATCTAGGCCTTTTAAACTTTCCCCACCCGAAGCGTAATGTTTGCTTGATCAAGCCTTTCCCTGGTGGCCCACACAGAGAACGCATCCAAAAGTTTGTTTCAACGGTGAAAGAGGGGAGGGTCCTTATCAGGGTGGAAGTGGAGCAGGAGGCTGAAGAGATGCCGAGTCCTTATCAAGGTGAGATGTCCAACAGGGGAGGATCAGCTTCCAGATCCGGAGGTTGATCAGAGGAGGAGGAGGATGAACGGGAGGCAGATTCAACGAAAGCCAGATCTGTCGAGGGGAAGCAGACACCGAGGAGATCGTTGGGCAACCCAGAGAGGAGCGAGGCCGAACTTGCAAGCAGGGAGGCGTCTAGCTTGGGGCATCAGAGGAGGGTGTAGAAGCACAGCTGTCGAGGCGTCTCTTGGGGTACCAGAGAAGGGGTATCAGAGCGGTTTAAAACGGTCGCACCAGCGTAAACTTTTGAGGGAGGAGACCGCACCGGTGAGGGTCAGAATGGTGCGGGTGAGCTTGTATCGTTAGGATGTTGGACGACCGGAATGTGCGTTGCTATGAGCGATTGGTGGGTGACAATGCTTTCCCATTGGGATGTTCTCCCGACCAGATGTGCGTTGCTATGAAAGCGATTGCTGGAGACCGATTGGATGAGATTGCCCATTCCCAAAAGTCTCGCGGATTCGACCCAGATGTACTAAGTCCTTGTTCATATGGAGCCAGACAAATGAGATCTTGTCCATTGACCTGCAAGTCCTGAAGTGCTGGCCCAAAAGTCCACAGGGACTATCTCTAGAACAATGCTATACGGTAAGGTCTCCAGATGAACCCGTGCCTGCACGGGTCGAAGACGAGAGCGTGACTGCGAGGCGGGACGTCCGTGCCCCCAGGACCAAGAAGCACAAAATGGGCGCCCCTGGAGAGAGATCGGGGGTGGGGGAATGGCCAATTGGGACCCGGACGGGAGTGCCAAGCTGGTCGTATGGACCCCTGCATAGGAGGCTCACAATGACCACTAACACTAGGGGTCCAGCCATGAATGCCACTGTTGAGCCTGGCAAGCCCAAAGAGAGCAGCATGAAGCCAGAGACCCCTGAGCCTGGAGAGAGTAGAAAGCTGGGCGGGAACATGAATGGAGAATGGCTTGTACCTGGAGCTGTCTGGCCCTAGGGGAGTCTGGAGGTGAGGGAAGGCTCGTGAGCTCCTTGTGTGAAGTCTGGCCCCAGGTCCTCTAAGAGCCAGTGAAAGCTCCCAGTGACTAAAGGGAGTGTGATGTGCAGAAGCGGATCAAAGATGGAGGAGGTTCGGCTGGAGAGTAGAAGAGACAGGGGCCCAGGTGCCGAGCAGCATGGTCCCAGAGGCCTCCTGCACCTAAGAGGAGCACCATTTAGCTACGGGGCTAGACCTTTGGTTCCTGAGATGCCTTGAGGGTGAGACCAAGGAAGGACCCAAGTAGGTAGTGAAAAGACCCAGCGTCCTTGAGGGAAATGGGGGGCGCCTGGAGATCTCTGGATGGTGAGCAAAAATACGAGGTCCAAATTGGCTCCCTCAAAGGGAGTTCAGGAGAAAACGGGAGAGAGGGTCTAGGATGACCATTCGTTCTTTTTCTTTGCAGTCTTAAGATTTGGAGAGTAGAGCGGTCTAGGATTGGTCTCTGTTCCCCGTCTTGGATGGCACTAAAAGAACCTGGAGTATTGCCCCTGGGCAGCTGAGGTTTGCCAGGGAGCAGTTCAGAATTCTCTTTTTGCCAGTCGCCGTACACCCTTGACCCTCTAAATGGTTTGACGGGTGAAATGCCGCTGTTAGGGACTTCATCTCGAACAGGTGTGAACTGCAGGAACTTCGGATCTTTGGATATGATTTGGGCCACCCAGGTGGAAAATTTTATGCCTCGTTCATGCATGAAGGTGCCCAAAGATCCTGTTAGCCCCCAAGCGTTTGGAGGGCAGCCCGCAGGGCTCTGCGTCCGAACCCAAGAAGAGCAGTCCCTGGACGCTGGTTTGTAGGAGCAGGAAGCGGTTCGGGAGCCGCGTCTCCTCGCCTATAGGCCTGCCACTCGCCTGGACTGGTTGTCCGGAGCAGAGGAGGGACTCTGGTTGTCCGGACCACATCTTCTGGCCAGCCCTGCCACCGCTTCTATAGGGCCTCTGGGGTGCAGAGCTGCCCAGTTCAACGCAAGACAGCGTCTTCCATGCGAACTGGACTGGTCCAGCCTGCAGCGCGCCTACTACAAACAGAGAAGAATCCGAATAGCGATCGCGCCCAAGCGGCGGCGCCTTGAAGGCCTCAGGCAAATCGCGGTGGCGGAGCCAGGCCATGGAGTCGAGACTCGCTGTGGCGTATGGGGGACGTCTACTTGGCTGCAAAGAGGCCTCTGAGAGCAGCCGCCGCCATGTACGAATCGCATCCTAGAGAGGCCATTTTGGCGGAGTGTGGCTCTCTGGCGGCCTGAGCTGGGATCAGAAGGATGCCAGCATGCTCCTTATTAAGCCGGTCTCATCCGAGGTAACTGTGTAAGGTCCATTTCAGCCCTTACCAGAAAGGTCCTCAACGATGCAGGCCCTGAAGAATGCACTCCCTGCATCGGTTCATTTGCCGGGAAGGAACTTAGGGGACTCTCCTGAGCTGCTCGAGCCCTTTGCGCCGCCATCAACATGGCACATCATCCGGCCCCTTACGTGGGGCCTTCCTGTCAGGGGGCGGGCTAAGAGTCCAATCAGGTCAGGGGGGTGGCTCCTTTTGAGGCGGTTCCTTCCACGGGCCTCCTCTAATGGCTCCCAGAAGTCCTCGGCAAGGGACAGTGAAGAGAATGAAGAAGACCCGGCTCAGTCCAGGTGTGTCACAGACTCGGATCAGGGGACTTGGGGCAGACGCAGGCTGATGCAGACATTTTTGGGATGTCTCGAGTCGTTCCCCTCAAGAGCCGACAGTGAGGAGCAAACCCTTCCTCCCTCCCTCTGCCAAGAACCAGACTCAGCTCAGGGGATGATACAGAGGGGATCGCGCATGCCGCTTCCATCGATGATGCGGCGAGGAGGAGTCTCGCAAGCAGGAATTTACTCCACTGGATCCGAGCCCTCTCCCGCAGGCTGTCCCAGGGCCGAGGGCTGGTCTGCTGGCCCAGTGCAGAAGGGCTAAGCCTGGCTGTAGAGAGTGCAGCGGTCGGAGACTGCTGCTACCGGCTCCACGACACCATCAAAAGCCGACAGGCTCGGAGGGACAAAGGGCCAGACAATCGGCGGCCGGATCCGGGAAGAACAGTGGACACTCGAGGGCGCAGCTGCGCGAGGAAGGGCAGCTGCCCGGTCCACATCAGTGCCCTCAAGAACACTCTCAAGGCCCGGATCCGGTGACCTGAAGAGCTCACCGGAGAAGGGGATCGGAGCTTCGAGGGGCATGATCGGATCGAAGTACCGACGGGCGACGGATCCGACCTCCCAACTCAGGCCTCGAGTGCTCCGGCTGCTGTGGCCGGCTCGCGGTAGGGTCTCGGAAACGGCAGAGTGGGAAAAAGGGTGTTGAGGCACCGAGATGAACATTCAAATGTTTACGATAAAAGTGCAAGCATGTTAAAGTACAAAACGAGGATGTTAAAGTATAAAACAAGCATGTTTTAGGCAGAAAGTGTGTGTTTGAGGCATGACTGGGCATGAAGAGTAAAACGAGCACAAAGAAAGTATGCTGGGCATAGAGAAAAGGGGCACAGCAGATAAAAATAAAGTAAAGCGACTGCTATGTTGGGCAAAGTGCTGTGTTTGGGCACAACTACGACTTTGTTGGTACCAAAAAAGTAATTAAAGTCAAAGTATCTCAGTGTGAAAGTGCCTACAGCGTGTGCTTATTATTGTGCATGTATTTCAAAGGGTTCACTGTGTGTAAATTACAACTATTTCATGTAATTCAGTTGAAGCATAGTTGTTTGAAGAAAAAGTCCTTGTGTTGGGTGTGGCTGTGTGCTCCTTGTACTGTAAAGAGTTGCCTGGCAAGGTGCCGCCATTTTGGGAACCTTTCAGTGTGTTGCATGTAGTTATTTACAATGTGCACGTACTTCAAAAGGCAATGAATTTGGGCAACCAAAATCTGATTATTTGCATTGTGCAGTTGCTTAACAAGTTTCTTTTATTAAAGAAAGGCGTTTCTTACAAAAGATTACAAAAATATTACAGTGTTTGTGAATTGCTCAGTTGCATTCAGGGATGCCAGATTTCTTACGGGACAGATGGGGACAAAAAAAAAAAAGGTCCTTCAAACTAAGTGAAGAACAAAACAAAAAACAAAAGTCTTTAATGCGTAACACCTTGCAGCTCCTAATTAAAACATAAGTAGCTCCATGTTTGCCGAGTTTTGATACTGGCATACGGGCCAATAAAAAAAAAAAGAAATCGCACAGCGGATCCTCTTCTGTTCAATGCGGGACATCAGGCAGTCCACATTAAACAGAAGTAGCTCCGTTTTGTGATTTTTTTGATAAGCTCGTACACCAGCATAACGGCCAATCAAAAAAACAAAGTGGAGGCTGTTTGCTGGGATTTTAACCGGCAGTGCAGGACTCGGGATCCAGCTGCTGATCCTGGGACAGTCCCGCTCAAATAGGGACATCTGGCAACCCTGGTTGCATTGCAAAGTTTTGAATGTTTCTTAAACAGATAACTTTAATAAGTGATAGTGCAGGATTATTCCATGCCTGCCTTCATCGATAAATTTCCAAGCAGTTACTTTAGCATTTTAGCCTTTACCAATTTCGTTAAGTCTTTACTAATCGAAAGCTTCATAAAAGCACTGCAAAATCCATGAAAGTATTCCGTTAAGCCTTCATTAATTGAAAGCTTTATAAAAGCACCTCAAAGTCCGAGAAAGTATTCTGTTAAACCTTTACCAATCAAAAGCTTCATAAAAGCATTGCATAGTCTGAGAAAGTATTCCGTTGAGCTCTATAAAGCAGTAAATAAGTTGAAATGTTACTTCGCCGAGTCTCATAAAGCAAAGAGAAAGGTAAAAGGTTATTTTGCAAAGAACAATAAAGCATCAAGAAGCCCAAGAAGTTTATTTCACAAAGTTCAGTTAATTGAAAGCACTTCACGGTTATTCATTCGCACAATACTGATAAGCACAAAGAAAGAAAGTGCAGAGATAAAGCAGAAGACCATTAGTCAGACAGAGTGTTTATGCCAGTTACTTATGCATGTACATATGTGTATGTCTATATTTATACATACTGCAAGACCCTTCACTGATATGTGTTAATATGGCAGACAGATTTTGAAAGCCACAACCACGTGTTTGACCAGAAAATTGCAGAGAACTGAGAATATATGAACAGGAGCACAACATTTTCAAACAAGCAGCTTATACAGATAGAGATGCATGCACAAGGGCATTCACTTTGCTAAATCTAGCAGGATCTGAGGCTATAGAAAGAGAGAGATTATTTTTTATGCACTAGAAGTGTATGAAGGCGAGGGTACAGACCACCATATTGTTGTGCAAGCTGAATCCAAAGACCCAGTGTTGAAAGCATACGTTCAGAGAAATGTGCAACCCCCCAGACGAACATTACATTAGAGAGGCATTTGTTTTGCACAAGAAATCAGAATACAGACGAAACATTTGCAGCTTATATAACTCACTTGAGGAATAAGGCCAAAACGTGTCAGCTTGGTGACATGAAAGATGAGCGGATAGAGGATAGACTTGTATGTGGTATTAACAGTGCTGCAGTGAGGACGATTTTACTTCGTGACAGTGATTTGACATTACGCAAAGCAACACACATTTGTGAGATCCAGGTGGTGCCAGAAAGGCACACAAACATGCTTACAAGTGATAAAAGCATGGTTTTAGTAAGCTCCAGAGCAAACGTAAACAGTATGCAACACATGGCAAGCAGAAACAGGCCTAAGCAAAGAGCAACCACAGGAACTCCAAAGAACATGCTGAGTTTTCCAGAAAGTTCTAGGAGTAGTGAAAGCTCCACCCACCATCTCAGTGCCATAGAAGCATGAGTCAGCAAAACCCAGTCTAGCTTTATTGTTAACTGTCGAAATTGTGGTGCAAACCATGAGTCTAGGAGAGAGAGGCGTTTAGCATATGGTCAGCAGGGTCATAAGTGTAAGAAATGGAACCACTTTCAAAGGTTTTGCAAGTCAGGTAAGCCTCACACAGTTATAAAGAAAGGTTGTATAAGAAAACAAGTTGATCAAGTAGAGCCAAAACAATCAAACAGCTTTCTACGTGGATGGTGCATCAGTACTAAGAGAAAAAAAAGAGTTGACGCAGTAAACTTATTGACAAGGAATGAAGTGTTTTGCACAGTTGGGATCAATGGGAAATCCACAGAGCTCAAAGTAGGCACTGGACCAAAGTGCAATGTTATATCAGCAGGAACATTTGCAAAAGTGAGAACCAACAAACAACTCAATGTAACCAGTAGTGCAAAACTTGTTGTGTATGGAGGTGAAGAAATTCAAACCGAAGGTTCAGTAGTACTTCCATATTACTTAGCTGAGAACTGTTGCAACTTATTATTCTAAGTAGTCCGACGACCAGTGCAGTCTATTAGGTCTCAAATATAGTCGGAGAATGAATATGCTTTCTTTTGCTAAAGAAGTTCATAATGTGAAGGCAGTTCCAAGTACAAGTTTTTCAGAAGCCATTTTTCTCAGAGTATGCTAATGTTTTCGATGACAAGTTGGGTAAACTTCCAGTTGTGTATTCTATGAAATTAGACCCAGAAGTCACTCCAGTGGTCAGACCAGCAAAAAGACTTTCAATAGCTATGCAAGATAAAGTTAATGCTCAGCCTGATAAGATGGTACAACAAGGTGTTATTTGTCCAGTCGCAGAACCAACTAAATGGGTGTCATCCATGGTAGTTGCTCACAAGAAAGGCTCAAATGAAATCAGAATATGCATTGACCCTAGAGATTTGAACAAAGCATTAAAATAGGCCATATCATCCAATGCGCACAGTTGAAGAAGTCGTAACTTTAATACCAATTGTGCCAACTGTCACTGTCTTTTCTATTTTGGATGCAAGGAGTTCATTTTGGCCAGTGATGCTGGATCGCAAGTCCTCATTTCTAACTACTTTTAGTATGGTTTGGCAGATGGTGTTCTTTCTTCTTGTTCAATATGTAGTAGCACCAGTGCACATTTGCAAAAGGAACCACTTCAGCTAAATCCAATACCTGAACTACCTTGGTCTACTGTTGCAACTGATATCTTTGAATAGAATAATCAACACTACTTGGTTTTAGTGGACTCTTACTCAACTGGCTTGAGATTGATCTGCTACCAAACTTAACCTCAATAGCTGATATCTCTAAGCTTAATCATCATTTTTCAGTTCATGGTAGTCCTTACAAACTTTAGTCAGACAATGGTACTCAATTTACTAGCCAGTCATTTCAGACATTTGTGAGAGAGTGGGACTTTGTATACGTTACTAGTAGTCCTGAATATCCTTAAGCCAATGGTCTAGCTAAACATACAGTACACTGCGCTAAGCAATTACTTGAAAAGTCTAAGCGTGACAATACCAATATATTCTTGAATCTACTTAATCTCAGAAACATACCTCATGACGATATTCTTGGCTCACCTGCTCAAAGACTATTTTCCAGACAAACTAGACTACCGATTTCATCAAATTTGTTGAAGCCTAACTCTAAGAACAATAAAACCATCAAGGTTCAATTGTTGAAGAAGCGTAACATCCAGAAATCTACTTAAGACAGATCGAGCGGATCAAGCGGATTACTTCGTTCATTGAGGGAAGGAAAGACCGTAAAAATCAAGATAACCAAAGGTTTTGATTGAACAGGACAGATAACAGGCACCTGTGATGAGCAGAGATCTTACGGGGTAAACTCCAAGGGTGTAGAGTATAGCAGGAATCGCAGACTACTACTTCCTGTACCAGAATCATTATCATTGCAATCGCAACATTGTATCGGAGATGCAGACACAACATTGTATCGGTGATGCAGACTCTAAATCAAAGACAAAGACAGAGTCAGACATTGTTTTCAGAACAGTTTTTGTTCAAAAGTCTGATTCTGTTCTAAAGAGTAATTCGAACATTCCACAGGTCAACCATTTTGCAGAGACTGTTCGAGCTGCTAAAACTGATTCCCAATTTTATGTCACACGATATGGATAAGTTTTTAAGCCTAGTGTGAAATACACAGCAAAGTGGACTTGACTGTATATACATGTGTACCTACTACTGTATAATACATATCTCAGATTATTTGTGATTTCTTCATGCTAAATATCCCATGACAAATTGCATGATCCATTTCTCAAAGAGAGAGGATTTAGATCAGAGTGTAGTGTGTGTGCACAATGTCTTTAAAAAGGATGCAAAGCTGTGAGTGCACATATAAATTCCAGACACGTGCAATCCCTAGTGCCATTCTGAAGAAGCAGTGTGTAAGCATGTATGATCACAGCAGTTAGTTTGTATATAAAATTACTTGGTCATAGTCAAATAAGCTTTACAGTAATGTGTTTGTATACAATAAAGCTGCTTAAACAGAACCCACAAAGACATTTATTCGTGTACCAACACGAAGCCGATAAAGGTGAAACACAAGTCAAAAGGGAGGTGGGTATGGAGAGAAAAGTAAAATCCCTGCAACTGGTTGAAAGCCATGACAAGACAGTTTTCATCATTTGATATAGCTTTTAATATAGTGGCTGTTGATTAATTATGTGAGCTGTTGTCAGCTGTAGTGTTACAAAGTTTAAAAGAAAGAAAACCCACAGTCAGAAAATAATATTTACGTACTTTTCCGTTATCGGGGGCTACACCTGCAACGCTGTATCATGCGCATGCAATGATCGCACAGCTGTTAGCCCTGAAGTGGTTGTTTGGACAGACAAAGAAACAGACAAAGTGCTGCACTGTTTTTTCACTAGTGACCACTCTGTACATAAGCACTGTGGCTGAGTCATGATCTTTGTGACAAAAGTACTAAGCACACAGAGTTTCAGACTTGATATTCTCTGCAAAAATGCCTGCCAGGGCAAAATCAGTTTTTCCCATTAACTTTCAGTTGATAACAGTCGGACTTCAACTCTGCCCCTTTTTGTTGTGCATTGGCATCTGTTACCTTTACGATGTTCGGCTATATAGCCCCTTAAGAGGGGAAATAAAGCAAATCATCGTAAATTATTTAGTGTACGAAAAATGCGACTGTTGGTTTGATCAATTAGTGCTCCCATTTCTTCTGACATTTTCTGCAGTTTGACTCATTACAAGCCAGTCCAAAAAAGGCTACTTAATGTCGGTGTCTTTCAAAACAACCGCTTCACTAAGCAGACAGAGTTTCAGACTTGATAATTTCTGTAAAAATGCCTGCCAGGGCAAAATCAGTTTTTCCCATTAACTTTCAGTGGACAACAGACAGATTTCAACCCTGCACCCTTTTGTTGTGCCTTGGCATCTCTGTAACGTTTAACTTTGTGCAGAATGCACACGCTGAGATGTTCAGCAGTTTAGCCCTTAATAAGGAAAACAAAGCAAATAATCGTAAATTTAGTGTAGGAAAAACATGACAGTTGTCGGTTTGACCAGTCCGTGCTCCCATTTTTTCTTACATTTTCTCAGTCTGAGCCGTTACAAGGCAGTAAAACAAGGGTGCTTCATGTCTGTTTCTTGGACTTTTGAAACAACCGCTTCAGCGCTTACAGCTGTGCAAGCACTATCGTTTTATAAATGTTGCGCTGATAGCAGAAAAGTACCCATATTTAAATAAGTAGAAGAGGTTTTCTCTCATGGACAAAAACAGGAACCTGGATACCATTATATGCACATTTATTGATGTTTTGGAATGCTGGCATTCTTTATATCCTTCATAGTTCGCTTACACTTCCAGGCAAGTGCGCAGTTAGACATCCTCAGTGTTCTCAAAATGCTAATTTTCCTAATGATCTCTCAAACTTTACAGCTGAAGGAGAACAGAATGTTTAGAGAAGTGTAACTTGGTATCTACCTTGTAGATTTGTACAAGACATGCTTGCCTGACAGGAATACACCTGTAAAATAGCCTTTTTATGGTTATAAGTGGCAGCAACTGACAATGTGTCCCTGACTAAAGTGAAGGGTAGCATTTTGAGGTATGAATAAATTTTTAAGCAAGGTTCAAGTACAAAATATACATTTCTGGCTGCACTCCTGCTTCCAGAAATCGTGTTTTAGCTTCATCAGCTTGCCTTCATGTGTCAGCATTTCTAGCTTGAGAGTCTGCTGTTAGACTTCTTAAAAGAAACTATCTTTAAGAACCCCAAGGTGTAACGCTTCCCCACTTTTGGATTTAAAGTTCATGTTTGAGAAATGCACTTAAGGTAGTTTTGGGCCAACCAGCTCAGTAGGCATTAGGTATGTGGCTTGGAAAGCCATATTTCTGATAGCGGTTACTTTGGCTAGAGTAATTTCAGGGGTTCTTGCCATGCACTGATGTGCAATAGGGTACACTCAGTTTCTACAGGAAAGGGTATTTCTAACTTACATTGGCATTTGAATGGTTTCTTCTGTGTGCTCCAATTTCTTCCCACATTCCAAAGACATGCAGTATGTGTACTGTACTGGATATTTAAAACTGGCCACAGGTGAGAATGTGTGTCTGTGTGTGTCTCATATGGAAGAACAACCCAGGCAGGGCTAGCCACCCGGCTGTGTAAACCTTGGCTCTAGAGGATTGTCACTGTTGATGTGACACCCCAAACACGTGTGCAAAAATGGGAAAAAGGGGTTGTAGACTGATGGATAGTTGGGGAAGAGGAGCCAGCAATGATCCTTGAAAAAACCCACTTATAACATTTTTACTTAAGAAGGTGGCATTTGCAACTCTTACAATTTCTGCCTGACAACCAATTTGCTATTCATCTTATTCCATATGCCCGTATGGATTTATGTTTAGCTTCTACCAGTTTATCAATGATGCCAGTATGGAGAATAGTATCAAAAGTTTTGGCCAGGTTCTGGTATCCTGCTTGCACTCCATAGTTATCATCAACTGCCCTAGTTAACTTTTCAATGAAGAACACATGACCTACCTTTAACAACGCAAAATTGCTGTGTATCCAGAGCTAAAGGATTAGCAATGTCTAGATTTAAAAGTTCATAAATTATACTTCCTCCAGGCTTTGCGGATGTAGCTCATTGCAAGACTTGTGTTAAAGGTTTTGATAGCCAATATATGGTGCTAACTATTTAGGTGCCTAGTATTAAATGATCAATTCTCTTAGATGTGTGCATTGTTTTCAAAAGGGCTGCTAGGATTTGTTCCATAGTGATCTTTGGAAAGGGTTGAGGAATCAAGAGGGGCACTTAAACAATGGATGAGGAGAAATAAATTCACACTAAAGATGTTAGGAAATCAGTTCTTTCTTCGGCATCAGAATGGATGGCATTGTTGTAAATCAGTTCTAAACAATGACAGACATTGTTTCTTAACTTTTAACATAGTTAAAGTTATGACAACTTTTGGCATTAGTAGCCATTTTGAATTACTATTCAGCTCAGTGTTTTCTGACTGTAGCATTAAATTCTTTGCTACCATGTTTAAGCATCCCTTTAGTATGAAGACTGTGTGACTGCCTTTAAGAAGCAAGCACTTATTTCCTTTTATCAGAGTTTATTCTACATTTTCCCAAGTATTTGGTAAATGCAGGTACTGCTTTCTCCACACAGTTATTTAAGTGACACGAAAATGTGCAGGCAAATGCTTTGGTTTGGTTAAAGTGAGTCAGAGTAGGGATGCATTGAAAATTACTTAGGTCACTAAATAGTTACCAGAGATTTGGTTTTGACAAGTCAAACTGGACGTACAAGTGAATTTAAGTACACTTTTATCTGCAATTTTGCATATAGTACTGCATTTTATTTTTTTCACTGAATATTAATTGAATTGAATAGTGGGCTCTGTGTCTCTACAGAGAGCTTGTTAGAAGTGTAGCCATTAGTAGCAGTGGGGGGGGGGGGGGAGTTTCATTTCATTGATATTCTAACTCTTAGCCTAGGGGGTTGGTCTTGCCATATAAAACCGTTACATCTTGTGTTATTTTTGCTAAAATATCTGAGCTTTGGCTGGCTAAGAGCTACCTGCAATCAACTGGACATATAAGCAAATTTAAGTACACTTTTATCTGCACTTTTTCATATAGTACTGCATTTTTTTTTCACTGAATATTAATTGAATTGAATATTGTGGACTTTATGTCTCTACATTTAGTTCCCCATCCTCCCTCCCTGTTCTTGTTTTGATGTTAATCTTGGTGGCTTTGAAATTAACCACCCCTCTTGTAAATTTGCATTTGGATACTCCTTCTGGGCCCATCTCATTTGCTCACTCAAATGAGCACAGGTGAGATCATATTCTAATTTCAGGCACTCTTACTAGTCCCATCTTTCAGCTGTATCCACTGTGTACAAAGAGTATTTGGGAAGGACAACCCCTGTAGCCTCTTAATCCTGCTCTTTTCCCTCCCTCAAAAAAAAAAAAATTATATATATATTTATACACACACACACACACGTTTATACATATATATATATATATATATATATATATATATATATATATATATATACATATATATATATATATATATATATATATATATATACACACATACACATATATATATATATATATATATATATATATATATATATATATATATATATATATATATATATATATATATACATATACATATACATATATACATATATACACACACACACTTTATTCAGCTGTTCTTACTGTAACTGCCTTAGGTTGCTGTTCTGCGTGCTGTTATCTGTTCAATTGCTCTTACTCTGCGCTTACTACTGCTTGTTAGTAGCCTTCTAATTTACTGCCTTCTGCACTTGTTTTTGGTTATTTGTTAATTTAATTGCATTTATTTAAACTGTATTGACCGTAGTATTGCTAAACACTCGTGCGGTAGCCTGCACTACATTTGAATTGTATTTACTGCCGTTTTAGCTGCTTTTTTGTAAAAAAAAAAAAAAATTCTAACCTTGTTTCCTGCCTTTCCTCTAACTAGTCTAGTCCAGATACAGACTTGCTGTATACAGGACTGTTGATAAGCTTCTGAGCCCCCCAAGCCTTTCTGTGTTGGAGGGAATGGAGTGGTAAGCACCAGGTAGCCTATCTACCACAAGATGAGTGGGTTTTGGCCCAGAAATTGTAGTTTATTGCCCGTTTGGGTAGTTTTCCATCTCTTTCAACTTTCTGGTTCAAAAGACTGCGTTTGTGCTCATTTCCTGCCTTTCCTGTAACTAGTCTAGTCTATGTACAGATTTGCTGTATCCAGGACTGTGTGTAAGCTTCTGAGCCCCCAAGCCTTTCTGTGTTGGAGGGAAGCCTTCTAGCTTATCAGTGGGAGTGGTAAGCACTGGGTAGCCTATCTACCACAAGAGGAGTGGTTTCTGGCCCAGAAATTGTAATTTATTGGCCGTTTGGGCAGTTTTTCCATCTCTTTCAACTTTCTGTTTTAAAAGCCAGTATTTGCACTTGTTCCCCACCTTTCCTGTAACAAATCTAGTCCAGATACAGATTTGCTGTATCCAGGACTGTTTGTAAGCTTCCGAGCAGTGCCAAAGTCTGCTCTTCAATTTTTCCCTTAGATCTGCTATTTCTCTATTCTCCTGCACTTTACTAGCTTGTTAGTTTAGTCCTTTACCAGACTTCTTTTAGCAATTATTGTAGTACACAAAAGTGTTACCAGCATTAAACATTCTACAAGGAAACAGCTCCAGTACTCATTAATGCCCACCCCTCCAAAGTCTAAAGGTCAGTTCCCTGTGCTTTCTCCTATTAACCTGATGAACTTGGGCATCCTGAGGCAATGTAGCAACTGCCTCATGTACACTGACAACCCTCTTTTCTTACCCCCAACACTCAGACTTGTGAGAGATGCACGTATATATCCAAACTGGAAGCCACGCACTCTCCAGCTTAGACCGGAATAGCTGGTCAAGAGAAGGTCAACACTTGCACCACACCACATGAACACCTAGCCCTCCAGAACACACACCAGCATTGCCTTCACATAAAAACACAAACCACAAACTCACCTTTGCGGAGGCTCTCAGTAAAAATCTAACCAAACAACAGAGACCTCCAAGGCAGAAACGCACTTGACCATAACAACACAACACACATAACTCTCCTAAACAGTGTGTTACTCGACCAAAGCCCCTGAGGCAAAACAGCATGCCCAACACTCTAGTCATAGGTGACTCGATAGTTGAGGCACACTGATGTCCCACTCACTAGGCTGACTGAGGAGAAAGTAACAGTCAGCTACCTGTCAGGCGCCAGGATACGCCACATAATGTACGCACTCAGGTCCCTCAACAACAGGTAAAAATATGACTGTCATTGTACATATGAGTGTGAATGACCCGAGACGTACCTCCCTGGACTACATGAAGGGAGACATGGAGAAGCTCTTGGATTACATAGCCCAGGCGGGTATGACCCTAGCCCTGAGAAGCATCCTACCATCACCCAGAATGATACCACAGTACAAGCAGAAAATTATGGATTTCAACAATTGGCTAAGTTTCTGGTGTCATTCTAAGGGGATCCAGTATCTGTCTGCCTGGGATAACATGATTGACAGACCTCAATGCTTTACCAGAGATGGTCTGCATCTGTCACCCCTGGGCTTCCAGATACTGGCCAAGGCTCTTGCCACCCCCATAGTGCCTTTTGTAGGCAGCGTTCCAAAGACCAAATTACCACGATAACAGCTACAAACAAATGCAATTTGAGGGTCATGCTGCTCAATGCTAGAAGTCTAAATCTCAAAATGCACTTGCTCGAAGTACTCCTTAAAAAGGAGGACATTGACATTTGTGCTGTAACACAGCCTGGTTCAAGGCAGCAGAAAGCACGCAGTGCACAACTCAATCAAAAATTGTGTTGAGTCACACAGTGCAGCTAAACCAATTTGCTGGTAGCCGGACTCATTGCAGTATGGCTCTCTTCAAGAAAGTCCAGAAGAATTAATGCAATACTATAATAATAATGAGCACAGCTGCAGTATGATGGACAGTAAACAGAATGCAACACTTATATTACAGCCGAGTGCTGTAGGCACACTTCCTACAATTAAATTAACAATGCAGTATTACAGTTGTGGAGGCACAGTTGGCACATTTTATTAAAAAGTACAGTGTGGGGGGGGGGGAGCAATGCAAGAAGAGGATTTCAAAAAATTTAACACTGTAAGCAGCAAATCCACCCAGTTTGAGTAGTAAGGGCTGGCAGCCAACTCTAACCTCAAGAAAGAACAGATACCATCACTACAGGAAGGTTCCTTGGTGGAGAATGTGGATTAGCTTTAGATGCACTAAAATAAGGGCCAAGCATGAGTCTCATTACAATGATTTGGCAGTAAGCTGATGCATGTGGTTACACAGCATAAAGCATAATTGCAGATAATATAAAACTGAAGTCCTTAATAACCAAGAATGACAGTTGGTCAGTGCTTGTCTTCTAACTCCCACTACTCAGGACAAAGGTGTGCCATCAATGAGGCCGATTACCCACTCCCCACAAAAGGCAAAAGCTCCTTCAAGGTGGTGATGTGGGGAGGTATGCTGGGTCAAAAAAAGGGGAAACAAATGGGTCAAAAGGGCAATATAGATGGTAAAGCTACTATAGGCCAAAAAGTTGATGAAGCAAATTATGGAAATGGCTGGGCATGCATTCATGCATTGCTCTAAATAGCAGGTGATCTTGCATGATGATGCCCTTACTAAACAATCAAGTTAAATCCCTTACCAAATGTCATAAGTAAAAGGCTTTCAAAACATTATGCATAGTTCACTTCAAAAGAACCTGCTATAAAAATGTACAGAAATAAAAAAATGGTATTTGGGAAGAAACAGCACATAGGTGTATCAGATAACCCAGATCTAGTGCTATGTAGTTAGGGCAAAATATAAACACCTAGTGGTTCATTGTGGAAAAAAAAAATGAAAAAAGTGTCATGCACAATGACACAGTGGACAGCATTCTTGCCTCACAGCGAGAAGTTCCCCAGTTCAATTCTTGGCTGGGTGTCTTTTGTGCAGAGTCTGCATGTTCACCCTTGCTCTTGTGAGTTTCCAACGCGTGGTCCAGCTTCTCCCATATTCCATAGGTATGAGAGTGTGTGTGCCAGTGTGCTGTGAAAGAACTACAGCAACAGGACTAGCCACCTGGCAGTGTAAACCTTGGCTCTAGAGGATTGCCACTGTTGAAGTGACACCCCAGCCTCATGTGCAAAAATGGGAAAGGAGGTTGTAGGCAGATGGATGGATGCATGCATGCAGATTAGATGCCACCCTGGCACAGTGCTACACTGTTTCATGTCTGCTAATAAAAGCTGCAGATTAAAAAGACTTGCAAAAGCAGTCTTTGAATACACACTACCCATAGCTGCACAATTACCAACAAACAACAACCACAGATGGTACCGAATTAAATGAAATATGCAGTCGTATCACCATTTCAGGCTTGATCATTGTATAATACTAGAAAATGCAAAATATAGCTACCCACTTCTCTTTACAGATCTATATTTTAAAAGTATTAATTCACTGTTCCCTTCTTGTCATGTAACTCACCCTAGAGAATCTTCTGTCTCAGACTGTAGGCTTCATCTACAGACTAGTGTTCCACCTCGTTCTACAGCCTGTGGCCATACTGCATTTTCAGTCCTGATCGTGAACTTTGAAATCCAGCTCCTGCTTCTGTTAAATCTCTTCGCACTTTGTCATCCTTTCATCACAGTTTAAAGAAGTATTTACTGGAAATAAAAATGTCTGTGTCAGTTTTCTGCAGGTACTCCAATTTCCTCCCACATCCTAAGGGCATACAGTTGGCAGATTAAACTAAACAGTCTCTTGTGGGTGGGAGTATCTGACATAGAAAAAAGGCCTGGCAATCTACTTCTGTTCCCTATTCTCCTTGTAATATATGTGAATGGCAGGTGCTGTTCACAGAGTCGTTACAGGAGTCGGATGCAAATTGTAAGTCTAAATGCAGTTGCAGAAGCATAATTACGTCAGGCTAGAATAGCTCTTCCTACAGCTACAGCTACTGTGCAGTATTATCTTTCACTTGCTCTAGTCCCTTAAGGCAAAATGTGCTGAAAGTATTAAATATCTATATTTTTATCTCTATTTTTTGTTATTGACAGGTGATTATCTTATTTCCCCAGTATTAGGTAGTACGAATGTAAAGGATTTAGACTTTGCAGAAATGATTATGTTTATTAACACTGATAGCACATTGTAATCAAATGCTGTTATGCTCTTTGATCTCATTTTGGACAACAGTGCTTCAGAATTTCATTACTGCATCTTCAGTTAACTAGGTCACAGCTGATTAAGGGCCCCATGGTCCAGCCCACTCTTTTGTTCAAAAATTAAAAAAGCACCCTGTTGTGTTTGGGTCACAACTAAGGCCAGAGTTAAAGACAGCAATCTTTAGCATTCTGAATGCAGAATCCAAACCAATGGGAATTATGGCAGTACTGGGAGGCACACCACAAGAAGAAAAAAAGTCATGTGAAGACTGCAGACTAAAAGCAACTTCCGAATGAAATGGAAAGGGATGGATAACACTAAATAAAGACAACATAGCCTAAAACTAAAGTTCACTGAAAACAAAAATGAGGAACCATTACTTAATAAAAAACATTATGGTAAACAAATTGCTGAACAGTGTCAATTTTGCTAGAAGCTATGGGCATGAAGCTAGTTTTAAACTGTGGCTAGAATGGAATCTGGAGAGATTCTTGATTAAGAAAAGAGTGGAGGAGGTTGTAGTCAGCAGACTAAATTGGCATCCAGTGGAGGAAGAGGAATAGTTGCAGTAGTAGCAGTACAGTTAGCCCCGTATCCTCATTAAATCTTTTTTCTCCCTTGCTGATCTTTCGCTTTCCTATATGCCCATTACATTCCCTTGTGTATGACAGCCAATCCTAGGAGGCTGTAAAGTAGCCGTCAAGGGCTTTTATTAGTCTTATCACGGTTTCATTCTCACAGAAGTCCAATATGAAAAAAGTACAGTTGTGTACACTTACCATAAATGTAGATGTTAGAGTGTATTCACTGCTGCAGTCATTATATTTGGGTAATCTGGCAGGTTGCCCTCAGGTCGGCTTAATTAACAAAGTCTTGGGTCCTGCGTCGGTTGCTGTCCCTTCTTCCATGACGTCAGGTCGTCAGGGGTATAAAACATGCAGCAGACGCCATTACATCACTTTTTCTTGCCCCAGATGTCAGGTGCACCCCTAATGGGGAGCAAATAAACACAAAAACACAAACATATACCTCCAACCAAAAGCAAATACACCAAAAAGGCTTTTAAACATAGTAAAGGAAAGGAGGAGAAGTATACTCAGAAAAAAATAGGGGGCTGGAGGGAGGGTAACCAGGACTGCAACAGTGAATACACTCGAACATCTACATTTATGGTAAGTGTACACAACTGTACTATGTTCTTCATGTTTCACTGTTGCAGTCATTACATTTGGGTAGATTTCTAAAGCGATGGTTGGGAGGATGGATTTATACAGCATTAGGACAGGCTATAAGGCCCTGCAAAACAGCAGTGGCAAAGCCAGCTCTGGATTTAGACAAAATTGGTAAATGCAAGTATGTACAGAACTCTAGGTAGCAGCTTCTAGGATATCCCTGGAAAGAACACCTCTAAGAAAGGCTGCAGAAGTAGATGCACCCCTGGTGGAGTGAGATCTGATCCCCTGGGGGATAGGTTTTTCATGGTGCTTATAGCAGAAATTAATGCAATGGCTTATCCATTTAGAAATGGTTTGTTTTGAAATAGCCTTTCCCTCTGCCCCTGCAGCAAATGCTACCAGCAAGTGTTCAGGTTTTCTTCGAGATTTAGTCCTCTCCAAGTAGAATCTTAGTTGTCTGTGCCCAACCAAGGAATGCAGAATCCATTCCCCTTTGTTCTGTGGATTGGGGAAGAAGGATGGCAAATTAACGGATTGATTAAGAGCCACACTGGAAACCACCTTGGGCATGAAGGATGGATTGGTCCCGAGAGATACCCTATCCGCATGAAAGATGATGAAAGACTCCACTGCCACAAGGGCCTGTAACTCAGATATCCTTCTAGCTGAAGTGATTGCTAAAAGGAAGGCTGTTTTCCAAGAAAGAATTTTTTAAGTCTGCAGTAGCAGCTGGCTCGAAAGGAGGTAGAGTAAGTTTCTCCAAAACAAAGGTAAGGTCCTAGGCAGGTGTAGGAGCTCTCCTGGTTGATCTCAAGTTTTTTGCCCCTCTGAGATACTGCTTGAGCAGAAGATGATAGAAGAGGAGTGGTTCTGTGTTGTAGTGAGCTGAAATAGCTGAGGCATGGATTTTAATGGAGGAAAAAGACAGGCCCTTGTGAAGCATCTCAGTTAAGTATTGCAAAATCTTAGGTAAATTGGGCGCTGCTGTGCTCATCCCTAAAGATTGGTTCCAGGCACAGAATCTTTTCCATTTGTCAGCATAAGATTTTCTAGTACTAGGTCTCCTCGCCTCCAAAATGGCATCCATCACAGGTTTGCTAAGGGATGATAAGGGTGAATTTAAAGTGATTAGCCAGGCGGCAAGGTTCAATGTTGGAAGCTGAGGGTGCAGAATTTGGTTCTCCTGCTGAGACAGCAGGGAAGGGGTCTGAGGCAGGTGCCATGGAGATATTTGCGACACACTGCGTAGGAGGGGATATCAGTGTTGGCGCAGCCAGTCTGGAGCAATCAAAATCATCCTTGGTTTGTCCTGTTTGACTTTTAGTAGAACTTTGGAGAGCAGAGGCAGAGGGGGAAAGGCAGAGACTGATATTTTTTTCCAGCTGAAGGACACAGCATTCACTTTCCAGCCTTGTTTGTGGGTAGTCCTTGTGCAAAACTTGTCCAACTGGTAGTTGCTTTTTTCCCACTTTCTGAAATTTAAGAAAGTTCAGTTACAGATATGCTGTTCTGAACTGTTTGTAAATTTCTTGGAGGCCAGTGCTTGCTTGGACTAAAGGGAAGTCTCTGTGTTCACCAGTGGCAGTGGTTAACACTGAACAGCCTGCCTGTCCCTGTAGGAGTGGTTACTGCCTAGAAGCTGTAGTTTTATTGGCCATTTTGGGTCAATTCTAAACTCCTTGATCTCTATCTCTTAAAACCCTGTTGCCTCGTGGTTTTGGCGTCTTTTCAGGCTTGTTAGTTGTTGCTGAAGCACCTACCAAGGGGAGAAAACGCTGAGAGGAGAAAGGAGCCACTTTTGAGATTTTAAGTATTTTCTTCTGCTTTTTTGTTAAGAATTACTGCTTTGCCGCCTACTTTTCAGCATTTTCCAGCTTGCTAAAATTTATATCTGTATTAGAAACAGTATTTAGAACACATCTAGAGCCCGTTTACTGCATTTCCTGTGTTGCACTTAATTTAAAATCGTTTTTTTCTCTTAAAACTGCATTTTACCTGACTTTGGCCTAGCACTCAAGTGTGGGGTCATTTATTGCACTGTTGTGATTATTTTGCTACTTGTGTATCTCTGCTACCTTTAAACTAAAACAAAAAAGAAAAAAAAAAAAAAAATCTTGCTTTTTTCCCCACTTTCTGAAATTTAAGAAAGTTCAGTTACAGATCTGCTGTTTTGAACGGTTTGTAAGTTTCTTGGACTAAAGGGAAGTCTCTGTGTTCACCAGTGGTTAACACTGAACAGCCTGCCTGTCCCTGTAGGAGTGGTTACTGCCTAGAAGCTGTAGTTTTATTGGCCATTTTGGGTCAGTTCTAAACTCCTTGATCTCTATCTCTTAAAACCCTGCAACCCTCCTTTAGCGCGGTCTTGCACACAGAGCAGCACTGGGCAGCGCTGCTTAAACTATTCCCGGCTCCACAAAGTCTACTCTTCACTTTTTCCCTTAGAACTGCTCTAAATCTCAAATTAAGCACTCTATTCTCATTCTAAAGCCCTGCACTTGCTCGTATAAGTAATCTCATAGGTAAACACAAACTAAAGCACTACATCCTCTTATACTCCTTCAAAGCACTTGCTCCCTATTGGTTCTTTCTGATCAGTCAATAAATAGTTCCCTATATTATTCAGGCATGTCCAAAGGTCAGTTTTGAGTTTACTCTCCAGTCCAGCTGGTGAATCTGGGAATCATAAGGCAATGTTACAACTGCCTTATGTATACAGACCACCCTCTCCTCCTCCCAACAAGCTCAAATATATGTGAGAGATGCAACTATATAGCCAAACTGGAGGCTAAGCTCTCTCAACCCAGTACTGGCACAACCTGTCAGGAGGAGAAGGTAACCACACACACCACAAATCCAGTCTCACATAGACCTATCGCATCAGCAAACCAAACACATAAACACACAAAAACATACTCGGAGGCTCTAAATAAAAATCTGCCTAAGAAGCAGAGACCTCCAAAGCAGACATCCAAGCAACACCTACCACGAAACAATATCCACGTAGCACATAGCTTACAAAGTCAGTGTGCCACACAGTCACAGCCCTTAAGGCTAAACAACACACCTAATACACTTGTAATAGGTGACTCTATTGTCAGACACACTGACATCCCACTCACCAGGCTGAACAAGGAGAAGGTCACTTTAAGCTGCCTGTCGGGTGCCAGGATCCGCCACATAACACAAGCACTCGGGTCACTCCAAAGCAAGTACAAGTATGACTCCATCATTGTCCATGGTGGTGTGAATGACCTGAGACGTACCTCCCTGGACTACATGAAAAAAGGCGTACAGGAGCTCTTTGATCATGTAACCCAGGACGGTGTAACCCTGACCTTGAGTAGCATCTTACCCTCACCAAGAATGATGCCACAGTATAAAGACAAAATTATCAATTTTAACAATTGGCTAAAGTATTGGTGTCATTCAAAGGGGATCCAGTGTCTGTCAGCCTGGGATGACATGCTCGACAAGCCACGTTGCTTCGCTAGGGATGGCTTGCACCTGTCACCCCTGGGTTTTCAAATATTGGCTAAGGCTCTTGCCTCCCCCATAGTGCCTTTTTTAGGCAAGGCTCAAAAGACAAACCCACCCCCATAGACAACACAAAGAAAAAAAAACTAAGGGTAATGCTGCTCAATGCCAGAAGTTTAAACCTCAAGATGCATGTACTCGAGATTCTCCTCAGTATGGAGAATATCGATATTTGTGCAGTAACAGAAACCTGGTTCAAGGCTCCCAAGAGCACCCCAGAACTACCAGGCTATACTTCATACCATGCTTTCCGGCCCCAAAACTCAGACCAAACTACAAAAGGTTCATAGGTTGGTACTAGGCTATCAGCCCTAGGGCCTATACAAGCCTAGCCATAACAATTCCCTGACTATTTCTTCCCACATTATTTACTTTCCTGGACCCCTGTCTAGCAGGGTGACTGACGTGATCCCTGGGGTGAATTTCCTTTCTCCCATCCAAACGTCAAGGTTCCTCTTGAAGAGGTCCAAAGAGGCAGGAGGGGGAGTATCCATATTTATCAACTTTATACTGCTAATAGTCACACCCCTAATTCTACAACCTATCACCTTCCCTCAATTGCCTTATCCACTCCCACTCTCTTACCACACCCCACTACATACAGTCATCTCCTCTAATAATCCCTGACAAATCATGCTAGGCATACTACCACTATTACTACTAACTCTCACTACTCTAGCCTACACCATATCCATACATGCTAGCATACCATTAAACGCCATCTTCCACATAACACATACCTACACACATACAAACATTACAATCTGCCCCACACTATTTAATAGTAGCCCATTATATTATATAAACAAACCACACGCCACATTATCTCCCCATAGAATAACAACACCTAGACATCATACAGAACTAGCTCACGCCATCAAACTCAAACTATTCCTTAAAAGATGTCTACTAATCTCAGGAGACATACACCCAAACCCAGGTCCAAGCTATGAAATTCTCTTCCACAAACAGGAAACAGACCTAATTATTATTAACCTAAACTCAAGCAGTATATCCAACAAACTACAAGACTTACATGCATTAATAGTCCACTACTCACCAGATATACTAACCATAACTGAAACCTGGCTAAAACCCACCACCCAAGATGAAGAAATTCTCCCCCTGGCTATAACATTCTAAGGCAAGATAGAAATACCAAAAAGGGTGGTGGAGTTGCAATCTTATTTAAAAACACACTTCACCTTCAACCCCTTATAACCCCACTTCCCATTTTTGGCAACTCCGAAACATTAGGCTCCACTATCTCCCTCAAAAACAAAGAGGATCAACATCCTCAGCAGTTATGTTTCTCCAGGAAATAACTCACCTATAATAGAGGATATGTTGCAATGGGCTACAATCAACCTGCCCCACAAATCCATCCTGCTAGGAGACCTAAACCTAGACTGGCTAGCCTGCAATGCCAACAATCCTACAAACCATATAAACTTGTTTGGATTCTCACAATTAATCCAAGAACCCATCAGAGTTGACAAAAGTTCCAATAAACCCCCCCATTCTTGATTGGACTTTAGTTAGCCTCCCCAAAGAAAATTATCACGTGGGCTGCCTACCTGATATACTGAGTGACCACTGCCCCACTTTCCTCCTTCGTAGACAAATAAACATACCCAAACCTATACTATATAAGGAGACCAGAAATGAGCACAAGATAAATCCACAAATCCTTAACAGTATGCTACAACAAAGTAACTGGCACCCACTACAAACTCTACCATTAGACCAGGCAGCTGAATATTTATGAAAGTGCTAAACATACTAGCCCCCATCAGGAAACATAGAACTAAGGTTAACTATACCCCTTGGATAAATAGGACAACAAAAGTTCTACTAAAAGCCAGAGATAATGCATGGAAGAACTGGAAAAAAAACAACACCAACCAAGATAAACAAATATATCAACAACTTAGAAACCAGGCCAAAAAACAAATAAAAATGGACAAACAAAACTATTTCCTTGGGATCCAAAACAAACATTCCAAAAACTCTAAAGTTCTGGCAGGCTTTAAATACCCTTCTAAAACCTGGCCAAACTACAACCCCAGCTCCCAACACCAACAATGATAATGACAGCATAGCTTCCCAGTTTAACCATCACTTCACAGACTCTATTCTATCCTTATCTACCCAGCTATCCAACAATAAACCTATACTCACCCCAACTATAGATCACAATAATATACCCCCTTTTACCTTCGCACCCATACCTACCTCCACAGTAAAAAAATTACTCTCAAAACTAAAACCCACCACTCTCGCAGCAGATGGCCTACCCACTACTTTTCTAACATTAGCTGCAGAGTCCCTAGCCTACCCCATCTTACATCTTATAAACTGCTCCATACAGGAAGCCTACACCCCCCAACTATGGAAAGTGTCATATATAATACCCCTACACAAAAGGAGGTAACTCCTATGAACTATCACACTACCGCCCTATTGCTATCCTATCCCCCCTTTCCAAGCTCCTGGAGAGATGCATTCACACCCAGGTGATGCATTTCTTAACCTCACATAATCTCCTCTCCCTCACACAGCATGGATTCCGCCCTAACCATAGTACAACTAGTGCTCTTCTCTCCTTTACTAACCAGGTTAACAAACTTAGAAAACAACAACTTTGTATCGGTCATTTTCTTAGATCTATCCAAGACATTTGACATGGTCTCACATAACCTACTTATAGACACTCTAACTGCCATCTCCTTTGTCCCCTCTGCTACTTCCTGGTTCAAAAACTCTCTCTCTGATAGAAAACAGTCAGTAAAATGGCAAGGCATACTATCACCACTACTACCAACTACTGTAGGTGTTCCACAAGGATCAATACCACGTCCTTTACTATTTACCATTTACACCAACAAACTACATACCTCCACCCTGCATGCATCACTTATCAGTACGCAGATGACTCAACTCTAATCTGCTCAGCCCCAACCATAACCACACTTCAGAAACTTACACAAGAATCCTTCTGCTCCATAGAAAAATGGATTACAGATATCCACCTTATTCTAAACCCCAAAAAGACCAAACTACTTCTATTCACCCCCAACAAATACAAAGCCACACCTTTTCCTTTCACCATCACCTCCAACAACGTCTCTCCCTCCCCGCATACCAAACTACTCGGTGTTGAAATTGATAACTTCAATGTCCACATCTCTCAAACCATTAAAAAGGTTCATAAAAAATTAGGAACTTTATACAAACACAAACAGTTCCTATCAGACCAAGCACTAATCACCCTAGCCCAAACCCACCTCTTGTCTACCCTACTATATGCATCACCAATCCTAATTCACATCAGGAAAACAGATTTGACAAACTAGAATCATGCTACAATAAGATTGCAAAATTTGCCAATAACTCCACTTTTAGAAGTCATCACTGTCTTGCCTTAAAACACCTACAATGGTTAGAGCTCCCTCAGCTAATTGGGTACCACCAGCTAGTGCTCACCTTCAACATACTAAAGCATCCCCACAAAACGCCAGCCCTAAACCAACTACTAAACCAGTACTCAGCAAACCCTCCTCTACGCTCATCAAACAAGACCCTGCTCTGCATATCCAAAGCCAACAACACCGCAGGGAAAGCCCTCTTCTCTCATACTATCGCTACGGAATGGAATAAGCTCCCCCAAAATATATCAGCAACATCTATCTCACTGTTCAGAAAATCACTCAAGCCACACCTCCTGCAGTCATGGCTCTGTCCTTGCATTACATAAATGCTTTCCTAATCCCCTTCATTTCTTCCTTCTCCTTTCTATCACTGCTCACTATCCCCAATACTCACTACTTCAAAAACTCCTAGAACAGGACTACTTTCAGCTACTTTTTCCTACTATATTGCCTTCTGTGATGTCACTTTGATTGCATCAGGCAATGAGTATATCTATTGTTTTCTTTCCCTCCCAAATAACCAACATCCAAGGCCCGCTCTTGACAAATGTAAACCCACCTGGAAAGATCTTTGTATGAAATATTTTCTTGATTGTACATATAACACTGTATGAAACTATTTTTCTTTTCCTTCCCAAATACCAATATCCAGGGTCCTCTTTGTGTAATGTAAACCTGTCTGAAAAGATCTATTGTATGTAAATTTTTTTTATTATTTGAATTTTTCTGATTGTTTATATAACACTGTATAAAACTGTTGTTGTGGAGCTTTTCTCCCAGGGCCTCTGCTGTAAATGGACCAGGTTCCAGTCGGACTTTCCCGGTAAACAAATGTAAAATAAAAATAGTGGCACTGCACGAAGCTTCAGAGACCATCCATGTGCAACTATGCCACGGAGACCTTGTACCAGGAAGCAACCAAGCGTAATCTTAACGAGTTTATTTATAACAACCGTTTTCGCCACACACCAGTGTGGCTTCCTCAGAGAAAAGTAAAAAACAGTAAGAAAAGGCACACGCCCCTTTTATACAAGAAAAGGAAATGACAACATAAATTCCTAAAGAAATAAAACTTAACAAGCAAAAATTAAAAACATCAAGCTTTTCAACATAGTAAAAATACAGAAAATAAACTTCATATAAATAATAACAATCTTAAAAAAATTTTTAATAAAAGTGTATGATGTGATGCTTGTCAAAACTTCATTATGAAAATAAAATAATAAAGTAATAAAAGGTTATACTGGCAAAGAATGTGAGTATGTTTATGTATATACACAGTCACAGAAGGCCACATATACCACTGATCTGTGACTGTTGTCCCTCATTTTACTTGGGAAAGACCGATCGCAGATTAAGAGATCGAGTGTATGAGCACATTTACGCAATCAAGAAGAACTCTGATGTAAATGCTCTGGCTAAACACATCGATAGTCATCCCGGACACTCCTTCTCGTTTATGGCGATAGACCAAGTGGCCAACAACATTCGGGGTGGCCCCACACCCCTCTTTTTAGAAGTACGTGAACTCGAGTGGCAACTGCGTTCCGACGCATTTAGCTACCCGGGCTTAAATGAAAACTGTAACATCTCAGCAGTACTTAAGCTGAGGAGTTACTTGAGATAGTGCCCTTTTTGGTATCCTTATATCACCAGTTCACGTTTTCATTTAACTACTCCACTAATATACCTACCCTCTATTATAGCCTTTGCACTATTTTGTGCCCCCCTGCAGTTGCACTTCCTACGACAGGGGACTGCCCAGGTTTCATATGGTACTACTTACATACAAAAAAGTATATCCTACTTGATACCCTGCTACCACCTGAGTTTACTTATGTGACCTTTGCATTAATGAAATTGCGTTATAGTAATTTTATACTTTGTTTTCACCATTAGTTTCACCTTTATGTTGTATATACATAAACATACTCACATACTTTGCCAGTATAACCTTTTATTACTTTATTATTTTATTTTCATAATGAAGTTTTGACAAGCATCACATCATACACTTTTATTAAAAATTTTTTTAAGATTGTTATTATTTATATGAAGTATATTTTCTGTATTTTTACTATGTTGAAAAGCTTGATGTTTTTAATTTTTGCTTGTTAAGTTTTATTTCTTTAGGAATTTATGTTGTCATTTCCTTTTCTTGTATAAAAGGGGCGTGTGCCTTATCTTACTGTTTTTTACTTTTCTCTGAGGAAGCCACACTGGTGTGTGGCGAAAACGGTTGTTATAAATAAACTCGTTAAGATTACGCTTGGTTGCTTCCTGGTACAAGGTCTCCGTGGCATATTTGTTTTTCAACAGTTCCTGGTCTTTTGTATCCACATCCATGTGCAACTAACAGTGGGCAAAACTGCCTTTCAGTTTGTAGCCTGCTACAGACCACCCTACCAAACACAGGAACCTCACTCTGCTTTCGGAGAACACTGGAGAATATGAAGGTCTCTCCAAACACTATTATATTGGGTGATTTCAACTACCCAAACATCGAATGGGAAAACTACTCAAGCCCAAACACCCTAGCCAAATGGTTCCTAGAATTTATAAACTCAAATGTTATGGAACAACTGGTCACCGCTCCCACAAGAGGGGAAAACATGCTGGATCTGGTCATCACCAACATGGGGTCTCTATGTTCCACACCAGAGGTATACCCCTCATTGGTAAGATCAGACTATAAACAAATCTCACTGGACATCCATATTCTGTCCCCATCCCCAGCCAAGGAAACCACGGTGAAGAACTTCTCAAAAGCAAAACTTCACACTTCTCAGAAACTGAGGTGGAATCCTTCAAAGCCCCCGGGCCAGTGGACAATACGGCCCAAAATGCAGAATCCTTTACAAAAGCATTCTATGAACACATACAGGAATGCATGGAGCATGCTATCCCAAATACAACCAAGACTCACTCCTCCAAAGGCAGGAGACCTGTCTGGTGGACCCCAGCCATAAATAAGCTATACAACAGAAGGGGAAAGCTACTACATGACAGAGCAAAATCCCAAAACGGGAAGGCATCACTGATCAGTACTAGCAAGAAACTACGATCCCTCATAAAATCTTCTAAGACCACAGCTTTGAAAGAAAAATTGCACAAGACACTAAAGATAATCACAAGGCCTTCTTTAGTTACGTCAGAAACCTGGGAGGCAACTCCCAGATATGCTCAGAGTTGGTGCAAAATGACAAAAAATTCACTGAACCCACAGACTTTGCCAACATCCTGGCAGAAAGGTTCAGTGCAAACCCCCCCCCCCTTCCCCCCCAAAAGAGCAAATGTCTATCCCAACAGAGTGTAGCCTTCCTGAGATCACAGATGCACAGGTGAGAGCTGCCATCTCCAAAGCTAAAAACACAGCATCAATGGGACCAGACGGTGTCCCGGGCTGCGTCTTACACGAGCTCCAAGAAGAACTAAACCCTCATATAAAGTCACTGTTCAATCTCAGCCTTACTACAGGATATGTTCCCAAGGAATGGCGTACAGCAACGGTGGTGCCACAACAGACCCCGGAAACTATCGCCCTACAAGCCTGACTAGCCTGGTCTGCAAAGCTATGGAATGTATCATCATGGAAATCATAAACAAAGTCATTGGGAACCTCTAGACACTGGATCCTACCCAATTCGGCTTCGTTAAGGGCAGATCTTGCCTCTTGAACCTGGTTGACATCTTTGAAACAGTTACCAAAGCCGTAGATGAAGGGAAGGTAGTCCACACAGCCTACCTGGACCTCGCAAAGGCCTTTGACACAATACCCCACTCAGGCATCATAAATAAGCTCACCAGCTTAAATATCAACCCCTATGTCACAAGATGAGTTGCAAACTGGCTCAGGGATAGAACCCACATGGTCAGAATAGCAGGTGCAATGCCAGACTCTAAACCAGTTACAAGTGGTATCCCACAAGGCTCAGTCCTGGGACCTCTCTTGTTCAGTATATATATTTCTCAGAGGTACATGCTAACATGGGTGGACTATGGCTGACCAAGTTCGCAGATGACTGCAAACTGGGTGCTATAAATCGACTCTCCGACTGACACAAGCATCCTCGAAAAGGGTCTCACAGAGACGGATAACTGGTGCCAGAGCCATGGCCTAAAGCTAAATGCCAAAAAGTGCATAGTCATCCCCTTTGGAAAAAACAAAGTGCCCACAAATTACCACATATGTGGTAATCCATTAAGTACAGAAGTAATTAGGGACTTGGGGACCCAAGTAGATAGCAATCTCTCCTTTGACAATCACGTTGCCAAAGTGGTTAGAAAGACCTTCTATATAGCCCACCTTATCATGAAAGGGTTCACATCTAGATTAAGAGAGGTCATTGTGCCCCTCTACTCATCACTTATCAGGCCCATAATTGAGTACAATGCCCCATTTTGGATGCACTTTACCAGACACCTTCAGCAACTGGAAAGACCCCAAAAGTATCTCACCAAGAGGATCAAGGGGCTCAAACAGATGCCCTATGCAGTTCGGCTAAAGAAACTCCAGCTCTACTCAGTTGTGTACCACCTACTCAGAGGCAATCTGTGTCTGACATATAAAGCCATGTCCAACCCAGAATTAATGGACATGCTTCACCTCAGGAAATCTAAATCCCTTAGAGCTACATGCTCCAGGGGACCTGAACCTCAGCACAGAAATAAAAATAGGAAATGCTGGAGGGACAGATTCATATCCCAGAGGCTCCCTCACTCTGGAACAAAATCCCAATCCATGTCAGGCAGAGCCCCTCACTGACCCTCTTCAAGAGAAATCTTGACGAATGGATGGGAGATCGTAGGTTTACCCCTGGGATCTCTTCTGGGTCGCTGCTCAACAGTGGTACAGTAAACAAACCTTAAAAGGGCTACCTTCTGTGACCTACTATACAAAGGCACAGTCAACTAATCTAAAAGGGTGGCAAAAGCCAAACATACTCTGGCTAGGCTTATAAATGCCCTAGGGCAGATAGATCTATGTCTGGGCTCCCCCCATTTGCTTATCAACATGTTGAAAATCCGTGGTTCCAGTTTCCACTCGTGTGGGTCCATGAGGTTTCTGCTTAGTCCATCTGCCGGTGTATTCAATTTTCCTGGCAGGAACTAAGGCTGTAGATGTACTTGGTAGCTCAAGGCCATGTTCCACAATGTCATGGCTAGTCTGCAGAGGGGGTAGGAATGGGTACCCCCCTGCTTGTTTATGTACCACATAACTGTGGTGTTGTCCGTCTTTACCATTAGTTGTCCTGGAAGAATGTAGTCCTTGAAGGCTGTCAGAGCATTCTGTGCAGCTAACATTTCTTTTTGATTGATATGTAGGTGCATTTGATTTGGGTTCCATTTGCCCTGAATGCACTTCCCGGCCAGGTGAGCCCCCCATGCATAGTCTGATGCATCCGTAGTTAAGGTTTGGGCGGCAGGGGGTAGTGTGAATGGTAGTCCCTTGTTGTGGTGGCAGGCTTCTGCCCACCGTAGGAACTCTAGGCGTAGGCATGGTATGATGGGGATCATTGTTTCCAGGCTGTGACAATGTTGACTCCATAGACTTTTTAGATACCACTGTAGTTTCCTAATATGCAGTCTTGCATATGGAATTAAAAGAATGTAGGAGGCCATGAACCCCAATGCTTGCAGTATTTGTCTTGCAGATAGCAGGGTTTTTGTGGCCACTTGTTTGAAGTAAGTTACCAAATGAATTTGCTTCTCTGGTGTGAGGAAAGCCATCTGGGCAGTTGTATTCAAACTTGCACCCAGGAATGTAATCTGTTGACAGGGTACCAGTTGTGATTTCTTTTCGTTTATGGTGTACTCCAGACAAGTTAGAACCCTTTTTACAAATGTCAGACTATTTAGAAGTATGCCATGGTTTTCTGCCTGAATTAGGCAATCGTCCAGGTATGGGTATATTTGAATATTTCTTTGCCTGCAAACTGCAATAACTGGAGCCAGGCACTTCGTGAATACCCTGGGTGCAGTAGACAAGCCAAAGGGCAGTGCAGAGAGCTAATAATGCAAGTAGCCTGCTTTAAAGTGTAGGTATCTTCTGCAAGATTCCCCGATTGGGATGTGCAGGTATGCTTCTTTTAAATCCAGAGTTGCCAACCAGGCATCTTTGCCTAGCATAGGAAGTAACTGGTGAAGAGTCAGCATCTTGAATTTTGGAATCTGAATCTCCAGAAAGGTGTTAGACAGATCCAGGATTAGATGCCATGATTTGTCTTTTCTGGGTACCAGAAAAAGCCTGGAATAGAAACCTTGTCCCTTTTCCTCTTCTGGTACCAGTTGAATAGCCCCCATGCCTAAAAGGGAAAGTACCTGTTTTTGAGCCTCTGCCCACTGATTTGGGGACAGGTCTGGCCACCTGTTTGGTGTTGGCAAGGTGTGGAAATGAAATATGTATCCCTGGGACACTGTATTTAAAACCCATTTGTCCTGGGTTATGAGTTCCCAGTTCTTGGCATGAAGAGCAATCTTTCCCCCCCAAAGGGGCAGTTAAAAGATAAGTGCTTGGTAATTTTAAAAGGAAGTCATTGAGACTGTTTACTATAGGGGTGTGTCTTGTTATTTCCAGATTTGGAAGTGGAGGCCCCCCACTGCTTGGTTCTGAGAGTCCCCTTGGACTGAAACCTGGGGTTTTTGCTGTGCCTGGGTTTGGCCTGAGAAGACCTGGAAGGGACCGGAAAGGACCAATTCTTAGTAGGCCAGTGCCTACGAAATCTAGGAGGTTGCACTTGTAAAAAATCAGTTTGCATAGATTTAGCTTTATCTTCCATCTTTTTAAGAAAGTCTTCAGACTTGCTGCCAAACAGGCAGTCCTGATTTAAAGGAGCATCCAACAATTTAGCTTTAACATGATCAGGCAAAGATTGTTCCTTAAGCCAAGCATGCCTTCTAAGCACATACCCAGTAACAGCAGTCCTGCAAGAGGCCTTTAAAGAATCAAAACCACATTGCAAAGTATGTTTTCCAACTTGTTCAGCAGAATGCAATAAATCCTGTAAATCTTTATTTTCCACACAGTCAGGAATCAACATCATTTTCTGTTTAAGCAGTCCAATAACATGTTGCTGATATTTTAACATATGAAATTGGCAGTTTAAAGCTCTGATTGCCAAGATTGCAGAAGTATAAACCTTTTTACCCCATCTATCCAGCACCCTGGAGTCTCTATCAGAAGGGGTAGGATTTTTAGCAGTAGAAGCCTTAATGCCCTTGGGTCCCCGAGAAATAGTCTCTGGATCTGCAGAAGGATTTTTCAAAAGGAACTGGTGTGACTCAGGACCCCTGTAGTATCAGTCAGGTTTACTAGGAGCAGGAGGCAGGGAATCAGGGGCCAAACTGGATTCCTAGAAAACATCATCAACAATGTCTAGTACAGGAGGTATAGCCAAAGGCCTATGCTGAGGTAGAAGAAAGAAATCCCTAAGCCTCTTTTTTGAATCAGAAAATTCTTGGCTTTCCCAGTGAAAATGCTTCCTTAAAAGTATGTAAAGTTTCCCCAAAAGAAAAGTCCTCAGGAGGGGAAGCAGAGGGAATGGAATCCTCTGCATCAGAATCCTCATAAGTATGTATGGACAAATCCAGGTTACCAGAAAAGTCAGAAGAAACAGAATCCTGATCAGAAGATTCATAAGCAAGCTCAGCCCTAGGCCTCCTGGGGGGGGGGGGGGGGGTTGCCTACCCCTGATTAGAGAGTTATTAGATCTTCACCCATTTGTTATCATTTGTTTTTAGGCATAGGGGCCTGGGAGTCGACTTTTTAGACATGGAGCGAGATTTAAGCCTTTGTAATGAAGGAGGTGTCATTTTATTATGCAAGTCTGTAGGTCTGAATACACCCTCAGAAGCCGGTGCCTGCACAGTGGCTCTGGACCCATCCAAGGTAGAGACATCCGCGGGTGCCATAGTTGAAGTATGTCATGGCATTCCGGACTCCGAATGGGTCTCAGTAGAGGCCTGCGAATCAGAAGTGAAGGGCATCAGGGGCTGCGAAAGAGCCTCACTGAATACCGGTGAACTGGCGACTGGCTTAGGAGAAGCGTCGTCTGCAGTTTTGGACCTCGGCTTGTCTCGGTCTTTATTTTTTTCAGAATCCCGGTAGTCGGATGGCTAATCGACAACATTTCTGGATAATTAAACAGAGAACTGAAATAATGAGAGGCAAAAATATAACGACGACGGATAGTGCGCTGATTAAATAAAGCACAAAACCGACAGTAAGGTACATCGTGGTCAGGGCCTAGGCAAGGAATACAGTATGAATGAAAATCTTTATGAGGTATTTGCTTTCCACAAGTAATGCAATTATTAACTTTTAATGACATCGGTAAGGAGCAAGAAAAGTTTCCCCAACAGGGTACTTAACTTTAAGTTTAAGACTTCGGAGCTGAAACTCAAAAACGAAAATTTCAGGAGTCGGCCGACCGGCACTTGCGAACTGCTTCTGCTTTGGACACCGCATGGCAAGAAAGACGGATGTAATGGCGTCGGCTGCATGTTTAATACCCCTGACGACCTGACATCATGGAAGAAGGGACAGCAACCGACGCAGGACCCAAGACTTTGTTAATCAGGCCGACTGAGGGCAACCTGCCAGCAGATAACCTAAATGCAATGACTGCAACAGTGAAACACGAAGAACATCCCACAATCTCAGTCCTTCAGACACATACACACTTTTGCATACGCCAGTTTGCGAACTACATCCAGTCACCAAGATACACACATCACAGCCCTTCATGCTATCCTTCCCATTAAACCAGGTCTATAATGAGTGTTAGTACTGTCAGTGAACAAGTTGCTTTTCTTTCCTCTAGTATTCCAACAGCTGCACTGTCCAATACTCCCCTGCAAGTGATCACAAAATCAATGCTGGGTCATCAGAGTCACAGTCAGAGTTTTCTCTCTTCTACGCCATGGTGCAGACCAACCGCTATATATTTGAGCAGTCTCAAAAGAAATCAATAACACACATACATATATATGCTACTATGGTGCTCAGTTTTAAACCTGGGGAGAACTTGAGCTCAAATTTTAATGAAAGTGAACTAGCTATAGCAAACTGCGATGGTGAACACATGCCAATGATCTAGAAGATCTTGCAAGTGCATTTTTTCTAAACGATTCCCAAAATAAGCATTTGACATGAGGTAATTACAGAGGAAAGGCAACTCCTAAATATAAAAGATTGAGTTTTTTCCCCATATCGGCTATCAGTAGCTTGCACTGGTGAGAAGCCCAAATAATATATGTTGGTGCTTGGCCAATGTAGATAAAATAAATATAAATATGCGTATGTGTATCTATACATAATCGCACACACACATTTATATATATATATATATATATATATATATATATATATATATATATATATATATATGTATGTGTGTGTGTGTGTGTGTATTTGGGTTTATTAAAATTTATCTAGTGCACATTTTTATCTGAAGTTAATTTGACTGACAAGCATTTTTATCAACAGTTAATTTTATCTAAAATGTTTAGCACAGATAAAATGCACCAAAAATAAATGTTCACAAATGTGTGTGTGGGGGGGTTTCAGCGCTCACACTTCCTTACTTAAATATACTAACTCTAGAATCACACATCCACAGCTGTCAGTCAAATTAACTTTAGATAAAAAGATGTTGATAAATTTGGTGTTGATAAAAAGTGCATTAGATAAATTTAAGTAACTCCATATTACCGTACATTAAATCCTGATATATCAATGAATTGTTATATCAAACTTGCTTGATTTTCCTTTAGCCTATGTGGCTTCAGATAATACTGTGTTAAGTTAGGGGGTATAGGGAGCTTGCTCCTTGCCAAACCCAAGGCTGCTAAGCTCTTTTTTGGTTTTGGAAATTCAACAAAATGGTTCATCAATGGACTGGGACACGATGAACTGTACCATATTCTCTCTACGTTCTTCCACCTAGCAACTATATTTTAACCCTACAGTGGTACACTTCATTCAATTTATCTTAGTTGTTAAATGCCCTGTCCTTTTCTCCCAAATAAGGGAGAAACAGTATTGCCTGATCTGCTTTACTGCAATTGTGTTTCTTCCTACCTTCTTCTTAAAAGTACTCACTTGAATTTATTCTGCTGCCTTTATTACTGCTTGTTTAGTAGACTGATTAAATTGTAACTGTTATTCCAAGGCCCTTGGTTTAAGCACTTGGGCTTCAAACCAGTTGTTTTACATTAAGAAGGTTTGTGGTCTGCACTGTTGTGAGAGGACAGGAAGCGTACATCCTTCTAAGTTGGGAACTGCTGACTGGAGGCTCAGTGTCTGTTATTCTAAAAGTGTATTAGTTCTGGGTTAAGCACTTGGGCTTCAGGCCAGTTATTTTACATTAAGAAGGTTTGTGGTCTGCACTCTTGTGGGAGGAGAGGCTAGATTCTGCCCTTCTGAGCTGGGAATTTCTGGTTAAAGGCTTATTGCGCAAGCTTACTTGAACTGTTACTTTCTGAAATCGGTACGCCTTGTTTGCTGTAGCATAGACTAGATTCAGGCCTGCTGGATCTAGCTTTGTTTGTATAACTTGTTCACTGATCCAGGACGTCTTTTTTGGAGAAGGTTTCTCTGTACCTTAGTGGCAGGACTGTGCAGTTAGAACTTGTCTGATTGAAGACTGCTGGAACAGGGCTCAATTTTGAGCTTTTAAACTGGTTAATTGGGTAAAGTGTTATTTTGATTGCTCTATTTTTCTGAAAAAAATATTTATATATATTTATATATATATATATATATATATATATATATATATATATATATATATATATATATACATACACACACACACATACACACACACACACACACACACACACACACACACACACACACACACACACACACACACACACACACACACACACACTTGTTTCCCACCTTTCTGAACTAGTATAGTCCAGTTTTCTGGTCACTGTTGAATCCAGGGCTGTGTTACAAGTTTCTGTGTTGCCCATACCTTACTTGGATAGAAGTACGTTTCTCTGTTCACCTGTGAGAGAAGGGAGCTTTGAGCAGCCTATCTGTCCCTGGAGGAGTGGTTTCAGCCCAGAAGTTAGTAGTTTATTGGCCACTTTGGGCTAATTTCTATCTCTTTAACTTCCCTGCTATAAAAACCGCATTTGCGCAGTTTTTGCGTTTGTATTCCACTCAGCAAGTGCCTTCCGGGTGTTCTGCAAAGTCTACAGCAGCAGAGAGAGACAAAACTCGTAGCAAGCACTTATAAACCCTAGCACTAGACCCTCCTATACTGGACAGAAGGACAAGGCTCTCTATTCAACCTTACCAGCCATTCAGTAAAATAGTTCACTGTACCTATCCAGGCATGTCCAAAGGGCAGTTTCAGGCATACTCTCCAGTCCAACAGGTGAATCTGGGCATTTTGAGGCAATGTTACAACTGCCTCATATACACAGACAACCCTCTCCTCCTACCATCAAACAGAAATACATGTGAGAGATGCAATTATACAGCCAAACTGGAAGCTAAGCTCTCTCAACCCAAGGATGGATCAGACAGTCAAGAGGAGAAGGGAAATACTTGCATCACACCATCAGTCTCGCATAGACCCATTAAACCAGCACCGGCAAAAATACACAAATACACGAAAACATACTCGGAGGCTCTAAATAAAAATCTGCAAAAGCAACAGAGACCTCCAAAGCAGACATCCAAGCAATCTCCACCCCCCAACACAAATCATGAAACACATACTTCACAAAACCAGTGTGCCATGCAATCACAGTTCTTAAGGCAAAATAACTAATAGATGACTAGTCAGGCACACTGACATCCCACTCACTAGGCTGAATAAGGAGAAGGTTACTGTTAGCTGCCTGTCGGGTGCCAGCTTCCGTCACATAACACAAGCGCTCAGGTCACTCCAGAACAAGTACAACTCTGTCATTGTCCATGTTGGTGTGAATGACCTGAGCCGTACCTCCCTGGACTACATGAAGAGAGAGACATGGAAGAGCTCTCTGATCTTGTAGCCCAGGCCGGTATGACCCTGAGTAGCATCCTACCCTCACCAAGAATGATACCATAGTATAAAGAAAAAAATTATCAATTTCAACAATTGGCTAAGTTTCTGGTGTCATTCAAAGGGGATCCAGTGTCTGTCTGCTTGGGATGACATGCTCGACAAGCCACGCTGCTTCGCTAGAGACGGCTTGCACCTGTCACCCTTAGGCTTTTGAATACTGGCCAAGGCTCTTGCTACCCCCATAGTGCCTTTTTTTAGGCAAGGCTCAAAAGGCAAACCTAACGCCATAAACAGCACAAGTAACAAAAAAGTGTGGGCAATGCTACTCAATGCCAGAAGTCTAAACCTCAAAATGCATGCACTCGAGTCACTCCTCAGTATGGAGAAAATCGATATATGTGCAGTAACAGAAACCTGGTTTAAGGCTCCAGAGAGCACTCCAGCACTACCACGCTACAACTCATACCATACATTTCGGCCACAGAACCTGGACCGAAATACAAAAGGTGGGGGCATATCCATATTCATCAAGGATACCCACACCTCCCGGTTAGTGGCACAGCACAAAGCTTCAGAGATAATTCACGTGCAACTAACAACGGGCAGAACTGCAATTCAAATTGTAGCTTGCTACAGATCACCCACCACGTCCCAGGACCCCCATTCTGCATTTCTGGAAACACTGGGAAATATAAAGGTCCTACCAAACACCCTAATATTGGGTGATTTCAATTACCCAAACATTAATTGGGAGAACTACTCAAGTACTAACTCCCTTGCTCAACATTTCCTAGAATTTATAAACTCAACACCCTGGATCAACTGGTCAGAATTCCCACCAGAGGTGACAACATATTGGACCTGATCATCACCAACATGGGCGACCGGTGCTCCACACCAGAGGTCAACCCCTCACTGGTTAGATCTGACCATAAACGAATCACTTTGGATATCCACATTTCGCCCCCACCCCCGGACAAGTAAACCACTGTAAAAAACTTTTCAAAAGCAATTAAGACTGCGGTGGAAAGTTTCAAAGCCCCCATGCTAAAAGATAACATTGTCCAAGCTGCAAAATCCTTTATTAATGCATTCTATGGGCACCTAAAAGAATGCATGGATCGTGCTATCCCAAGCAAAACCAAGACTCACTCCTCCAAGAAAAGGAAACTATACAATAGAAGGAGGAAACTAGTACTGAAAAGAGTAAAATCCCAAGAAGGGAAGACATCCCTGATCAGTATCAGCAAGAAACTATGATCCCTCATAATATCATCCAAGGTGAGTTTTGAAAGAAAAATTGCCAAGGACTCCAAAGATAACCACAAGGCATTCTTTAGCTATGTCAAGAATCTATGTGGCAATGCTCAGATCTGCTCGAAGTTGGTGCAGAATGGTAGAAAATACACTGAACCGACCGATACTGCCAACATCCTGGAAGACAGGTTCAGTGCAAACTTCACCCCCTCTCACCCCTAAAAGGGCCCATAACTATACCAAAAGAAGGTAGAGCTCCTGAAATCACAGACACTCAGGTTAAAACAACCCTTTCCAAAGCCAAAAATACAACATCAATGGGACCGGACGGTGACCCAGGCTGCGTCCTACACAAACTCAAAGACAAACTAACCCCTCAACTAAACACACTGTTCAAACTCAGCCTCTCCACAGGTTACATACCCATAGAGTGGTGCACAGCAACGGTTACTCCGCTCCGCAAAGGTGGAGCCACAACAGACCCCGGGAACTAATCGCCCTATAAGCCCAACTAGCTTGGTCTGCAAGGCTATGGAGCGCATCATTATGGAACTCCTTAACAGAGACAATGAGAACCTCCAAACACTGGACCCTACCCAGTTCAGCTTTGTTAAGGGCAGATCATGCCTCCTAAACCTGGTGGACTTCTTTGAGACAGTTACCAAGGCTATGGACGAGGGAAAGGTGTTACACACAGCCTACCTAGACCTTGCAAAGGCCTTTGACACCATTCCTCATTCTGGTATTATAGACAACCTCACCAGCCTGAACATAAACCCCTACATCACAAGATGGGTTGCCAACTGGCTCACGGACAGAACCCACATGGTAAGAGTTGCGGGAGCTAGGTCTGACGCTAAACCAGTTACAAGTTGCGTTCCCCAGGGCTCAGTCCGAGGACCCCTCCTGTTCGGCATATACTTCTCAGAGGTACAGGCAAGCACAGGAAGACTATGGCTGACCAAGTTCGCAGACAACTGCAAACCAAGGGCTATAATAATTGACTCTCTGGCTGACAAAGACATCCTCCAAAAGGGTCTCATGGAGACTGACACCTGGTGTCAAAATCATGGCCTCAAGCTAAATGTCAAAAAGTGCATAGTCATCCCCTTTGGAAAAAACAAAGTACCCGCAAACTACCACATAGGTGGTAGTCCCCTAAATATGGAAAACGTAATAAGGGATCTGGGGACCCAAGCAGATAGCAAACTCTCCTTTGATAATCACATTGCCAAAGTGGTTAGAAAATCCTTCTATGTGGCACACCTTATCACAAAAGGGTCCGCATCCAGATCAAGAGAGGTCATTGTGCCCCTCCACTCATCAGACCCATCATAGAGTACAACGCCCCATTTGGGATGTATCTTACAAGACACCTGCAACAGCTGGAAAGACCACAGAAGCAACTCACCAAGAGGATCACTGGCCTCAAACAGATGCCCTATGCAGCTCGACTGAAGAAACTCCAGCTGTACTTGGTTGCATACCGCCTACTCAGAGGTGATCTCTGCCTGACATACAAGGCCATGTCCAACCCAGAACTGATAGACATGCTCCACCTAAAGAAAAGCTTATCCCCTCGAGCCACACACTCTAGGAATCTAAACCTCACCACAATAAATGGGACGTGCTGGAGGGATAGATTCCTGTCACGGAGACTTCCTATGCTTTGAAACAAGATTCTAATCTACATTAGGCAGAGCTCCTTGCTAACACTACTCAAGAGAAACCTTGACGAGTAGATGGGAAACAGAAAGTTTACCCCGGGGATCACTTCAGTGGCTCTGCCGGACAGAAGCACAGGGAACTAAACTAAGTAGGCGGCGAAAGCCAACACATTATGGCTAGGCTTCATAGGTAGGTAGGGAGGTACTAGGCTATTGGCCCTAGGGCCTATAGAAGCCTAGCCAAACATTACCCTGGCTTTTGCCACACAAGAAAATTATTTTCATGTGCCCCTGTCAAGCAGAGCCACAGAAGTGATCCCCGGGGTGAATTTCCTATCTCCCATCCAATCATCAAGTTTTTTCTTTAAGAGTGCTAATGAGGAGCTTTGTTTGATATAGATAAGTAGTTTGCAAGAGTATGGGAAGTCTCTGAGACAGGAATCTATCCCTCCAGCATGTTCAGAAAGCATAACTCACAGTTTCACTCTTTTCAAAAAGCAGCCTCAACACCTCTCAACTGTCCAGATTTTTGGTCTGTTCTTCATAAAATGTGTGGTTTTCTGGCGAATCATTGGGGAGTGAGCTCATAAATAATAAACATTTCAGTTACAGACTCCCTGTCTTTCAGAAAATGCATGGTAATGCAAAATCTGTTACTGTAGCAACCGTCTAAATAAACTTATAAGAGTAGAGCAATATGTAAAATTTTTCCCTATTTTTGGGCCTTTGCCTCCCACTTCCCATTGATTTTTTGGCTTTGTTTAGATTTCATTAGCAAAAAGATTAAGTATGCATCATCCTATCCTGTAGCAGTAACTATGGTCCGAACTTCTTTACACCATGTTTTCCACAACTGTTATACTGGCAGGGCCACTCTTCTATGGTACTACTACTGGTAGTTTTTAAAGAAGAAACGTTCTGCAAATTCTGATCCTGGACCACATATTCATAAAATATCAGTCTCTCACAAGACTAGAACAATACTAGTATTCAAAACTTCATACTGTAAAACATCTCGTGATCAGTTTGTTTAGAAATCTCTCAGCTACGGAAGTAGTTTACATATGATGGCAGATGCACCACAGTGAAAACTTATATGATTAACTTATTTTAAATAATTACCGCCTGATAGCAGTCATTCAAAGTAAACTACTTTACTCATGGATAAGCAAAACATTATACGATGGAGCCTTACAACACTCAGCACAGTTTAATTCTACACCTCCCAAGTGTACTTTGCAAGAAAACAAGCTTTTTGCACATCTGCAAACTATAGGTCATAATCCCAGTAAAATACAAAGTCCAATAGCAAAAAAATATACACTGCAGTGCTGAGGAGAGTAAAGTAGCTGTAGCTTGTTTTACTTTAACATCACCTTAACCAGTTCTCCAGAAAGAACCGTCACTGAGCGAGTGTGATATTCCCCCAATATAGTTTACTATAACATAATCACTACATGAAAAGAACACACTGCTTTGCTATTCTATTATAGTACTTTACATGATTGTCCTGGATGCTCTCTCTATTCCACGGTCCGGGTGGAGCTCTTACTACTGAAAACAGCGGAAGCATAAATACCAGTATGAATAGAACTGAGCGCTGTAACATTCGATTACAGTAATGGGATTCTAACCTGAGGACTTTATCATAGGCAGCCATAAACAACTAGATACCAAAGAGCCTATATTATTACAACCGCCGTAGGTACCTGTACAATACGCATACGTCTAACTCATACTTCCTTACCTTGCAGCGTACAGGAAAAGCCTATATAAATGCCTTCAGGCAGATAGCCTAGAACCTACCTATGAACCTATAAAGCTTTACCCCAAAGCAAAGAAAAATAAAAGATACAGCAATAATATGCTGCTGTTGATAGACAGAACTGACACAACAGAAACAAAAAATATAACTGAACAGCAGAAAACGTTCATGTGTCACATGCAGACCACTCAGGCTTTCCTTGCCCATTTTGCATCTCAACATAAACTGTGTGCTATTGTAACATTAAAGCTAATTTAAACCCAGTAATGTCTCCAGGCATTTCTTTACCATGAGTCAGCTGATGTCTAAAGCATCTACTACTGGTTGTGCAGACTTAAAATAATAATTAAAAAGCGTGCTACATACAAGCTACTATAAGATAACTTAGATCACTACTTTCTTTATGAGCATATTCAGCAGGAAATCAGAGTTGCCATGTAGCCTGTAAGAGCATACTCATCTGAACAGAAGAGTTCCACTGACCGCTGAGATGAGCATACATGTCAACAATTTTGCCTTACCACCTACATATCACAAATTAGCTGTAGCTAAGCATGTAACGTGCAAGCACAGTTAAAAAAAAAAAATGCAGATACATTAAACAATAAGAATACACAATTGAAATCCACCCACCACCCCCCCATGATTTTGTTGCATACTTCCTGCATCTACAGGTGGTGATACTAGACTTTAGTAAACTAATTGCTTAAATTAATCCATACCTCCAGTCTCAACAAATGGTCAATTTGTTGCCTCATTTTTAATAAAACAAAGAAAATTAAAAGACATTCCACACTTGGTCTGTGGTGATCTTTACACCACGGTGTACTTGCATAACTTCCCAGCTGTAATTAAACACTACATAGCTCTGCATCCAATCACACCTCACTTTTCAATGAAGTGTGAATTCAAGTGCCATAAACAATGCCTACTCAGATGCCATACAGTGGAACTCCCTAAATGGCACCACAGAAAGAAGGGGGCAGCACCACCAAAGGTCAGCAGACAATGGCAGAGAGGTATACATGTATGCAATGTGGGGTGTTCAGACTGCATGTGCACTTGTATGTGGTTGAGAGGAATAGCAGAGTGATCACAGACATCCGATTTGTACACAGTCAAAACTGTGGCTATACTTCCTAGGTACAAGGAGTGTCTGTGGATAAGAATGTCTGACCCTGCCAATCCTTGCACACATTAGCCATTACTCTGGCTTTGCAGGACTAATGCGCATCTATGTGAATCTAGCTGGAATAGTTTACTGTGGCTACTACTTAAGTAAAACAAGTTAAAATACATTACTTCAGCCATTCTTTATCACATCTGAGGTGTATACAGTTAAAGTGACTGTAACTGATGGGTACAGAGCAGTTTGTGTATAAAAATAATATGCATTTGTGGGAAGTTGGAATAATTTACAACTGATACTGACATGCATTACTTTGGCCATTACTGTATTTACAAAAAAAAAAAAATGTGGATTACTTTACTGGGGCTACTGTTCATTTGAAATAAATGGACATAAGGCTTGTACTTTTTTTTTTTTGTTTGTTTTTTTACAGACTTCTGATGAAATAACTGCTGGGTATTGTGGCCGTCTGTGGATAAAAGTGAATGTTTAACTTGAACACAACAGCAAGACCAATCATTAATTTGGCTTTGCAGAACTAGTGTGCATTAGTGTAAAATGAGCTGGAATCTTTACTGTGGATATTTTAACTACATTCAAACATCTGAGTTGTGTACACGTAATGAGTGGCTGCAACCTACAGGTATGAAGGACATTTGCGGATAAAAGTGACTTACCATCACAGCTGCCTGATCACAGCTGAACAGTCACAGATCTAGACTGGCGGGAGAAGTGTAACAAGTATTTTACTTGCTGAAATAAGTGTAAAATGATCACGGCTACAGTTTACGTATTCAAATGCAGGGGAGGAATGTTGCAGTGCATTCACAAGTAACAAGTTGGCCATTATTTATTTCACTTTCATATATACATCGCCAGTATTTGACTGTAATGGAAAGTGGCTACATTATTGGTCTGGGTAGGACGTGTGTGTAAGCATCCGATTACTAACAAAGTGGGACAAAGATTAGCATTGCTCTCTCACAGCATTTGGTTTTCCAGTTGACTGCTCAGCTGTGATTCCTTCTGTGTTGAGTCTGCATGTCTTCCCTGCTCCTTATCCAGGTGCTTGTGTAGGAATTGGGGACAATGTGATCATTTCATTTTTTAACTTACAAATCAAACCACAGAAGCATTGCAGAAGATTAGTATAGCATACCACAACATCAACAAGCTCAAAATACATTGCTGTGATTATTGATTGTGAGGAAGGTGAAAAACAATTAGATGTGTACAACTATATCTCTTTTAGGGCAAGAGTAAGAATTCATGTGGTGTATTATGAACATTCGACAGCAGCAACATTTAAATTTATTATTGGAGCCATTTCTTCTTGCACTTTCATCCCAGTCTAAACACCAGAATGGTATACAGCAGAATGTTGACACGATGCTGCCCTTTAGGAGCAGGAATGAGGCTGCATTCTGTGTAGATGTATATATGTCAGTAATAGCAAGAAATATAGGACTATGGCAATTTACCCCTTCATACTTATCCCAATCACCAGAGGGATGCACAGAGTGACAAGCCTTTTTTTTTTTTTGGGGGGGGGGGGGGGGGGCAGTCACTATTCTCAGATATGATGCAAGTACCCTTGTAAGCATCTGTCTTTTCTACACAGGGTTTCATAAATGGATAAAGAATAAATGCTGAACACCAAGTAAGACAAAAAGAAGAGAGTGATCTACCTGAATGGCCAGGATGGGAGGACAGGCGGAGGGGCATGCCGTCCTTTATCAAGGGCTCTATTTCAGTATTAGGTTGACACTGCTTATCGTACTAGAACATCTGAGGTGCAGCTAGTCAGTAAAGTGGCTATAATAAGCAGGTATCCAAGGGATTCAGCTGTTTCTGGTCACAGATAAATGGTCACTGACCTAATGTAATATAGCCCAATCCATTCTGTTGCTTCCTGAAGTCCACATGAAGTCACCAGCTACCACTGAATACCACTTAAAGCTCACGGACATGCAACAATAGACAGTACGATACTTTATCAGTGCAGTAAAATGGTGAATATGACATGGATTGATCCTTGTGGTACTGAAGACCAAAAAGTTACAGAACAATATCATGTTTAGTTATATTTCCTTTAACAAAACATTAATGGACCCTCCTGCAGGAGAAGTAGTATTCACCCATGCATATATACAGTGACAGCAAAAACATGGCATATCCTGAGTTATACAGATTTGTTATTCCACATATAATTATAAATAATAGCAATATTTGTATATTAAAAGCATCACCTCAAAAACAGTACCCTTGATATTAAACAAGGTAGCATGTTGAACCCATTATGATTTGCTATAAGTGTGTAATGAAACACTGTGGGATGTAAATGAAATGTTTTCAGCCGATTAAGAAAATTATGACATATATTCCTTTGAGTAATGCAAATATTGGACGGGATATTGTCATGCTGATGGACTTACAAAAGCAAAAAGTTTTATCTTACACAAGTTCTTTTACTGTCCAACAGTTACATCTATAGATGTGTTCGATACAAGTTATTCATGAACTAATAATTGAATATTGGAGCTAATATCTCAAGAATGGCTTACATAGGCACCATTCACAGAAAATGAAAGTAAAATGGCAAAATGGAGCGGGTTAACTTGAACACATTCTCAGCTATAGTTATAAATATACACAAATATTGCCAATATTAACAGCTGTATCTCAAGAAAGGAACCTGCAACACTAGCTAGCAAGGTGACATGTGGGAGCTGGAATTATCTACTATAAGTGCAGAGTGATACTATCAATGTGGGTTGTACAGGCATTAAGTAATTTTTAAAGTATCTGAAAAAGATTACGAAATATTTTATATATCTTCATTAATAATACGAATGTGGAGTGTAATTGTGTCATGACTGGGGCCCTATGCAAGCAGTGGATGCTAGATGAAAAAATTGCACTGTACAAGTTGTGTAAGAAAAAATACATCAAGGATATAACAGTTTAAGTAAAAAGTATTAAATTAAATACCATCATCAACAAATTCTCATTAACAGTGGGTCTTGCATTAGTGAACAAGCTGGCATCTCTAGGGCAACAGCATTTGCACATCGCTGTAGATGTGCAACATTTTAAGCTACTGAAGAAAGTTTAAAGTTATACTTTGTCATATTTACATTAACAATGCTAAAGTGAACAGTGATACTGACATTTTGAGTGGCAAATGCAAGAAATGGGTTTTAGTTAAAAAAAAAAAATATGTTAAAATGGGAAACCATCCATACATGCACATGTTTCTTTGGTAAATCAATTATGAATATTATTTTATTTATTTTTATTTTATTTTACATTTGTTGACCGGGCTAGTCCAGCTGGATATATGTCCATTTTCAGTGGAGGCCCGGGGAGAAAAGCTCCACAAATTACAACAACATAAAAGGTCAAGACAAAGACAATAACAGTATAATTTGGTACATAAGTTTAACAATTATAGTACAAGCCTAAGATTATATATTTTATATATTTCAGTAGGAAAAAGGAAAAATTTATCTAAGAATAGATGAAAAAGACTAATATATTTGTATTCGAAATGGTGTAGTACAAATCTTTATAACATATTACAAAATTAGATACACCTAGTAATTTATGATAAGAGATACTAAGGTCTCACAAAAACCTAAGAAAGAATAACAATAGAGATCAATAGATAGAGTATAGAAGAACAGCAAACAAGGATGGATTTCTAGTGTTATTTAACACATAGGTTGTGATACTATATGAAGGTGTTTGATCATTCCACAGTATATACTTATTTACATGAGAAAAAATCCTAAGGAAGGTTAAGCTCACTAAAAATTAGTGAGACAACACAAGATCATGATCATGGGAGGCTAGGAATTGTAAGAGTCTAGTTAATAGTTAGGTACTTAGTCTGGGTTAACACAGGGGCATAGCCAGTGTGATTTGAGGTAGGGTTTAAGCTTGCTTTTAAATAAGCTGACAGAGGATATTGAGGTTAGCTGGCTTGGGAGGATGTTCCAGGCTTTACCTTCTGTATTGGAGAACAAGGTGTCACCAGCTAAGTTGTTGGATTTTGATATTTGTACAAGTAGGTTATTAGCTGAGCGTAAGGTCTTGAGGTTATTATAGGGGATGACTAGGGATGTAAGTATGGGTGTATTTTGAGGTAAATACAGGATCTTATGGGCTACTATTAATTGATTGAAAAGTATTAAATTTGGCAGCTCTAACCATCCTAACTGATTCAGATTGATACAGTGATGAGTTCTATAGGAGGACCCAGCTGCAAATCTGGCAATATTGTTGTAGGAGGATGTAAGTTTACACAGATTACTTCTACATATTTTGGTATAGATAGGGGAGGCATAGAGCAAGGTAGAGATGAGGTGGGTACGAGCAATAGTAACCCTGGCTGGAGGTGTAAGAAAGGGTTTTATTCTATAGAGGGAACCTAGTTTCTTTCTAATTTCTTTGGCTGTACTAGATAGAAGCTAAGAATCACTGTTGTCCATTGTGTATTACTAATTGCTAACAGTTTTCCAACTGCATTATTATCGTAAAAGATATGTGGCCTCCAGGTGAACAAATGCAGTCATCTTACATACATTAAGGCACTTGGTCTTGTCACTGGTACTTGCCAAAACATGCATGTTTAGTAGATTAATATTGCTGTGTTGAACTACTGTGAAAATATGATAAGCATTGTTTGCACAGACTGTGCAATATTGCAAAAAACAGCAGTAAGCTACCCAGTCTTATCATACATCTCTGGAAAACTCGTGAACAGACAAGCAATTATTTATTTTTATTTTATTTTACATTTGTTGACCGGGCTAGTCTAGCTGGATATATGTCCATTTTCAGTAGAGGCCCGGGGAGAAAAGCTCCACACATAACAAATAAGGCAGACAGACAAGTTGTTAATAGAGACATACAATAAAAATAGAAATATAAAACAATTTGTTAATAAAATCAAGATACATTTAAGGAATTCAAACAGTTTAAACTCATCTACAATGTTCTGTTGGTTTCAAAGCAATCTTGCCTAATATAAAGGTTATGCAATTAGGCATCAGCCATATAGATAAAAGTTAAAGCTCGGATGGGTAGAGAAGTAGAAGGAGTATGAAAGAATAAATTAATTAGGGAGGAGGCAGGAGACAAGAAAAGAAGAGAGGAAAGGAAGGAAGACAGTCAAGAGGAGGTGGGAGAGATGGTAGATGAAAGTCAGAGCATAGAAGGAGAGCAAGGCAAAAGAAACAGGGTAGAAGCTAGTTTTTAAGCAAAAATGAAGGGTTAAAGGTAAAGAGAGGGAAGTTAGCCTGGAGTACTACAGGAGCAAAGCCAGTGGTTTTGGAAGTACAGTTTAATTTGTTGTTTGAACAGAGATAAGGATGAGATTAGAGTTAATTCCTTGGGCAGCGAATTCCATACTCTGCCTACAGTATTGGTGAAAAGAGAGTCACCAGCTACATTGTGGGCCTTTATGGGTTTGGTAATGAGTTTGCAAGAGGAACGAAGAGAGGTGAGATTGTTATAAGGGAGTAAAAGTTGTGATAGTATAGGGGTGTTACTAGGTTGGTACAGTAATTTGTGGGCAATAGAAAGTTGTGAGATAATAAGATAGTTTTGTAGTTCCAGCCAGCCTAAGTGTTTCAAATTGAGGCAGTGATGGGTTCTAAAAGGGTTACCAGAGGCAAAGCGGGCAATGTTATTGTAGCAAGTTGCTAGTTTGTTTAGGTTAGTTTTCTTGAGGTTGGTGAAGATAGGAGAGGCGTAGAAGAGAGTAGATATAAGGTGGGAGTGAGCAATAGTAGCTCTAGTAGATGGGGTGAGAAATGGTTTAATACGGTATAATGATCCTATTTTTCTGTTAACTGATTTGATGGTGTTGTTAATGTGTTGGTCAAAAGAGAGATTGTTATCAATGGTTATTCCTAGTAGTTTAGTTGTGGAGTCAGGAGAGATGACAGTGTTGTTGTTAGAGTAGATGGAGAAGTTTAGTGTAGAGGTACGAGTGGTGGGGGTAAAGAGGAGAAGTTTGGTTTTTTTTAGCATTGAGAAGTAGATACCGTCTAGTAAACCATGTTTCTACAGTGTTGAACATAGTTTGAGTTAGTGAGATTAGATCTGAAGAGGAGGATGCTGAACAAATGATAGTGGAGTTGTCTGCGTATTGAATGCAGGTAGCTTGAGGAATTACAGAGTGGAGATAATTAATATAGAGGGAGAAGAGGAGAGGACCAAGAATGGAGCCCTGAGGGACTCCAATAGCAATGGGTAGTAAGGAGGAGATGTGGTTTTCCCAAAGAACGGCTTGTTGTCTGTTACTAAGGTAAGATGTAAACCATATGATGGCAAAGCTATCAAATGAGAGGGATTTGAGAATGCTAATTAGAGAAGAGTGGTTAACCATGTCAAAAGCTTTTGAAAGGTCAATGAAAAGGGCAGAAGAGAATAGATTATTGTTGCGGTTGCTGTTAATGGTATCTACAAAGGAAAGGAGGGCAGTGGTGGTGCTATGGTGAGGTCTAAAGCCATGTTGACAGTTAGCTAAAATATTGTGAAGAGAGAGGTACTGTACACGTTGCTGATGAATACATTTTTCCATAATTTTTGCTAATGGAGAGAGAACAGCAATAGGTCTGAAGTTGGAATAGTCAATAGAGTTACCTCCTTTGTGTAGAGGGATTATATGAGAGATTTTCCAGATATGGGGGATAGTTCCCTCTTGGATGGTCCTATTTATGAGTATATAAATTGGGTAAGCAATTTCTTTGGCTTTTTTGCAGAAAAAGGGAAGGGAGCTTGTCAGCAGAGGGGGTACAAGGTTTCAGTTTAAGAATAAGTTTGAAGATGAAAGAGGTAGAGATGGGTTGTAGAGAGAAGTTGTAGGTGGAGTTTACTTGATTATTAGGAGGATAGAAGTTATTAGTGTTTAATTGTCTAGCAAGAGATTGGATAGTTTCAGAAAAGAATGAGTTAAAAGCATTTGCAGTTTGAAGAGGGGTGTCTGGGTCAGCATTGAGTGGGGAGGGAGTTTTAGCTGTTCCTGGTGAGAGGAGTCTATTGATAGAAGACCAAAATTGTTTGGGTTTATTTAAGTTGGTTTCTTGTAGGTTGCAGTAGAATTTTCTTTTATCTGTGAGAATAGCTTTCTTGGTAAGATTTCTAAGTTGGCGAAAGTGAAGAAAATCAGAGCTGATTCTATGGGACCTCCATTTATTCCAAATTTTATTTTTAGAGAGGATTAGTTTTTTAGTTTCATTAGGGAGCCAAGGGGCTGTATTAGACTTCATTCTAATAGTACGCTCAGGAGCATGTTTGTCCAAAATTGAAAGGAAAGTAGAATTAAAGAATAATACTGCTTCATTAAGTGGAAGAGTCATTAAGGGGTTCCAGTTACAAGCTCTAAGTTCGCTTTGAAATAGGTCGATTTTAAAGTGTTTAGTAGAACGTATTTTTCTTATGTTAGGGAGGTGAAGATAATCAGTCTTTTCTCTCGTAATGTAAGTTAAGCAATGATCACCGAGGTCATCAGGCATAGTCCCAACGTTATATGTGATGTTAACTTTATTTATAAGAATCCAGTCTAAAATAGTCTGTTTCTTGTTTGACTTATTAAGCCTTGTTGTAGAGGTAATGGTTTGGGTAAAACCATTTAGGTTAATGTGAGAGGTGGGATTGTCAGTATTAATAGTATTCCAGTCGATATTTAAGTCGCCAAGAATTATAGTTTCTTGGGGGTAGTTGATGGAAACCCAACTGAGAAAGTCTTCTACAATTGGTATGTTGTTTCCAGGAGGTATGTATAGGCAGATGATGTATAGGGCTTTTTTAGCATTAGGTTGAAGTTTCGTGATGATGGCTTCTACCTTACTATCTTGGGTTGGACAGGCTGAAAGGGTAGAGATATTAAGATGATTCTTAAACAGTATTGCTACTCCACCACCCTTATGTTTAGTACGGTCAAGCCTAAGTATATTATAGCCTTGTGGTATAATCTCAGTATCTTTAGTGGCTGGCTTTAGCCAGGTTTTGGAAAGACAGGGAATGTCAAAGCAGTGAGTATCTAGGAGGGCGTGTAGGTTAGGTACTTTGTTGTTTATGCTTTGTTTGTTAAGGTGTCCTATAAGGAGGGTATTATTGGTGAAAGGTTTAGATGCTAGAGAGGAAGGATACATGGGGTTGGGGTGAATGTCGCCATCTGGTAGGGTAGGATCAATAGGCTTAGATGTAATTTTGATTTTGAGAAAGGTTAGGGGTCTTATTTTTTTATCTGAGGGTAGGGTGTAGGTGAGGTGAGAGTACCTATGGTATTTGGATAGGAGGTAGCTAGGGGTAGAATTGGCATTAGAGAATGAAATGTGAGAAGTGTAGAAGGAAGATGTATGTGTCTGTGAGTGTTTTGGCTGAAAGAGGAGTGGGTACTCGAAGGTAAGGAGGTAGGTTGAGTATAGAGCAGTTAATAGTAGAATCAAGAGTAAAAGCAGTGTAGGTAAGTTGAGATTCATTTTTATGAGTAGGTTAGAAGTGGTTCTAGGGAAGAGGTAATAGATTAGGGGTAGTCAGGAGGAAGTATATGTGTATAGTGCAAAGAAGGATTGTATACAGGTGAAACAGTAGGTATGGTTATAAAAGGAAATGTAAGGTAGAGGGAGGGGTGAAATGAAGAAAGAGGGGTAATAGAGGTAGAAGAGAGATGGAGAGAATAGGAGGAAGGCTAGTATGTAAAGAGGCAAGTGGGAGGAGGATATGGGTCTGTTTTAAACATTTACAGAACTGTTTTAAACATTTACAGAAACACAACTCTGACCATAACACTACCAATTTTTGCCATGTAAAATACCATCTTTCTTTAGTAAATTGCAGTTTAAATTCAGTGTCAGCAACATTTTTATACTAACTTTAGAATTTACCATATTGCCTAACAGACAACTTCTGTATTTTCTGTTTATGAGATACTGCAAATGACATCATGTGTGCCCTTAGCAAAAGATTTGGAGAAAAAAAAAACTCGCAAATGACATCATGTGTGCCCTTAGCAAAAGATTTGGAGAAAAAAAAACTCTCAGGAAACAAAGTAATCTCCTGGTATAAGGCTTCAGGAAGCAAGGTGATTAATTAGCTTCTTTCTACTCACAGCAATGGACAACAGTGATTCTTAGCTTCTATCTAGTATAGCCAAAGAAATAGAAAGCATTGTTGGTATGCTTAATTATGCAAATGATCACAGTCTTCATATTTGTATAACTATTTCAACAACTACGTACTAATAAAGGCAAAACTGCCTAGCCAGATATGAAAATCCATGACTGAACATAAAATGTAGTGGACAGGATATGAATCTTCAGCAATTACTGAAAGTTAGTACAGAAAACTACAAAAATTAAATATTTACTTCGTAGACATACGATTAGGGCTTGTCCCAAATCAGCAATATTCTTGAAATAATTTTTTTTTTTTGCTATTTATGTTGCAGGCATTATTTTTACTAGTTAGGCTAAAAAACTGCTTTAAAGATCATTCTGCTCCGTATACGTATACTAGTAGTTTTCATAAATTTTGTTGGTATTACTGATGATCCTTTTAGCCTGTTTCCACATTCCAGACAGTAGATGCAGTACTGAGTAGGTATTTACTCAAATATTAGAATGATGGAAAGTAAATGTCAGCTTCGGTTAAAACTTACTGAAAATTCATGGTCTGTGACAGCCTTCATTAATCTTAATGATTTCTTTAAGATATTTGTATATTAGAATGGCCACCTTGACAATCTTTATTCCGTTATTCCCTGGGTACCATCATTTCTCAATTCTTACTGAAGCAGAAAAGTAGGTTCGACTTTGCCTAAAACTATTTTAATTTCCGAACTTACTGGGGATCCATTAAGGTCCCTAATGGCCCATGGTAAAAAATCCCTATTACCACGCTGACGTGTTAACCAAAATGAGAAAGGACATCATTATGGGCTAATTTGCAGGTCTCTGAATCTCATTATCTGCCACATAGTGCAGATCAGCATTTCCTGGGGTAGGAAACGGTGTTGGCGGCTGCATTGTGAAAGCAGTGACACCCAGCAGTCACTGCAAGCACTCACACACACACACACACACACACACACACACACACACACACACACACACACACACACACACCACTTAACCCATAACTGTCACTGTTGTCAAATAGTCCACAGTGTTTCCTTTTCTCCTGTCTAAATAATTCAAGGATGATTACAGCGCATCCATAATGCCAGACATTTCAGTTTCTCAGCTCATATCCTTCAGTAAATTCATGCTAGGGCAAAAACTTGTTAGGAGGGATACCTAACTTTTCTCTTCCCTCCTGGATATGTGATGCCATGTTGCAGGCATTGTATAGTGCCCATGTTCCTAAATGCATATGTAATAAACATCTGCTGCATTAGCACATCAGTTAATGCAGGGGGTTCTCTTGTCAAGGATGTTTGGTTCAAATCCCTTTTACCCCTAGGTATTTCTCTGTTTTTATAATTACATATTCTAAAACAAATCAGTGGTGTCTAGTGTTCCCTCACACTGATCCCTGTGTTGTTAAAGGGCTTTTAGGACATGAGACTTAAGAGTAATCATTGGTGGCTGGTGTTTTTCCTACTTTTCCAATTCCCATGCTATTAAAGTGCCAGTAACCCCCGGAAGCTATTGTTTCCCCCTCACCCCATGTTGCAGATTTTGCTTGTTAGTCTAGAGGTGTATGGAGGTATCACATCCGGCTCAACTCACACATACACACATAGACCCCTTACCCATCGGATTGCACTCACCCACACAGTCCCCTACCTATCAAAATCGCATTCACACATTTATCCTTTCTCTCTCTGTCTCTCTAACACAGACACACACACACACACACACACACACACACACACACACACACACACACACACACACACACACACAGGCCAACCTGACTCCCTCCCTGGTAGATACACTGTCACATGCAATCCCTCACATACACTCTCACACACTTCACCAACTCTACCTTATCACTAAACTCCTCAGTACTTGCCTCTACAGTGATGGAAGGCCATGTTCACCACTGCAACATAGAAGTGACCATGATAATATACACGGCCAAGCAATTCCATGAATCTCTTTGCATGTAGATGTCTTCCCTGAGACAGTTTTATGGGAGAGTACATGACTAATTAGCATATGCCTCTTCCTTGAGTTCCTCATTAGCGTGTTGCACAGCCGCAGTGACATCCCCATATGGTGCTGCACGTTTTTGTGCAGAAGCCTTGTTTTAGAGGTATCTTTGAATTCGAAAAGCTTACTGCGTGTTCTACACAACATGTACACCTCATGGTAGCTTTTATGAATTTGGCCCTAAACTATTCTCCTCTTAATGTGTCTTACAGTCAAAAATGTTGTCTTGTGTAATTACAAGAAATAATTTTCAGTATATAGTTGCTATAGGATAGAATTTATACTTTGTTTAACTTTTATAGTGCAGTTTGATTTTTCATTTGGCATGTCATACAGATTATAGAAGCTGTTATTCCTCTAATTTTACAGTTTTCTAATTTTGTGTTATGCACAGGAAGGTTTATGCATTATAATCTGGCACAATAATGTCTGCATCTTACTTTTCAGTAACATCCTTTATTCTGGGGCATAGATAAAGAAGAACACAATAATTAAGAGGAATATGAACATATGCATTTTTAAGTTAAAAAAATGTCTTTCCACTGTAGCCCAGTTGACATGAAAAAAAACTGAGAATGCAGGAATAGAAGAAAGAAAAGGGAAGGTCTGTCGAAGTTAGTAAGGACTTTCGCTTCATAAAAGATATAGAGTTAATCATTGTCCAGGGAGGTTATCTGGGTGGAGTAAATAGTTAGCCTGGAACAGTTCAAGACTTTAAGGCTTAATGTAAAGCATTAACAACTAGATATAGTAAAAAAAAAAAAAAAGAAAAAGATGGGAAACTAGTCATATAGTAGAAGTTATTGCCTATGAAAGCTGGCAGATAAAGGCCAAGTGATGATGTTCATGGAAAGCCAGGCAGAGGTTTAGCAAAGAAGAGTCATTGTGAATGTGTTGTGGGTTAAATTAATTTAAATCTTCAAAAATGAGATCACGAATACTAGTAAGCAGCATGCTAGTTGCTGAAGCTAAGGCGTGAGAAGCAGATAAGGTTGATGCCGTGAACATACATTATGGTTACCACTGTGGAGTTGCTAAAGGAGAGTCAGAAGTTAAAATGCATATCTGTGCTGTAATTAAATTGGAAACACTGAAGAAAAAGCAAGTAGATTAGGAAAACTTGATGGCCAGGATTACATGGCATTTGTCCAGGATAAATTGTGAAGTTGGGTAATACTGAATGCTGTGCAGACAAATTGAAGAAGCTCATAAAATTTTCACTGTCTGCACCACTAGAATGGTGAGACAGTTCATTTTTTTTTTTTTTGAGAGATTTGAATCTTATATGTTGAAGGATCAAATTCTGTGTTTGGATTGGTGCTCTGGTAAAATATTGTAAGATTAGACTTAAATTGCCTGTGCTTTGACTGTGACTAGAGTCTACATTTACTTCTTTCCAGTACTACAGATTTTCCTAGATTAGCATAGCCTCCAGAAAAGGAGCCACATCTTAATGCCTATTTGCATTGATAGAATTTAAAAGACAAGAGGAATTGTTTATTGTTTATACATATGATCTTTAGCCTGCAGTATGAATGGGAGATGGGTTAATATGATTAACCAAAGGAGACTCCTACTTCACAACCAAAACAAATACTTAAAAAAAGATGAAGCCACCACAGAAATATTTCAGCATGAACATTTATCCGATTAGTGCTTTTGTTCTTATAAGTACATAGAATTCCTTCAGTTAAAAAAAAACTTTCATACTAAACATTTAAATAGGTAACCATGTAGCACCATATAGTGGACATTCTCACATCAATTAACCATTCAGTAAATGTAATCAAAAATAAAATGTAAATATAAAAATAGTCATTAAAATGCTCCCACCTAAAACACCCACACCACTAACTCCATACCTAAATCATCTTTTCTTTGCCAAATTTAACAAAATGTCATAGGTCTTTCTCTGTACATCTTTCCAAAAGTGTTTCTTTTTGCATGCGAGCCTCTGGCCTATCTTACACATATTCTCAAACTGACATCCTCTTAATTGCAAAGCAGTGTATATATTATTGTAAAACTGTTATTCCTGTACAGACTAATATTGACATATGAAACTCACATTATCTATTTGTAATGTGGCAACTTTCTGTAATTCTGCCTTTTTATAAGTTTACAAATTTCTGTACTTTACATTTTGTAATGTTGCAAATTTCTGTATTTTATATTTGTAATGTTCTAAATCTCTGATTTTATACTATGTATCGGAGTTTTTCTCCTCGGGTCTCCAATGAAAATGGGCCACAAACCCAGCTGGACTAACCCGGTTAACAAACAATAATAAATAAATAAATAAAATAATTAGCAGGACACTCCATGAAATGCGACTTAAAAAGGCACCAACCAACTTCTGTTAATTCAGATTCAGGATATACCACCAGTTTACCTTCAACTTCATGAGATCATCAAAATCTTGTGCATCTTAACCCATACAAACACACCAGATTCTTCATCAGTCACGTATTTAAAACGTTATGCAACATTTTTCAGTATCAAAACATTCACAATTAAACATTATCAAAATGAAACCTCCATCAAGGCATGAAAAATCATGCTTTTTAGATTCCCTTCAAAACTTACAGCATCAAACAGCTGAAATGCAATTGCCTTCTAGCCCTAAAATATACAAAATACTGTAACATTTCTGAATACAATGTTTAACATCTTGGAGCTTAATATTTATTTAACAACAACATAATAAACACAACTAACATTACAAATTTAGTATCATTTGTTTAAATAACAATTGAATGTTGACCACAAAACAATATGAAGCAACATTTCGGGATCATTCAAGCAATACTGAAAACAAACAAACAGTCTTATCACCGATTTTTTTTTTGTCTCGAGACTGTATGAAATTATATGTTTAGACTCATCCTCTTTTTCCTCACAGTATTTTAATACATTTTTGACTTCCTTTAAAAGGACAGACTAAGATGCGCTGTCCTTTACAAATCCTGCACCAGCAAAATAATTTACCTTAGATGAGAAAAAGACCTTTGAAGATAGATTTATCAAATTAAAACTGTTAAATCTTTCAGTCTACATGGCCACAGGACTTCCACAAATTTTGCTTGCCACTTAAGAATTTGGCCAGAATAATCATTACCAAAAGTATACATCAACTTCCCAAGTAAGATATTTCCAGTCAGCCACAAAACCTGCTCCTCGACGTACAAAAACTAAAACTGTACCAAAATGTTTTGGGAGCACCCTGCTAGAACTCCCTATATAAAGATGCCTTGTACGCTCTTTCCACATTAAGATGGCTCATCAGGCAAAAAGATCCTTCTACCAGACTTCTTCATATAAACTGTGCAATCCATTCCTTCCTCTCTTTAATGGACCAACTCCCACCATACACAAGGTTTTCTTCTTACCATGCCCTCCATCTCTATTAATTTGTAAGTAAACAAAATTTATTTAATAGAACATCAAGTCACTAATTTTCAAGTTAATAGCCAAGTGATGTTTGCTTTAAAGGACAACGAGATTCTATTATTAAAATGCTCAACTTCTCTGTCCTTCTCCCTATCTCTCCACTAGAACAGTACCTTACTGTACTGTGGTGGTTTCACTTTTCAAAAAATTGTTATCCCACCCTGGAAAAGCTTGCTGCAGTCTCTAATTCACTGAGGTCATCAAGGCCACTGAATAAAGGTAGTTTTCTGGCCAATTCCCTCCCCATACTGACATCACCATGAACGTCCTAAAAACCCAAACATGCAGTCATGTCACAGCTCCCTGGTCCTTCCCCTACCTATATAGAAAGTAAAGGCTAGAACAAGGAAGATGTACATCAGTCAAGTCTCCTTCTGTGAGCTGTCAATCACAGCAGGTAAGAGCAAGGGAAGTTAGGTGTGAAGGTGCTGGGAGATGAGTCAAAGTAGTACAATTTAGGCTTCACAAAAAACAGCAGTCTAGCCATTCTAAAAAGATGCAGCAGTAAAAGGCACTTTTGAAAGTCTCAGAAGTCATTGAACAGCATGAAATGTTACTTAAAACTAACTGGCTGAAAGATAGCAGTGTATGCATGTAAAATCAATGCAGTGACAGGAGCTGTAGGAAGAAGGCCTGCGTGATGTAACTTTGTACAGATGAGCACTGCATTGTGGGATACCTAGAGGCAGACTAAACAATCAAAATTACTTCAAGATGCCAGACCCTATGTGATCAGACTCAGAAATTAAGTATAAAAATATTTAAAAAAAAACTGTAAATAGTCCCAGAATGGTGTTAAAATGTAGGAAACACCAAACCATAATGAAATAAACATGTTTTTTTGAGTCTGTGGGTGCAGTTCTCCTTTAATCAGACAAAATAACATACATATTAGTGTCAGTCATATCCATTTTCTGGCCAAAAATGTAGACAGTTTAAGTGTTCATCTTCAATAATTCCAACAAGATGATCCTCAAGGATACCTCCACTGCTGCCACAAAAGTAGTAGTATCTAATCCCAGTTCAGGGCTGATGGCTTCTATCTGGTACAGTACCTTGAAAACGAGGACTATCAGTAAACTGCAAATAATACCAGGAATAATATCCAAACATTAGCCTTTTAATAACTTACCATGTCTATAAATCTACACAACAACTCTCTCCAGAATGTACTTCAGATTTGCTCGATAGAAATTAATTTACTAATATTAACCTGGAGTGACCAGAGGTGATGCACTACCTTGAGAAGCACTGCAATATTTTGCCTACATTTCTACTATTATTTTTTATATCGTATTACCAAAGAATTCACACATCATATTTAATGTATTTGATATGAGGTTTGCAATTCATAAACACATTTTGTAGATTTTGGGCAATTACTATAAAATAATGATGATTACATCCTTCCTTATAAATTAAAGGCAAAGAAGGTGTATCCACCAGACTCCTACACAATCTATCAGCAGTTGGCTGTCTTATGTACTGTCTGGTTGCATAAACCAAGCTGATTTACAGTATTACTAATGTAAAATCACTAGAGTTGAAGTAGAATGGCAGAGCCTCAAAACAGCATATGTGAGGACTACAGAATATATGCGGTCAAGCCAGGTATGGAAATAAGGACCACAATGAAAGCTGCTGGTGGAATGCAGAAGTCCAGGAAGTCATCAAAAGAAAGAGTGCAGGAAAAAGCTGGAGACAGAAAAAAGACAGACCAGGCTAGGAAGTAATATTGGCTGGCTAACAAAGAAAAACAAAAAAAGCAGACAGGAATATGGCCTCACTGTGCAGGTTACAAATTATTTAATCCAAAACGTAAAATACCATATTAAAAGAAATAAAAATGCATATAAAAGAAGGCAAGAGCTTTCACATCTACAAAGAGATGCGTCATCAGACCACTGAGTAACTGCTGCACGTAACTGAGGTTATATAGCTTAACTGCATGTTTAAACATCAGGAATTACCTATGCAAACCCCTGGAACCCAAATGGAGGCTTTAAAGAGACACACTCTCATTAAGACCATGGCCGTCAGGCTGCAAGGTAATAATCCAACACACTTCCACCTGCTCTGTCTTACTCATAACATCACCCAAACGTCTATTAAAACTCATTAAATACATAACCTGAAAGGCAAAGACATGATCTATACTGGTACTGCTAAATATGTTTAGCTAGTGCATTTGTAGTTACTCCCCTACGGATCTCATAGACATGTTCACGTATTCTTTTGCTGAGAAAGCAGTTGGTTTTCCCAACATAAAATGCTGGACATTTCCTGCAATCTAAACAAGATGCACCAAATTCCTACTTGAACAGTCAGCATATAAAGTAAAATTAAACAACCTGCCAGGTCTGGATGTAGAAAAGTATTCCCATTTTCAATACAAAGTGCAAACTATACAGTTCCTACAGCAAAAAGTGACTGTGATCTGTAAGGTCACCTTTTTGGTTGATGTCTGATCTTTTTATTCTTAAAAGTAAAAGATGGAACTGTCTCAGCGATTTATCTTCTCTTGTTATCCACTGTCAAGATATTCCATTTCTTCCTCACAATGTTACAAATCTGAGACACATCTGATGTAAAAGTAACACATAATCTAAAATGACTATTCTCCATGTGTCTAACCACCCTAGATGCAACTGCATTATGTTGCATACAATGCTTTGTAAAACGGGGACGCTCTTAGTTTCCCCTGTCCACAACTTCCACTGTTAACTTAAAAGTCATATAATTTTCCTTATACCCTCTATCAATTAGTTCATCGCCAAGAGAACTCATATTTTGAAAAAAAATAGTCATTCATCACTTATCAACCACATGGCCTGTCCTTTAACCGCATTCCTAAATGTGTAGCCCAGATGCATGCTGGTCCATTGCAGTAGTATACATTTTCTACACGCCTTTCTATGAAAGTCATCAACAACCACACCATCTGCTCTGTTTGAGCACAGAAATCAGGTAGAGGTGTGCTCTATCCTCTTTTCTATTTGCATTATATTTTGAACCACTGGCAAAGAAAATAAGGGAGTCAGAAATTCAAGGATATAATTGGTATGGTAGTCAAGAAAAGCTGGCTCTACTTGCAGATATTTTATACCTGATAAAAACCAGAAAGAGACATTATAATGTTGTGGAACATTTTGAAACAGTTATCTTTTTGGGATACAAAATTAATAAAGCTAAAACAAGGGCAGTAGCGGTAAATTATGGACCCACTCACAAATTGGTTTAGCAGAATCCAAATTTATGGGGGATGATAAAATTAAGCATTTAGGAGTATGGATTAAAAATGGTACTGGTGCAGCAGCTAAGGATATGTGGGAAGAGACTAAACAAAAGACAACCTAACTGGAAGCTCTATTATATGGATATGAATAGTAAGATACAAGCAGTTAAAATGGTTTTTAGCCCCTTTAGTCTTCTAAACAGATCAGGCATATTTTTATCAACCAGAGGAGAAGTTGTAGATAGCAATTAATAAAGAGGGGAAGATGGCAAGAGTCAAGTGGGACAAGCTGATTCTTCCAAAAGAGCAAGGCGGAGTGGGATTGCCCAAATTGAAGGGGTATTTCAGAGCTACACAGTTAAGGCTCTTATACATAGCACAGGCAGAAACCTATAATTCAAAGTGAAAAGGGATGATAATGAAATAGGGGGGCTCAAAAAATAAGGAGAGGTTGGTACTTTGGATGCAGACCTTTAAGGAGAATAACAATAATCATACAGGAATATTATATTCATAAAGTAGCTGTAAATAGTCTAAGAACTAAGCCAACAAAGGAATGGAGAAAGGAGATTCTGTTGATAGGGATTGCTGCAACTAGGGAAACAGACAATAGGGGGCTGGAATTTATTGGAGAAAACTGGCAAAGGAGCCAAGGTATTGGCAGCATATAACTAGAAAGGTAATAGAATGGGAAGATGCCAAGAATTTATTTGGACTGCAGGTTAGAGATTGATGTCATTCCTTGATAGGGAAGTATAGGCAAAGAGAAAGAAATAGGGGGGTCCTAACTGAAAAAACAGCACTGGCAGAGTTTTTAGCAGAATCTAAAACTGAAGTTGCTGTTAAAAAAGGAGTATATTAGCACAGCACGCAAAATACTGCAAGATAACTAAGAATCAGTCAGATGAGTTTAGAAAGGATTGGGAAGAGAGATTGGATAAGCAATTTACAAAGCATCAATGGGGGGAAGATATGTTTGTCTCCCAAATATGCAACAAAATCTAGAAGATTTAGGATTTTTGCTTGGAATGTTTACATAAATTTTTTTTGCCCCAATAAACTCCACAGAATTTTTCCTCAGGTAGACAACAAATGTTGGAGGTGTGATAGAGAAGAAAGTGGTAATCAAGATCATATTTTCTAAGAGTGTAATGAGTTAGCAGACTTTAAGGATTCCCTGCAGACTACTCTGTCAGAGATACTGGGTGTGTAAATTGGTGTAACTAAAGGAAATTATATTTCTGAGCTATAAAACAGAATCAGAATTGTCTAGACATAGCAAGTCTAATTATGGTGGCTGCCAAAAACGAAATTACTAGAAAATGGAAATCAAAGACTAAACCAACTGTACTAGAAGTAGTGAATATAGAAACAGAGATAAAACAACTGGAATTGTGATCTTTTAAAAACGGTAGGATCAAATTACATAGGACAAAATGGGAAATGTTGGAATAAATACATACAGGGGAGGAATGAGGTTTAAAAGAATGCAGGATTTGAATGAGCTATGTAATGTTTGACTGACAATGACTAGGTAGATTATAAAATGTGATGAACAAAGTCTGCAACTAAAATGATGTCAATATGATTTGTTTTCATTTTTGCAAACGTATGACTATTATCATGTATGATAAGGATTTAAGAAAAAATGAGCATCTTTCACAAGTAAAGGAAGGGGCTTTAACAGTTACTGAATATGATTTCTAATGGATCTTCAAAGTTTGATCAAAACCCAACAACCCTAATTACAACTGCTCAACTAGCTAAAACATATATACTGTATCTAACAGTTACACTCAAGCAATTGGAAAGCAAGTGGACAGGTATCAAGCAGCCAAAGGGAATATGGCTTTTAACAGTTTCTGATGAGACTAATTAAAAAACATTCTCATTAAAATTCCTTATTTTCTTTCACTCCAATGCCTTCCTAAGAGTTTTATCATGCGTTCTTTAATCTTAGGTAGGTACAATGCCATCAGTAAAGTTTCTTGCATCCTTGATATTTTTAACAAATGCAAAAATATTTCAGTAGCACAGCTGACACTGAATATTAGTATTTTGTATCTCCTAAAACCTATTCAGGTGAAGACAATTTTGAGGATTCTACTATGAGTGAGATTTAATTTTCTCAACACTTTAACCAATAGTCTTACGTATGGGTCATCCACTACTGTTTTTCCTACTTTATACTTCCACTAGCTCATCAACACACAGATCCTAATTTCCCCTGGGTTCTTAGCATAATTTCTATGCGTAAAAACTTTGACATGGGGCCTGCTACTTTTGCAATAATGTTTACTTTTCTGGAAGCTCTCTAGCTGTTCTTAAAATGACTGAACATTTATGCAATTAAAAAATGATAGACAATACTTAAGCTAAGAATTCTAGTTAGTATATGTTCATAATTAAATACATTAAGTGGATAGCAATGGCAGATGCATTAAAAACAGACTGTTTGTCCAAGCAATAATATACTAATTGGCACTAAAACCTTGTTAAAATCAAAGGCATTCAGATAATGATTTCTTTTTTTTTTTAAATGTTGCTGCATAAAATGACATTAAAATATTTTTTACACTAAAATTTAAGCGGAGGCCTCTCTAATGCCTTTTACATATGAGCACAATCTAGATGAGCTTTGCAAGTTGTTTTTCCCATACTTCATGAAAATACACCAAATCATTTTAAAAGATGCAGCCTTTTATATTCAAAAATATCCATAAATTAAAAGTAGTCTTTGGATATTAAACATTATAATGGTCAATAAAACAGTTAAACACTATAGTACAATAAGTGAAGCAAAGTGTTTAGTGTATAGCATACATGTTCCATTCCTGCAGTGCTATTGAGTCACATCCAACTTCTATAGCTATCCTATGAACAGCCCCTGCCATCCACAGCGTTTACTAGGCACGTAAGGACCAAAAGTAGGTTGTTAGGTGTGCATGACAGGGAAGAAAGTCCTATGGACAATTTTAGGGTTGTTAATCTCCCTACCACATATGGGGATGTGGGGAACAAAGCACCCAGAGAAGGACATGCCACACCTCACTAAGGGTATGCCAATCAAAAAACTTACTGATGACAGGCAAAAAGGCTACTTACCATGCCACGCTGACCCCCCATTTAGCATCTTACAGGCTTATCTACAGTTCTGATACATGTATCAAAAAGTAAACGGCTCCAATACCACCCAATTTAAATATAGCAACAAAACAGACAATAAAGTCAGAAGTAAAGACTACTGCACATCTATTTTTTCTGTAGTGGGTGCTTTAAACCACAACAAACAACAACAATGCAAATCACCCTCCACTTCTTCCTGCAGGCCATGTCTGAATGTAACTACCAGCTTGAAAGGCACCAAACACACACCTCTGAAAGATCATGTCACAAATTACAATAAAAAAAAAAAGAGAGGTTTAGGACATTCCAGAAGACTTACAGTTGCACACTGTATATAAAAGTTATCATTTTCAGACAAGGTCCAGAACACTCCCGGGTCACATCCAGAAAGAGATTTGATGGTTAGATTAGAATCAGATGGTATTTCTTACTGGTGAATAATGCATCTACCCACACACCATGGGTTTTGATGTCATATCTAGGGGAGGCCCAGGATGATAACACATCAGTTCCAAAAGGCACATTTTAATGAGCCGATACAAAATGGCTGCACTTTCACCTACCCACTAGCACGTTAGAAAACACCACGAATTGGAGTAAATACTGGACTTCCACAAAGTATGTTTAAGAACACAGAAGTTTGGCTTAATGGCACAGAATGAGGAGAGGTTGATATTAATGGATGTAAACCCTGGCTGATCGAGGAGGAAAGATCAAGGGTTAGAGTGGCATTCTTACTTAAAGGAAATGTCCTGTAAGATGTGAACGTGTGCTTATTAAGTGATATTAAGTTAAAGTAAAACATATTTATGTACTGCATTTGTATGCATATTGCTGTTGCATCCCGTAGAGACAGGGACAATTTAATATATTTTCTTTTTTTATTGAGAGATTTCCGTTTACTTTTTGTGGAATGGAAAACTTTCTTACAAAAGTATTCCAGTGTTCCGTTAATGGTTAAATTCAGAGACCTTTTGTAATTAAAAGGTCAGTTTCTTCAAATTGTATTCTATTCTATCAAAAAAAATCCTTTTTTCCTTTTCCATTGTAGTAAAAAGATAAAAAAATAAATAAATAAAACTGGACAGAACAACTGCAGTCCTAGTATGCAAATCGGAACATTAGTTATACAACAAACACTAAGTGAAAGATGTAAAGTAGTTGTGCAAGAACTTAATCTGTAAGAGAACGACTGAGGAACTAAGAGAATGGATCAAAGCAGAACTCCTTTTGAACAAGTGTGTAGTATTAATCAACATAAGAAGATTTTCATTGCAAGAAGTAATTCTGGGAATCTCTAGAGACCCAAGAGAAAGTGTGATTAAGAGAAGATGATTTGCCAAGTAAAACAGTTTGAAAGAAATGTATTAAACAAATTAAACTAGTAGCACTGAAGAAAGATATTTAAACTAGAATGGGAAAATAATAAGGTAACAATGTTTTTCTTCAAGTGTAGTGGGTGGCACAGGGCTGCATTGGTTAATGTGCTGCTTCACTCCAGCATTCCTGGCTGAGGTGCTTGTGTGTGTGAAGTCCGTATGTTCTTCTTTGGTTCATGTTGATTTTTGCTTTAAGCTAAAGCATGACTACTCATAAATGGGATTACATCATTCATGTTGGCTGTATTTAGATTTCAGCCCACACTCTTACTTGGGCCTCAGAGAGGTGGATCCAATCCCAAGATAAAGCTCCCATCTGCCAAAAGTCACACTATCTATAAAATCCACTTAGGTTTAATGCAGCAAATGCACTTAAATATGCATGTCTTTTCAAATTCTTTCCTCACTGTTGTGCTAGTCTGTAACTGTAAGACTAAGAAAACTGTTAAGTTTTCCAAAAATGGTTACCATTATGAAGGTTTTTACTCATTACTTGACAAGACCTATATGCCTACGTGCAGTACAACTTCTCTAAACTGCGTTTTTCTTTCCCAGCATGCACTATGTGGCTATCTGGACAAATCATACTTTTGCATTTTTTCATTCAATATAGCCATAAGAAAAGCTATGAATAATGGCATTACTTATTCAGAGCTTATACCTGTGTTAAAGAATTTTTCTATTATAGAAGTACTGTTATATTTAGTAAATCCCCCAGGTAAAGAATATATTGTGCTTTGAGACAAATAGAGTGCCGTGTATATTTTAGGAGTTCTAAAAACGAGTAGCATACAGGTGCCATCTAAGATTGATCAGTTGCTTGTCAATAAACATTACAAAACTACCCAGGAGATTTATTTCCTTGACATGTGCCACACTGGAGTACATCTTCTGCTGATGTTTGTGACACTGACTACTTACCCAATATTTCCATTCTATCTGAACGATCCTTACTCGTGGCTCATTACCTGCCTCAAGTTTGTTTTCTCCCTCTAATTTTCATCCTTGTTTTCCAACTTGATTTTGTCTATTGCGTTTCTTGTTTTCATGCACACACACAGGCTGTTGTTTTCTTCTTTCCTTTTCCCTTTTTGTTAAGATCAACCCTTGCATTTGTTTTTATGCTCTGGTTTCGCAGATTCTTTTCCTGCCCTATCATTACAACTAGTCTTCCCTGGGTAAAACTCCAGGTTAATATTACCGGACTTGCTTTGCATACGAGCCTTTGCTTCCTCCTTAATGAGGTACCAGGATTTGCTTCCTCCTTAATGAGGTACCAGGCTTCATACCTCTCTTGTACTTTAAACTGGTATCAGGGTCTGTTGTTAAAGCAGTCCACACAACAACTATGTATAAACCTAAAAATTCTGTCCATCCAAATTAAACTATTATCTGAGTTTCTACCACACATTTTACACTCAGGCAACATTTTAAGCATTTTGTTTCTAGTCATCTTTGAAGTAATTTTCACTTCATTTTAAGCTCTGTGTACAAAATATGGCACTCTTGTCTCTTAACACCCCCCGTCACTCACCACACTTTTTGGTTTGTTTGCTTTATACTAAAGAAAAGTGAAGCTCAGTCAGACATCACTACCATCTTTCCAAATGAAAAATGCAGGGTTAGCTGAAGCATTCTGAACATGTTGTAATAATCAAATTTGCTTTTAACTTAAAAGTCAAATGCTGTTTTACTCATCAATTATCTACTTCAAATATCAAAACAAATGAAACAATAGTACATAAATAAATAAAATTATTGCATTTAGACATAGGGATATAATCTCCCCCTTTTACTCAGCCCTCATTAGGCCAGCCACTGTCGATAATTCCCCATCTGGAATGCATCTGACTAGACACACTCCACAACCAGAGCACCCACATATATTTTTATTAAAAGTATACAAGGCCTAAACAATATGTTCTACATGAACCAACTCAAAAGCATTGTCACTATACTCAGTATCTTACAAACTTAAGAGGTGAATTGTGTCTGGCATACAAGATATGTTCCGAACCAATACTGATGGATTTACTGCACATTGGCAAGTCAAATGGCATCAGAAATACTCTGTAAATGGATCTAAACCTCTTCTACAATATCAGCAGAAGAGTTTGGAGGGGTATGTGCATCTCCCCATCCATGTAAAACAAAGCTCAACCCTGTCCACCTTCAAGCACAACATGGACCTATGGATGGGAAACAGAAAATCTACCCCAGGACTGCCTCCTATATCACTAATGGAGAAAGGCGGCTCCTAAATGCTTTATCCCATGCATGGGTCCCCTTGGATTGTCTACGGTATGATCCCAATTATTGTCACTAGGGGTAATATACAATTAATTGATCATGTGATGGGCAAGGCCAACCCAACACCAAAAAGGATAGGTTAATTCAAGCAGCAAAAGGGAAATTGGCTAAGCTTAAAATTGCCCCCAAGTGCAGTTAGCCTACTACTCACCTATGAACCTGAAAAAATATTCATTAAAACTAGTTCCAACAAGAAAAAAAATTTAAACCACTATAAACTCATAAAAGGATGACCTAATACATGTATACAGTAAGTTGCACACAGATATAAGCAAAACACAACCAATGCAACAGCTTGTTCACACTATTAAGCTGAGCCTACCTAAAATGTGGAGAGTTCTCAGAAACATATTACAGTTGTCATTAACACCAAAATAATGTTTTTTTTTTAATTTATACAAAATTTCACAATGTGCTGTTATCTCCTACCACAGAAAAGTTGCACCAATGGTCTGGGACAAAAGTAAGTTTTCTTTTTCCTGCTAAATGCAACAAAAATATGGCAGCAGGAACTATATGATTTTCAAAGATGTGGTCATCTTACCAAGTTAATTTTATACTTTACAGACGGTTTACAGTAAACACACCTGTCAAAATTTGTTACATTTTGTCCAGCATTGTAAATGTACAACACATTGAATTAATGCAGTGAATAAGTGGTCACAAAATGTCTCAAGAGAGAGAGGTTGCAGATTTCTTGTGTTGAAACAAAAATTAACAGACTACACCAAAGATGCTGTCTTAAATACAGCTATCCAACACCCCATTCATTCTGCTTTGTAGGTCACCCAAAGTAGAAAGGGTAGTCTTTGGTGATGGGATGACAGTTATGCAAGTTATAAGGAGAATGATATAAAACAAAGAGAACTTCTTTTCTGTGCTGAAATCACAGCAGCTAGTAAAATGGAAATATTCTGCACAGAGACATCAGCAGAAAAAATATGAGTAAAGAAACTGCAAAAACATTAAGATGCCTGTTCTTGCTACACCATTCCTTCATGGATATCAAGACGTTAAGTGACCTCAAAACACACTGCTTCAAATTACCATCAGAAACTTACATAAACCAAACTATACACATAAAATTCTTCCTTCAGTCGTTTATTTTTAAGGAAGGACTGTTAAAGAAAACTTAGCAGAAGCAACTAGGCCTTCTGACTAAATCCTGAAAGTTTTCAAGACTAATTCAAGAGGCAAATTACCAGTCCATCTGGCACACTGGTGAAAAGCTCCTCCCATTATACAATTAAAGGATTAAATTGTGAAGTTAATCCAGTTAACCAAGAAAATAACCCAGATGAAGTTACTTCACAGTCTGTTATGCTGCTTGTAAAAACATCTGAAATAGTTTGAAAAATGCAGATATAGACTACAAATCCTGCATGTTATGCTGCTTCTACAAATCCTGCATGTTATGCTGCTTGTAAAAACATCTGAAATAGTTTGAAAAATGCAGATAGACTACAAATCCTGCATGTTATCTTCCAAGTAAAACTCAGAACAGGTGTTTCATAAGTATTAGACAGTTCCAAAAAAATTTCTTTGTCGTTCAATGCAATGTTATTGCTAGACCAGTTAAGAACAAACCAGCTCGACATTTACTCATCTTTGCTACAAAAAATGCACAAAATCATTGCATATGTTTCAAATTTAATATTGGATAGCATCCTTTTCCTAACCCTAAACTGGCAATCTTCATAACGTCTAACAAAGATGGGTAATACAAGACAAATCAAAGAGAAGTGAATCAAAGAGAAGTGCAAGTTGCTTCCAGGGAACACAAAATTTTACAATGTACATAAAATGTTGAAAGTACCACAGTGGGCTAAATTCTTCAAAGACAAATGTACCTACAGTTAAACTTACTAAATGATGACGCTCGTTAACAACCCATAACCTTAACCCTATGTGATAAATTCTCACACCCTTACCTCTCAACATTAAACTAAACTAATCAAGGCCTCAAGCATTGTCAAGAGGAATACAAGTGTATGTGTTTGGATTACAAAAGGACTACACTGTTTCAGTCCTTTTAAAGGATTATTCTCTTGTCCTCGTATAATATAATATAATATAATATACTATCACCAGAAGGACAATATATAGCAGTTACATCTCTAAAGAGGTGTGCTCCTTCAGGAGATCTGAAAAACTTGGCCTACCTACATCAACAAAGTTAAAAAAATGGAGTATTACAACGATTAACTCTCAACTATCCGGCAGCTACCTACAGTTACTATTTATTCATTGCCAGTAAAAGTACACTGTAGTGTCAACCATCCTGCAGCTACCTACAGTTAATATTTATTCAATGCCAGTAAAGTACACTGTAGTGAAAGATTATATTTTTTGAATTCAATCTAAACTGAACAAGGCTCCACCACATTGATCTCCGGTGTAACGATGCATTCGGAGTCACAAAGTAGGCAAATGAAAGCAGAGGGAATCATACTTTGAACTAAATGCCTGGGGCCATTAAAGGGAAACCGACTTAGGAAAGTGTCAGCCTTTTCATGTAATACTGCACATATGTTAGTTCAAATTAATCAATATCTGTTAACATTTTTTGAAAGCTTACAGCATATTTTTCTTAAATAAAACTTTTCTGCTGAAGACTGACAACAAAAACACATTTGTAATTACAGCTTTTGCAGCATCACATTCCATTACAGCTCAGTAGGAGACACTACAACACTGCCAGACTAAGATTTTCAGTCACTCGATATACTATCAGGACAAGGACAAAGGCAGAACCAGCCTAACTTGCAACTGTACTAACTTTAATTCAATAAAAACAATCCAGCAGCAACTTAGTTTCACCTAAAATTTCACATTACATGATGCTGCCAAGAGTGAGTTTCAAACTCTTGCCCATCCCAACAGAGAAAGAACTGACTAAGAGAAAGAATGCAAAGATCACCAACTGAATCATTTGTTACTTATGAATAAAGAATCCGAAACAGGAAACTGCCATAAAATACAGACTTAAGTAGTCCATCACACTGTTCTGAAAAAGAGTATATTTTCATCGTTTTATATAGGTCCCCCACACTGTTCTGAAAAAGAGTATATTTTCATCATTTTATACAGGTCCCTCATAAAATATAGGTCCTGTACCAACTAAATGTTTTAATCATTTTCCCAATTATTGACAGATGGCTGCTTTCAAGGATTACCAACAATTATAAATTGCTCAAGAAAAGATTTTAACAAGGATGTTAAAAAGCAGTCCAAACACTTCAACTTCTTAGCCTTTACAGGTTACAAAATATATTGCAATATTTTCGTATCTGTACTACTGACCACACAACTAAACTTCATAATTAAAACAATGTCAGTGGAAGACTCCCGGCATAAATCTTTCATACTAATCATTCGGCACTCTTCTGTTTCTATCACAAAATGCATACCAAGGCATTTCAGTAAATCAACTAAAAGATTGACTCAACAGACAGATTTCTTATGCAGTTAACACTTTGCTTCAGTTGGTCTCAGTGAACTTTAAATGGGGGTTGCTACCACAAACTCATCAGTAGGTTCAGAATGCCACAACTGAGAACAACTTAATCAATATAATAAGTTTTTATTAATAACAAAAATACTGCTATGCACAGCTATGGCCTTTCAAGCATGATCTGCGAGTGTTTGTTACAACAATCCACTACCAATCCTTGCAGAACTATACTGACTATGAAATTTCAACTAGAAAATGAATTGCTGCAACTTATCAAATACATAAAATAAATTACTAGCAATAACCAGTTTTACCGATAATCGTTCTTTTCTAAAACACTTTTCCTGGTAAGGGACATAGTTATAGCTATCTTACTGTAGACCAGACTTTTTAATCACCAACAACAGTCTCCATATCATTTTATGGGATCCTCAGGTGCTCCCAATCAAGTGTGAGGTGCAAGACATGACCCATCTAGGTTGGGCTTGCCACTAGGTCTACTCTTAGTAGGCTATGCCTTGTATACCTACTATGGCAGGCATCTAGGAGCACCCACATAAGGCACTCAAACCATATCAACAGTCTCCCCTCAACAGACAAGAAGAGTAGCTTTATATCAAGATAATTCCAAAGTGCTGGCTTCCTCACAAAGCACCCTCATTTCTCCATGGTGTATTCATTATCTCATCCTTTCAATCATTACCCAAAACTCATGACCAAGGGTAGGGAAGGGGATAGACAGTGAGTAGTAAATTAAAAGCTTCACCCCATGATTCATTTGCTTCACTGCCACAGCACAGGACAAGACCTGCAATACTGCTACCTCCATTCCAATCTGCTGGTCAGTCTCCCCATCTTCTTTACCTTCACTTATGAGCAAAGTCCAAGGATACATTAACTTCTCCACCTGCGCTAACCCATTCTCAAATTTTACTCAAGTTGGGATAAATATCAAGTGCATAAACAGGGAAAGAAAAACTCAACGCTGATTATGAAGATGGAGTTCTGTGAAAGAAATGTTAGGCCACAGGCAGATTAAACCTTCCATTATGCAGAAATAAAAATTCCTTGTGCAAAATATTGTAACCTATATATAACTGTGATAAAGACAATGTTACTCACGGACTAGAATACCCATACGCAGAAAAACAATACGACAGTTATATACCTTTTTCACAATGATGCTACAATTGCAATCAATAGGATACTATATAAAAAATAAAATAAATAGTGCACTCTAACAAAGCCAAAACAATCAGATTTAGTTATAACCCATCTGCCTCAACATTGCATGAAGTACTAAAATTTCTTATTTATCATATGCACAGTTTATTTTTTTAATTGTCATTTTACTTCTAAACTATCATATTTCAGCAAATTATATTTTACACATAATTACTGACAGACAACATTACAAGAATATCTATATCATTCTAGAGAAATACTGGAGGAGAAAATGGCTGTAACTACAGAAATTATTATTTGCAGCTCGGAGAAAGGATGTGAACTGCCTAGACAAAGTGAGGCCAGTTTTGCTGGCTGCCAAAAAAAGTAATTGCTATAAAAGAGAAATCAAAATCTAAACCAACTGTATTTGAAGTACTGAATGCTGTAAAGGAGATGAAAGACACAGAAGAGGAATCTCGACTAAAGGGAAGAAGCAAAGTACATAGAAATAAATTGAATCTGTGGGAACAACACATGCAGAATAATGTTCAGGAGAAATGATGTTTAAGGGAAGGCAGGAACTGAATGATTTTTGAAATGCTGGACAAAAAGACAGTTGTTATAAAGAAAGAAAACATGCTATGTACAGTGTGTAAACGGAAAAAAAATGTTATTATGGTTTGTTTTCCTTTCTGTTAATGTGTGCCTATGTCTTAAATGATACCTAATAAAAGGTATTTTTAAAACTATTTTATCACTCAGTAAGCTGCCCACACTGAATTATGTGCAAGAAGTCAATGAAATATGAAAGAAATGAATAATAGCCTTGTACTGGTTATGTGAAATTAATTCCCTATTGTGCAAGTCTTACTGTTGCAAAATTTATAAGCAGCTCACACTATTACATTTATTAAAGATCTGCTCCACTATGCAAATGAGGCAGCTGGTTTCTAAAGCAAACCCCAACCTATGTCCCTTCAACACAGAACTACCTGGCAGATGATGGAAGCAGACTGACAGAAGACGGGCATGAATTGTTACTAGACAGACAGACTGGTTTCTGGAACCACAGGATATTGCACCTCTACTCAGTACTTATTTTTGCTGCAGTTGCATCAGACCTACATTTGGAAGCATGCAACTGCACAACCTAGAAGCTACTGTTCCAGTCCCCACAAGGCACTTAGTATTTATCACCGTTTGACAAGAGATCCAATATTTTCACACCAGTACTAAATGGAAGTTCAAATTACTACATACATATGCACATAAGGTATTTTGAGTGATGTTCTAATCTAACGGAACTTCTTACTATAAATATATAGAACTTTTATCAACTTTGGTTCCCTAAACTAAATAAAACAAATGAATGAAGTGAGATGCAAATGCACATGTTACTTTGGTAAGATAATCTCACACTGACTTCACTCCCCACTCTCTTCTATACATTATTGTTACTTTAATGATGTTAGTCGCCCAGCTATCAAAGTTTTGTTAAAATTGTTTTGTAACCTTTTCATACTGTCTCCCCTGTAATCTATTATGTTTTAGACTCCATTTCCCTTGCCTGGCTTTCCTAAAGTCTATCCCTTCTACTAAACCTGCCTGTGCTCATCTCACACTTACTCTGCATCTACAGAAAAGCAGTCCAAGCACTCATCTTCTAACACATACACTTGAATAACTAAGACCGAGTCTTGCACGTTACTCTTTACCTGATTATTTGTAATCGCACATATTCACAGATTATCACACTTCTGAAGTTAGAATGACCCCATAGCAATAAATAAATACTCAATTAATTTATACTTCATAATAGGGTAGACTGGTTTCCTACTGACCCTTTACAACCACAACATGGCCTCATGAGAGTAACAGTAAAATGCAGTTAGCACACAGTGTTAACATTTTTATGAACATTACAAACAGTGAAAACGTTTTTAGTCCCTTTAGCTTTGTACATAAGTCAGGCGTATTTTTTTTATCAACCAGAGGAGAATTTGTCGATGGCAATTAACAAAAAGAGTTGAAAGATTTTATTTGGGAGGAGAAGAGAGCAGACGTCAAGTGGGATAAGTTGATCCTACCAACAGGAAAAGATAGTTTGGGATTAACTGATTTGAAGGGTTATTTCAGAGCTACACTGTTAAGGCTGCTATACATAGCACAAGCACAAAGCTATAATTCAAAGTGTAAAGGGATGACGATGATGAAACAAAGAAAAGCTCAAGAAATAAGGAGAGACTAGGATTTTGGATGCAGATTCTTAGGGAGAATAACAATCATACAGAATTTTATATTCATAATGTAGCAGAAAGTATTCCAAGAACCAAGACAACACAAGAATGGAGAAAGGAGATTCTGCCGATGGGGATCACTGCAATTAGAAGTACAGACTATGAAAAAAGGGGATGGAATTTACTAGAGAAAACTGGCAAAGGAACCAAAGTATTGGGAGCAAATAATTAGAGAGGAAAAGACAATAGAATGGGAAGAGGCCAAGAAAACATTTGGACTGCAGGCTAAAAGTCACCTTCCCTATCAAGGACTGATATCACAGTATAGACAAAGAGAAAAGAATACGGGGATCCTAAGCAAAAGAACAGCAGTAGAATGTAAAACAGATGCTGCTGTTAAAAAGGTACAATTGGTAGAGCATATAAAATGCTGCATGATAACTATAAGAATCTATCAGAGGAGGTTAGAAAGGATTGGGAAGACAGACTGGACAAGCAATTCACAGAGAAAGAGGAGGATATATGTATGGCTCCTAAATATGCAACAATGTCTAGAAGATTTAGGATTTTTGCTTGGAAGGATTTGTATAGGTGCTTTTATAACCCCAAGCAGATTATAAATTACAGAACTGGAATTACCTAGACTTGGTAAGGCCTTGCTGAGTTGAATTCTAGTGGCTGCCAAAAAAGCAGTTAACAGAAAATGAAATAAAAAGTGTAAACCAACCATACTAGAAGTGAATATAGTAACAGAAATAAAAGAACTGGAAGTGGAATCTTTAGAAAAGGGTAGAAGCAAATTACATAGAAAAGATGGGAATTGTGGGAACAATACATGCAGAATAATGTTTTGGAGGAATGAGGTTCAAGGACGGCAGAGACTGAATGAGCTATGTAATGCCTGATTAACAGTGACTGTATAGAAGATTACATGTGATGTATAATGTCTGCAACTGAAAATATGTCAATATATTTGTTTTTCCATTTAAGTGTATGATTGCCTATTTCACAAGTGATAATCCAATACAGATGTTTCTTTCTCATTTTTTTTTTAAGGTCTTGGCCTCTACAAAGAAGCTACTTTGGAGAGGCTGCTGCAATGCATAAATATTCTGTTGTTGCTAAAGAAGGGGTATAAGTTGGACTGCTAAATGCAGCCAAAAACAAGTACTATAGATGCTCTGGATTGACAGAAGTATTAGAAACGATTGGGTGAGATTAAATGCATCTAGTATTAAGTAGCAGTACTATCTGTATTGGGCACTGTAAATGGTCAGAAATATTTGCACCTACCTTCCTAATCTATCTGAAATCTTAGGAGCTACCCTCAAGATACTGTTTTTGCAAACCTCAGGGCTTAAGGACAACACTCTCAAAATCATTCAGCCTAGAGGTTTTGTACTGTTTAGTCCTATCAGACGGACATACTTTCAGTGAAACTGTTTGCCTGTTATCTTCTTCTTTCAGCTGCTCCCATTAGGGGTTGCCACAGCGGATCATCTGTTTCCATTTCTTCCTGTCCTCTGCATCTTGCTCTGCCACACCACCCACCTCCATGTCCTCTCTCACCACATCCATAAACCTTATCTTAGGCCTTCCTCTTTTCCTGTTATCTGGCAGCTTCATCCTTAGCATCTTTTTCCCAATATACTCTGCATCCCTCTTCAGCACATGTCCAAACCAACATAATCTTGCATCTCTGGCTTTGTCTCCAAACCTTCCAACCTGGGCTGACCCTCTAATATACTTATTCCTAATCCTGTCCACCCTTGTCACACCCAGTGCAAATCTTAACATCTTTAACTCTGCCACGTCCAGCTCTGACTCCTGCCTTTTTGTCAATGCCACTATCTCCAACCCATATAACATAGCTGGTCTCACTACTCTCTTGTAGACCTTCTCTTTCACTCTTCTGGTATTAGTCTGTTACAAATCACTCCTGACACTCTTCTCCACCCACTCCATCCTGCCTGTACTCTCTTCTTCACCTCTCTTCCACACTCACCATTACTCAAAACTGTTGATCTTAAGTATTTAAACTCATCCACCTTTGCCACCTCTACTCCCTGCATCCTCACCATTCCTCTATCCTCCCTCTCATTCACACAAATATTGTTAATCCTGCTGACCTTCATTCCTCTTCTCTCTAGAGCATATCTCCACCTCTCCAGGGTCGCCTCCACCTGTTCCCTACTCTCACTACAGATCATTATGTTTGCCTGTTAACATAAGAACCCAAAACCGTATCCCTAAAACTCTTAACCTTAACTTAAACTGTAACCCTAACCCTATTTTTAATCTTAATCTCAACTTTAACCATAAAACTCTATTGTTAACTCTAAACCATGCTACAGTCTTCATAGATAGGTACTAGGCTATTGGCCCCTAGGACCTATAGAAGCCTAGCCAAACATTACCCTGGCTTTTGCCACACACGAAAATTATTTTCCTGTGCCCCTGTCAAGCAGAGCCACAGAAATGATCCCCGGGGTGAATTTCCTATCTCCCATCCAATCATCAAGATTTTACTTTAAGAGTGCTAATGAGGAGCTTTGTTTGATATAGATAGGTAGTTGTTCCAGAGTATGGGAAGTCTCTGAGACAGGAATCTATCTATCTAGCATGTTCAGAAAGCATAACTCACAGTTTCACTATTTTCAAAAAGCAGCCTCAACACCTCTCAACTGTCCAGATTTTTGGTCTGTTCTTCATAAAATGTGTGGTTTTCTGGCGAATCATTGGGGAGTGAGCTCATAAATAATAAACATTTCAGTTACAGACTCCCTGTCTTTCAGAAAATGCATGGTAATGCAAAATCTGTTACTGTAGCAACCGTCTAAATAAACTTATAAGAGTAGGGCCACTCTTCTATGGTACTACTACTGGTAGTTTTTAAAGAAGAAACGTTCTACAAATTCTGATCCTGGACTGGACCACATATTCATAAAATATCAGTCTCTCTCAAGACTACAACAATACTAGTATTCAAAGTTTCATACTGTAAAACATCTCGTGATCAATTTGTTTAGAAATATCTCAGCTACGGAAGTCGTTTACATATGATGGCAGATGCACCACAGTGAAAACTTGTATGATTAACTTATTTTAAATAATTACTGCCTGATAGCAGTCATTCAAAGTAAACTACTTTACTCATGGATAAACGAAACATTATACGACGAAGCCTTACAACACTCAACACAGTTTAATTCTACACCTCCCAAGTGTACTTTGCAAGAAAACAAGCTTTTTGCACATCTGCAAATTATAGGTCATAGTCCCAGTAACACACAACTACATGTCCAGTAACAAAAAAAATATATACACCGCAGTGCTGAGGAGAGTAAAGTAGCTGTAGCTTGTTTTACTTTAACATCACCTTAACCAGTTCTCCAGAAAGAACTGTCACTGAGCGAGTGTGATATTCCCCAATACAGTTTACCATAACATAATCACTAGATAGACATCCCCGTGCTATGCTCAGTTTACCATGAAAAGAACACACTGTTTTGCTATTATATTATAGCACTTTATACGATTGTCCTAGATGCTCTCTCTATTCCACGGTCCGGGTGGAGCTCTTACTACTGAAAACAGCGGAAGCATAAATACCAGTAGTATGAATAGAATTGAGTGCTGTAACATTCGGTTACAGTAACGGGATTCTAACCGGAGGACTTTAACATCACAGGCAGCCATAAACTAGATACCAAAGAGCCTATATTATTACAACCGCCGTAGGTACCTGTACAATACGCATACGTCTAACTCATATTTCCTTACCTTGCAGCGTACAGGAAAAGCCTACTGAAATATACACTGCATATCTCAGTTAAGAACTGGCCGCTGTTGTCGCCCTTTTCCTCACGTCACGGCGACTATTAAAGAATGTAGTTTATTTTTTTAATTTTTTTTTTATTTTTCCCCGCCCGCATACTGACATCAGAACCCCAATGCATGCACGCAGCCGCCCACAACATGATGTCAGCAATGCCGGGGGTTTGTTTACATTCCTCGTGGTGCTTATAACCCGGAACGTCTTTTCTTGCAACTGTTGTGAAGGAGTTTATTTTGTCGTCGAACTTAGTTTCCCCAGGAAACGTGTTTCAGTGATCGTTATTGTAGCATTATTCATTTCTTTACTTTGCAATCGCTGAATTTCATTTAAGCAACATATTTGTGGCACATTAATATGTTTTCAGCAGAGATCACCTTTTTGCTTTGATATGATTTACTTTGCCACCAGCCCACCGCTTTTCAATAATTCAGAATAAAGCGTAAACTAATGGATGACAAAGAACAACAAATAGGAACAAGATTGTAAGCATTTCTCTTATAAATTTAGAAAATTGCTAGACTAACCGGTCCAGCTTTGTATTGACATGCATTTTATAAGGATATGAAGTGCAGTTTGAAACTCAAATTAGACACTGCGATCGTCAGTTATTTGCTACAAAACCTTTTTTTTTACGTGGAGCAGTCCAAAATAGGAGGCAAAAATGTGGACATTTTACGAAATTTTGGATACTTTAGAAAGTCTAGTACTCCACACTTAGTGCTGCACAGCTTTGGGCGTGCCGTCAGTGTTTGGCAAGTCAAATGGTTGGGGATATCAAGGTAGACTGACAGACATGCTAATTGGCATGTCACCTCATGTAAATTGCTAAATATTCATGCGCACAACGAACTCCATCCTCGCAGAAATTATTACTTTTTCTCCTTTTTCAGGGGGGGGGGGGGGCGCTTCTGTACAGATGTGGATGCCTTAAGGCCAGCTGACCACACCAGTTCAGCACTGAAAAAGTGCTGTGCAACAGTGCTGCTACCCAGCCGTTAAAATGTAACAGTATTCTATCTAAATAAATAGAGTCTTGGTTGATGAGTTTCTTAATTCAGAGTGTTGTTGAAGTTATGCGGGTTCTGTAAGTCTGTAATAATAACTGTCTTTTACTAATTTTATAAGCATAGCTTCTTGAGTTTTTACAGGTACTCAGTATTAATGACAGCCCCTACCGTCTGCAAATGAATATTCATACGGATAAGCATAGCTTCTTGTGTTTCTACAGGTACTCAATAACGTCCCCTACCGTCCGTAAATTAATATTCATATGGTTGCTGCCTAGTCCGGCCTGGAGGCGTGTTTGGGGCGGGATTTACTACTGCACATCCTGCGAGGTACTACACTTGTAGATTACCCTTCCATATAGCCCATTGCTTAAACAGACTGAAAATAGAAAAGCAATTCATGTTTAAGTAAACTGAAGGGGAATGTAGCTATAAATAATGGGATGGGTTGGCAGCAGTCTGGCATTGCAACAGCAGTAAAGTAAGATGGATTTTTTTTTCTGACATTTAATTACATTTTCTCTACATTCTCAGGAGTACAGTCACCTGTATATAATCGATGGGTGCAAAGTCCGTTGTGAATATACAAATTGACAGGTCTTCTGTGTTTGGGCTGGTGTGATGCAGTTATTGTCAGCCAATCCATTTGCTAAAATGATTGTAAAATCAACATCGCTATGGCTCATTGCTTGTCTCTGAGGTGGTGAGTAAGGGGTTGTCGTCTATTTAACTGTAAGAAATTGGCCAGCATCAACATTCCACAGCATATGTTACTATCTTTAGTTGTCCGACAGGAGCAAGATGTGTGTGGAAGTAACAGATCATTAGTAGAGTTGGGCCGTTATTATATTTGCCATCTCAAAACGAATAGCTTTGGTTAGTCCTTAGCTGTAGCTTCTATTGTGTGGAGTTTGCATGCCCGTCCTCTGTCTGTGTGGGCTTATACATATGCTCTGGTTTCATCCAACACCTAAATAACATTATATAGGTGAAGGGGCTCCTCCCCGAATTGCCTGCTGATAAGTGTATGCCTCTGTTCATATGTTTTGTGATAGCACTTATATGTCATGGGCAGTGTGAGTACATCTTTTCCAGTTTGAAGTATCACAGTAGCTTGTATTCAGCCTGGCACTCAAGGGCAGTGTACGTGTGAAATGTATTCAGAATAAATACTGATATCACTGATTATCTGTGGACATGTACAATATTGTCTGGCATGGGCATAACTTTTCTGGGTATCAATGCTGGATTTCTTGTTTCCCTTCACCTTTATTTTTCTCCATTGGCTTTCTTTCAATAAGAAATCGAGAGACCAATTTTATTTCATTACTTTTTATAATAATAAGATATCGGAGAAGTACATAGTAAAATAAGCCGTAATTGCTGGGACTACTCATGTGTATACTAGGCTAACTAATACTGGGCCTTTATAACGCTAGCCATGCATCCCAGATGTATCCCACAAGTTTTGTACCTTAGAGATTATTTTAAGGGATATATGTAAACTAGGACATGATGTACAGGCTGCCTCTCTCTATTAGAGATGCTAATGCTAGACTAGGGGTGAATTTCTGATTTCAAATTCACTGGTCCAAGTTATGCTTGAATAGGGTTAGGGAAGACCTCTGCTTGACATGGATAAAAAGCATGTTCCAAAGAAGAAAAATTCCCTGAGACTCTTATGTGTCCCCGCAACATGTCTTATTTATGTCACAAGCAAGATTTAAGTCTCTAAATCAAATAGACTTGATGCAGTTAGCTTTCCTGATATGCAAAAGGTCGACCAGAGCAGGATTCAGGGATGCCTTGTTTGCCAGGCATAGATTGCCTGTTCATATGTTTTGTGATAGCACTTATATGTCATGGGCAGTGTGAGTACATCTTTTCCAGTTTGAAGTATCACAGTAGCTTGTATTCAGCCTGGCACTCAAGGGCAGTGTACGTGTGAAATGTATTCAGAATAAATACTGATATCACTGATTATCTGTGGACATGTACAATATTGTCTGGCATGGGCATAACTTTTCTGGGTAAAAATGCTGGATTTCTTGTTTCCCTTCACCTTTATTTTTCTCCATTGGCTTTCTTTCAATAAGAAATTGAGAGACCAATTTTATTTCATTACTTTTTATAATAATAAGATATCGGAGAAGTACATAGTAAAATAAGCCGTAATTGCTGGGACTACTCATGTGTATACTAGGCTAACTAATACTGGGCCTTTATAACGCTAGCCATGCATCCCAGATGTATCCCACAAGTTTTGTACCTTAGAGATTATTTTAAGGGATATATGTAAACTAGGACATGATGTACAGGCTGCCTCTTTCTATTAGAGATGCTAATGCTAGACTAGGGGTGAATTTCTGATTTCAAATTCACTGGTCCAAGTTATGCTTGAATAGGGTTAGGGAAGACCTCTGCTTGACATGGATAAAAAGCATGTTACAAAGAAGAAAAATTCCCTGAGACTCTTATGTGTCCCCGCAACATGTCTTATTTATGTCACAAGCAAGATTTAAGTCTCTAAATCAAATAGACTTGATGCAGTTAGCTTTCCTGATATGCAAAAGGTCGACCAGAGCAGGATTCAGGGATGCCTTGTTTGCCAGGCATAGATTGCCTCTCAACAGTCTATAGGATACAGAATATAGAGCTAGGGCTTTGAGGCAATTTGCATAGGACATGCTGTTAATGCCCTGTATTCTTTTTGTGAGAAACCTCTGTGGGTGTTGGGTGTTCCACTTGCTGCATATGCTTGGTCAGGTACATACCGAATGAGGAGTTGTACTCAATGATTAGTCTGATAAGGGCTGAATACAGAGGAACAATGACCTCCTTGGACCCAAATGCCATGCCCTTGCTTATAGTCTGACTGAATTACGTTATATATTTTCTGGTATTGTTTTCTGTTTCTCATCTGTCCTGAAACTGCTTCCCCCCATTCCTGTGGTGGAGTTTATATAACTGGTCTAACAACTTTTATGTTATCTGATTGCTTCAAGGCTTGCTGATTTAAAATATAGTTTCTGTTTGTAAATTCTTGCATACACTGTTGGAAACTCCTGGTGTTCTGGCTGAAGTGTGATTCTCAAACAATTTGGAAATATATCGCTGATTGAGAAGTATATTTTTTGGCATTTTAACCTTTCAGAGTTCTGCGTTGTTTTAATTTTGCCTGACTGAATTATTTTTATTGCCTGACTGAATTATTTTATATATATTTCTGGCATTGTTTTCTGTTTCTCATCTGTCCTGAAACTGTTTTTCCATCCCTCCCACCCTATTCCTGTGGTGTTATTATAGTTGGTGGCTTTGCAGTTGCCCACCCCTACTGTAAATTTGATCTGGGGCACCCCTCCCAGTCTAGTGTTCACTCTACTTAATACAGAGAGAACATTTGAGAAGGCCAACCCACTTAGAGTCTTATCCTTGAAATATCTTCTGCTCCTCCTTCCTCTCTCCTTGCACTTTGCTAACAAAAACATGCACTTTATCAATCTCCTTTTACTGTATTTGTCTTTCTTCCTACTTTATTTTGCTTTTGCCTCATTTTAAAAGTACTCACTTGTATTTATTCTACTGCATTTATTACTGCTTGGTAGTGGCCTGATCAAATTGTAACTGTTATTCTAAGCCTTTTGGTTTAAGCACTTGGGCTTCAGACCAGTTGTTTTACATTAAGAAGGTTTGTGGTCTGCACTGTTGTGGCAGGACAGGTAGCTTACATCCTTCTAAGTTGGGAATTGCTGACTGAAGGCTCAGTGTTGTTATTCTAAAGGTGTATTAATTCTGGTTTAAGCACTTGGGCTTCAGGCCAGTTATTTTACATTAAGAATGTTTGTGGTCTACATTCTTGTGGGAGGAGAGGTGAGATTCTGCTCTTCTGAGCTGGCAATTTCTGGTTAAAGGCTTATTGTGCCTGCTTATTTGAACTGTTTCTTTCTGAAATTGGTGCGCCTTGTTTGCTGCAGCATAGACTAGATTCAGGCCTGCTGAATCTAGCTTTATTTGTATAACTTGAACACTAATCCAGGTCATCTTTTTTGGAGAAGGTTCCCCTGCACCTTAGTGGCAGGAGTGTACAGTTAGAACATGTCTGATTGAAGACTGCTGGGACAGGGCTCAGTTTTGAGCTTTTTTACTGGGTAATTTGTTTAAATCAGTTTGCTCGTTTTCTATTGTTATATAAAAAATTGGCACTTTATTCATCTGCATTTACTGTATTTGTGCTTTTTTTCTACTTTATTACTTTATTTTGCTTTTGCTGCCTGTTCTTAAAAGTACTTAATTGCATTTTTTCTGCAGAATTTATTACTGCTTGTTAATAGCCTGATTAAATTGTAACTGTTATTCTAAGCCTTTGGTTTAAGCACTTGGGCTTCAGACCAGTTGTTTTACATTAAGAAGGTTTGTGGTCTGCACTGTTGTGGCAGGACAGGTAGCTTACATCCTTCTAAGTTGGGAGTTGCTGATTGAAGCCTTACTGTTTGTTATTCTAAAAGTGTATTAGTTCTGGTTTAAGCACTTGGGTTTCAGGCCAGTTATTTTACATTAAGAAGGTGTAGTCTGCACACCTGTAGGAGGAGAGGGTAGATTCTGCCCTTCTGAGCTGGGAGTTTCTGGTTAAAGCGTATTGTGCCTGCTTATTTTAACTGTTTCTTTCTGAAATTGGTATGCCTTGTTTGCTGTAGCATAGACTAGATTCAGACCTGCTGAATCTAGCTTTGTTTGTATAACTTGAGCACTAATCCAGGCCATCTTTTTTTTGGAGAAGGTTCCCCTGCACCCTAGTGACAGGAGTGTGCAGTTAGAACTTGTCTGATCAAAGACTGCTGGAACGGGGCTCAGTTTTTAGCTTTTTATTGGTTAATTGGTTTAAATCAGTTTGCTCAAATGCTACTGTTATATTAAAAAAATACACTTTATGCATCACAGCTTAGCTATGGTTAAACTATTCCTGGCGCCATAAAGTCTGCTGTTCAAATTTTCCCTTAGAACTAACCAGTTTTTTTAGTTTTAGCACTCAAATCTGTTTCTTTCAGCTCAGCACTTGCTCAGAATTCATTGTAAGCACTAAATAAGCTACAAATTACTACAGCACTCAACTTTCCTCACTTGTCTAGAAAAACAGTTTTTAGTACTTAATAAATAAGCACCTATCCAGGCATGTCTAAGGGTCAGCTCCCAGTGTTTTCTCCTGTCTATCTGATGAATCTGGACATCTTGAGGCAACCCAGCAATTGCCTCATGTACACAGACAACCCTCTTCTCCTACCACCCAACACTACAACCTGTGAGAGATGCACTTATATAGCCAAACTGGAAGCAAAGCTGTCTTCACCAAAGACTGGACCAGACAGTCAAATGGAGAAGGTAAACACTTGCACCACACCACACTCATCACATAGTCCCTCAAAACCTACACCACCAAAGCACATACATAGAAACACAAAACACACACCTACATTCGTGGAGGCTCCCAATAAAAATCTCCTCAAGCAACAGAGACCTCCAAAGCAGAAACAAAAGCAACCTCCACCCCCCAACACAACCCAAATGACAGATAGCCCACAAACTCAGTGTGCTACTCAACCACAGTCCATAAGGCATAACAATGTACCCAACACACTAGTCATAGGTGACTCTATAGTCAGGCACACTGATGTTCCACTCACCAGGCTAAACAAGGAGAAAGTTATTGTCAGCTGCCTGTTGGGTGCCAGGATCCGCTACATAATGCACGCACTCAGCTCACTTCACAACAAGTTCAAATATGACTCTGTCATTGTCCATATTGGTGTGAATGACCTGAGACATACCTCCCTGGACTACATCAAAAGAGACATGGAGGAGCACTCTGATGTTGTAACCCAGGCAGGTATGACCCTAGCCCTGAGTAATATCCTGCCATCACCCAGAATTATATCACAGTACAAGGACAAAAGCATTGACTTCAACAATTGGCTAAGCTTCTGGTGTCATTCTAAGGGGATCCAGTATCTGTCTGCCTGGGATGATATGATTGACAGACCACGATGCTTTGCCAGAGATGGCTTGCACCTGTCGCCCTTTGGATTCCGGATACTGGCTAAGGCTCTTGCCACCCCTATAGTGCCTTTTTTAGGCAAGGTTCAAATGACAAATTCACCACTGTAACAGGTACAAGCAAGCAAAATCTGAGGGTAATGCTACTCAATGCTAGAAGTCTAAACCTCAAAATGCATTCACTCGAGGCACTCCTTAAAATGGAGAACATAGACATCTGTGCAGTGACAGAGACCTGGTTCAAGGCTCCAGAGAGCACCCCTGCATTACCAGGCTATAATTCATATCACACCTTTCGGCCACCTAACCTGGACTGAAACACTAAAGGTGGAGGCGTGTCCATATTCATTAAGGATATCCACACCTCCAGGCTAGTTGCTCAGCATAATGCATCCAAGATTATCCAAGTGCAACTAACTTTGGGCAAGACCGCAATCCAAATTGTAGCTTGCTACAGATCCCCCGCCATGCCCCAGGATTCCCACTCCTCATTTTTTGATACACTGGAAAATATTAGGGTGCAACCCAACACCCTAATAATGGGCAGTTTCAGCTACCCCACCATTAACTGGGAAACCTACTCGTACAAACTCCTTTGCTCAACATTTTCTGGAATTCATAAATTACAATGCCTTGGATCAGCTTATCCACACCCCCACCAGGGGCAGTAATATCCTAGACCTGGTCATTAACATGGGCGACCAATGTTCCACACCAGAGGCCAATTCCTCATTGGTCAGATCGGACCACAAGCTAATCACCTTAGACATCCACATCCCGCCCCACCCCCATTAGGGAAACCACCGTAAAAATTTTTTCCAAAGCCAACTTCACACTTCTTAAGACAGAAGTGGCAAACTTCACGACACCCATGCAGATGGACAATAGAGGTACGACTGTTGAATCCTGCACAAATGCACTTTATAAGCACGAGTGCATGGATCATGCTATCCCTAACAGAACTAAGATGCGATCCTCCAAAAAAAAAATGAAGCCAATCTGGTGGTCCCCTGCCATAGACAAACTCTACAACAGAAGAAAGAAACTGTTGCAAAAAAGAGTAAAATCCCATGATTGGAGGAACTCCCTGGTCAGCCTCAGTAAGAAGTTGAGATCCCACATAAAATTCTCCAAAGCTAGGTACGAAAACAATATAGCCACTGATTCTAAAAACATTATAGCTAAGTCAAGAATCTCAATGGCAACACTCAGATCTTCTCTAAATTACAGCACAATGGCACTAAATATACAGAACCAACTGATATTGCCAACATCCTGGCAAATAGGTTCAGTGCTAACTTTACCCCCCTCTCACCCCCTAAAGGGCCCATCTCTATACCGGAAGAATGCAAAGTTCCTGTAATCATGGCTGCACAGGTAAAAAACACACTCTTCAAAGCCAAGAACACAGCATCCGTGGGACCTGACAACATCCCAGGCTGCGTTCTACATGAACTTCAGAATGAACTGGCACCCCACCTAAGTACTATGTTCAATCATAGCCTCGCCTCAGGCTTTCTGTCTACTGAATTGAGCACAGCAATGGTTATCCCACTCCACAAAGGGGGAGCCACCACAGATCCCGGGAAAGTACAGTTGTGTACACTTATCATAAATGTAGATGTTCAAGTTATCTTGCCAGGGGTAGCCCTCAGTCAGCCCGAACACCAGAGGCTTATTATTTTTGTGTCAGTTGCTGTCACTTCAGGACTGATGTCAGGTTGTTAGGGGTATAAAAACAGCAGCCGACACCATTACATCAGTTTTTTTTGCCCCAAATGTCACGAGCCCTCAAATAGGGAGCAAAGTTATGGTGGAAAAACACCACCAGTAAAAGGTAAATACCAGTAGCCCTGTAAGGAGTGAGAAAGGGAGATAAAGAAAGAGAGAGAGAGAGAGACAAGGGGGCTGGAGGGCGGGAAACCTGTACTGCAACAGTGAATACACTCGAACTTCTACATTTATGGTAAGTGTACACAACTGCACTATGTTCTTCATGCTTCACTGTTGCAGTCATCAAAGTCAGGTTGATTCCCAAAGCTGAGGAATGGGTGGAGGCAGTCAAGAAGAGTTTGGGCTGGCTAGTATGCCCTGCAGGACTGCTGTTGCAAAGCCCGCCCTGGATTTGTATAAGATAGGCAGGTGGTAATGCTTGGTGAAGGTATGAACAGAACTCCAAGTAGCAGCTTCCAGAATGTCTGTGGTAGGGACTCCGCTGAGAAAGCCTGTAGAGGTTGAATTTGCCCTAGTGGAATGTGTTCTGACCCCCTGAGGGGGGTGGTTTCCCATGGTGTTTGTAACAGAAATGGTTACAGTGTTCTATTCATTTGGAGATGGTTTGTTTTGATATTGCCTTGCCCTCTGCCCCTGGTGCAAAGTTGACTAGAAACTGGTCAGATTTCCTGAAGGGGTTAGTCCTATCCAGGTAGAATCTGAGCTGTCTGTGCACATCTTAGGAGTGCATGATCCTTTCCCCCTTATTTTGAGGATTAGGGAAAAGGTGGACACATGGATAGATTGGTTGAGAGCCACATTGGACACCACATTAGACATAAAAGTAGGATTAGTCCTGAGGGAGACCCTGTCAGCATGAAAAATAATGAAGGGTTCCACAGCCATAAGTGCTTGTAGCTCAGACACTCTTCTAGCTGAAGTGATGGCCAGAAGCAAGGCTGTTTTCCAAGAGAGGAATTTTAACTCTGCTGACGCTGCAGGCTCAAAGCTCAAAGGGGGGTAGCATGAGCTTTTCCAACACAAAATTAAGGTCCCAAACAGGGGTGGGGGCTATTCTTGGCAGCCTTAAGTTGTTAGCCCCTCTCAGGAACTGTTTGATGAGAGGGTGAGAGAAGAGAGGTGGCTCAGTGCTGCAATGAGCAGAGATGGCAGAGGCATGGATCTTAATGGAAGAGAAGGACAGGCCTCTGTGGAGTAGGACTGCTAGGTAATCAAGGATGAAAGATAAGGAGGGTAGTGCTGCATCCACTCCTTTAGAGTGAATCCAGGAACAGTACCTTTTCCACTTATCAGCATAGGATTTCCTTGTACTGGGTCATCTGGCTTCATGTATGACATCCAGTACCTGCTTGCTTAGGCTGGCCACTGGAGGAGATTTCAAGGAATAAGCCAGGTTGCAAGGTTCAGGGTCTACAATTGTGGATGCAAGATCTGTCCCTCCTGCTGAGTCAGGAGGGTTAGGATCTAGGATAGGTGCCGGGGTGGCACTGGTGACAGACTGCGCAATAGTGTGTACCAGTGTTGGCGTGGCCAGTCTGGGGCAATCAGGATTGCCCTTGGTCTTTCCTGCCTTATCTTGAGTAGTACTCTTGTAAGAAGAGGCAGAGGGGGAAATGCATAAATTAAGAGGTTTGCCACTGGTAGGATAGGGCATCCACTTTCCAGGCCTTGCTGTGAGATACCCTGGTGCAGAATTTGCTGAGCTGGTGGTTGTAGGGGGAGTCAAATAGGTCAATCTTCGAGGTACCCCATTTCTGGGTCAGAAGGCTGAAGGTGTTTTTGTCTAAATGCCACTTGTGTGGGTCTAGGAGATTTCTGCTTAAGTTGTCCGCCAGATAATTTTGTTTGCCTGGCAGGAATTGAGTTTGCAGGTGAATATGCATGGCTGAGGCTGTGTTTCACAGGGCCATGGCTAGCCTGCAGAGTGGATAAGAGTGGGTTCCCTCCGCTTGTTGATGTACCACATCACTGTGGTGTTGTTGGTTTTTATTAGAAGGGTCCCCAGTGAGAGTAGGGATCTGAAAGCTGTCATAGCATGCTGAACAGCTAGCATCTCTTTTTGGTTGATGTGCAGATGAATTTGGTTTGGGCTCCAATTGCCCTGAATGCACTTGCCATCCAGATGTGCACCCCAGGCTTAGTCTGATGCATCTGTGATTAGGGTCTGGGTGGCATGGGGTTGTGTAAAGGGAAGTCCCTTGTTGGGGTTGCATGCTGCTGCCCACCAAAGAAACTCTTTCCTTAGACAAGCTATTATAGGTATGATAGTTTCCAGGTCCGGAGAATGTTGGCACCAAAGACTTTTTAAGTACCATTGGAGTTTACTCATATGCAGTCTGGCATATGGAATTAGCAGAATGCAAGAGGCCATGAACCCTAGAGCCTGCAGGATTTTTCTTGTGGCTAGCTGAGTTCTGGTGGCCATTTGAGCGAAGTAGCCTGTCAGATAGGCTTGTTTTTCTGGAGTAAGGAATGCCATTTGGGATGCTGTGTCCAAGCTTGCTCCCAGGAATACAATTATTTGACTGGGGACTAGTTTGGATTTCTTTTTATTGATAGTGTACCCCAAGGAGGTTAGAAGGTCCTTTACAAATGTCAGGTGCTGCAACAGCTTTTCCTGACTGTCTGCCTAAATCAAGGAATCATCCAAGTAAGGGTAAATTTGAATCTTTCTCTGTCTGCAATAGGCAATGGCTGGAGCCAGGCATTTTGTGAAAACTTTGGGAGCAGTGGATAAGCCAAAGGGAAGTGCAGAGAACTGATCATGCATAGATGCTGCCCTGAAACGTACATATTTCTTGCAGGAGTCATTGATTGGAATGTGCAGATAGGCCTCCTTTAGGTCTAGGGTGGCTAACCAGGCATATTTGAACAGCATAGGGATAAACTGCTGTAGGGTGGGCATTTTGAATTTTGGAACCACCAGGAAGGTGTTTAGAATGACTAGATCTAAGATTGGGCACCAGGTTCCCTGTTTTCTGAGTACCAGGAAAAGTCTGGAATAAAAACCTTGGCCTATCTGTTCTGCAGGAACAGGCTGAATTGCCCTTATGAACCCTTTTGGGGTTGGCAGCGTGTGGAAATAAAATTTGTACCCCTGGGACACTATGTTGAGGACCCATCTGTCGTTGGTGATGGAGGTCCAGTTTTCTGCATGGTGGGCAAGTTTTCCTCCTAGGGGCAGCTCGAGCAATTGGGCAGAGGTGAAGAGTGGAATTGAGAAGTCATTGTGAATTCTTTCTGTAAGGGGGTGGCTTAGCACTCCCTGTTTTAGAAGTGAAGGTACTCCATTGCTTAGATCTCTGCATACCCTGAGACTTTAATCTGGGGGGGGTCTGTTTCCCCTGGGTCTAGTTTGAGATGGCCTTGACGGGGCTGGAAAGGACCAATGTTTCAAGGGGCAATGCCTACTAAATCTTGGAGGCTGCACTTGCAAAAACCTTTGACTGTCTGCATAGACAGCCTTTTCTTCCATCTTTTTTAAAACCTCTTCTGCTTTGGTGCCAAACAGATTGTCCTTGTTCAGAGGAGCATCCAATAATTTTGATTTGACATGGTCTGACAAGGTCTGCTCCTTAAGCCAGGCATGCCTTCTAAGTACAGAACCTGTGACTGCTCCCCTGCAAGATGCTTCTAGGGCATGAAACCCACATTGCAGGGTATGCTTGCTGACCTGGCTTGCAGAATGCATAAGCTCCTGTAATTCTTTATTTTCTGCACAGTCAGGAAAAGTAGATAATTTTTGCTTAATGAGTTCCATAGTATGTTGCTGGTATTTCAGCATGTGGAACTGACAATTCAATGCTCTAATGGCGAGAGTTGAAGAGGTGTATACTTTTTTACCCCATCTGTCTTTGTGTCTCTCGGCTTTTCCCGGTTAAGGGTTGCCACATCAGAACTCCGGTCCACTAATGATTGGCAGTTGATTTTTATGTACCGGCTTGCCAGGCCTGACGCACAACCTTCAACAAAGGTACGCCCATTCACGCATGTCTCCACGCAGAAGACACTCTAGCTGAGAATCGAACTGGACAGCGTCGTACTGTGAGGCAACAACGCTACCACAGCACCACCACCTAAAGCTCGGTAATCCCTGTCCAAAAGGGTGGGATTCTTAGCTGTAGTAGCTTTTATTCCTTTAGGTCCTTGGGAGATGACCTCTGGATCAGCAGTAGGATTTTTGAATAGAAATTTGTGAGAGTCAGGGACTCTATAGTACCTGTCAGGTTTCCTTGGAGCAGGGGGTAAAGTATCAGGAGTTAACTGGATTCCATAAAGACATCATCCACAACATCCAGAACAGGAGGGATAGCAAAGGGTATGTGCTGTGGTAAATCTAAAAATTCCCTGAGTCTCTTTTTGGACTGAGGATAATCCTGGTATTCCCAGTGGAAATGCTCTCTGAAAGTATGTAGGGTTTCACCAAAAGAAAAATCCTCTGGAGGCAAGGCAGAAGGAATGGATTCCTCTGCATCTGAATCCTCATAGGCAGATAAGGGTATGTCTTCATATTTAGAAACCTCAGAGTCGTCGGACTCTTGGTCAGATAAAGCTGCTGGGGACAAGTCTCTTTTTCTTTTAGCAGGGGAAGGCTGGCTTCTCCTAATCAGCATGATCAGGTATTCTGCCATTTTAAGCATCTGAGACTGTGGCAAGGAAGCAGACGCTTGAGTGTGGGTCATCAGTTTTTTAGGCATAGCTCGTATTCTTGGCCTTAGAAACTTGGTAGTTTTAGAAAGAACTGAAGATGCGAAAGAAGTCGTCAGTTTGTGTCGAATATCGGTAATGCGAAGAACTTCCTCAGAAGCCGGTGCCTGCACAGCAGCTCCGGACCCATCCAAGGTAGAGACATCTGCAGGTTCCGTAGTCAAAGAAGAGTCTCGTGGCATACCAGACTCTGAACGGGTCTCGGTAGCGGCCTGCGAATCCATCGAAGCAGGCATCAGGGGCTGCAAAAGCACCTCACTGAGTATCGGCAAACTGGCGACTAGCTTAACGGAAGCATCATCGGCAGTTTTGGACCTGTGCAATCTGTCTCTGTCTTTATCCTTACTTTTTTTGGAAGATCAGTAGTCAGATGCCTTACCAAATCCTTTTCAGAATACGGAGATCAGGAACGAAAGTATTTAGCTACAGTAAGGGCCCAACAAATATTTCAGGCATTGAATAAAGCACAAAACGGACAGTGAGGTACATCATGGTCTGGGCCTAAACAGGTGATGCAGTAAGAATGGAAATCTCGGTGTAGTATTTGCTTTCCACAGGCGAGACAATTGTTAACTTTTTCTGACATCGGTTAGAGCAAGAAAAAAGGATCCCCAACGGGGTACTTAGCTTTAGCAGACTTCAGGATGATTCAATTTCAGAAACGAAAACTCAGGTAGTGGCCGACCGGCACTCATGCGAACTGCTTCTGCTTCGGGCTCCTCATCAAGAAAGACTGATGTAATGGTGTCATTTGCCTGTTTTTTATATCCCTGATGACCTGACATTAGTCCTGAAGCGACAGCAACCGACATAGAAATACTAAGCCTCTGGTATTCGGGCCAACTGAGGGCTACCCCTGGCAGGATAACCCAAGTGTGATGACTGCAACAGTGAAACACGAAGAACATCTACTGCCCCATTAGCCTGACAAGCCTGGTCTGCAAGGATGGAGCTTATAAACAAAGACATTGGTAATCTCCAAACTCTGGACCCCACCCAGTTTGAGTTTGTAAAAGGCAGATCATGTCTCCTTAACCTGATAGACTTCTTTGAAGCATTCACCAAAGCCGCAAACAAGGGGGCTGGAAAGGACCAATGTTTTGAGGGGCAATGCCTACTAAATCTTGGAGGCTGCACTTGCTCGCCAAGACTTTCAACACCATCCCCCACTCTGAAATTATAGATAAACTCACTAAACTAGGTATAAATCCCTATGTCACAAGATGGGTTGCCAACTGGCTCACTGACAGAATCCACACTGTGAAAGTAGCAGACTCCAAATCTGACTTCAGACCAGTGACAAGTGGAGTACCACAGGGTTCAGTGCTGGGTCCTCTCCTGTTTGTTATCTACTTCTCTGAAGTACAGGCTAGCACAGACGGTCTTTGGCTAATGAAGTTCGCAGATGACTGCCAACTAGAAGCCATAATCAAAACTCCTAATGATGTGGACATCCTACAAACGGGCCTCAATGAGACAGATACCTGGTGTCAAAGGCATGGCCTCAAGCTCAATGCCAAAAAGTGCATTGTCATCCCCTTTGGTAAAAACTCTGTACCCATGAACTACAACATACATGTAGTCTACTTAATACCGAAAGTATGATAAGAGACCTTGGGGCACAGGTGGACAGTAGTCTCTCCTTTAATAATTACATTGCCACAGTAGTCAGGAAATCCTTCTACATGGCAGACCTCATCACAAAAGGTTTCCCATCCAGGAAAAAAGAGGTCATTGTTCCCCTCTAGTTGTCACTCATTAGACCCATTATAGAGTACAACGCCCCTTTTGGTATGTACCTCACAAGACATCTACAACTGGAAAGGCCACAGAAATACCTCACAAAGAGGATTACTAGCCTCAGACAGATGCCATATGCAGACCGTCTCAAAAAACTCCAGCTTTACTCCGCTGCATATCGCCTACTCAGAGGCGATCTCTGTCTAACATACAAAGCTATGTCAAACCCAGAGCTGTTGCACATGCTCCACTTAAAGAAATCCCAATCCCTCCAAGCTGCACACGGCCAGGGACCTAAACCTTGTCACCACAATAAACAGAACATGCTGTAGGGATAGATTTCTGTCCCAAAGACTTCCCATAGTCTGGAACAAACTGCCTATCTATATCAAACAAAGCTCCTCATTAGCACTCTTCAAGAAAAATCTTGATGATTGGATGGGAAATAGGAAATTCACCCCGGGGATCACTTCTGTGGCTCTACTCGACAGGGGCACAAGAAAATAATTTTCTTGGGTGGTGAAAGCCAGGGGTGCTCTGGTTTCCTCCCACATCCCAAAGACATGCTGTAGGTGGATTGGATACTCTAAATTGGCTCTAGGGATGAGTGTGTGCATGTGTGTGCCTTCTGTGGAAGGTTGGGCGCCGGGCTGGCAACTCAACACCATAAAACTCCACTGCCAATGATAAGTGGACAGGCGATCTGCTGTGGTGACCCCTTATCGGGAAAAGCCAAAAGAAGAAGAAGATTGGTCTGCAGTTTGGAGATACATTTAGTGCAGCCGCAGTGGTGAAGTGGTTAACGTTGCCACCTCACAGCAAGAGGTTCTCCAGTTTGATCCTCGGCTGGGGTGCATTCTGTGCACAGACTGCATGTCCTCCCTGTGGTCGTTTGGGATTCCTTTGGGTACCTTTTTGGCTAGGCTTATATAGGCCCTAGGGTCAATAGCCTAGTACCTACCTATGAACCTACCTATGAACATATAAGAATGATTTTCTTGCTACCTTATACACATGTTGGTCGAAAGTCAAATAACTATTTATTTATTTGTCTTTGTTGACCAAGAAAATCTGACTGGGCAGAACCCATTTTCAGTGGAGGCCAAGGGAGAAAAGCTGCTCCACAGTACATTTATATTAACAAGTGACTTTCAAACAGTTCTCAGGAAAAACAGTTACATTTCTATTTACATATGTCCCCAAATCCCTGACTACTAGGTGTGCTCTTAGGGATGTGTTATCAATGAGGTAGTTTCTTAGGGTGGCCGACTTCCACAGAGGTATTATTCTGCATTTCTTTGCAATGAGTTTTAAGCCATGGCTTTGGCACCAGTCACTTGTCTGTGTTAGTCCTTCCTGTAGGATGTTAGTATCTTGGGGGGAATTCTATGACTGCTGCTAGTTTGTAATCATCGGAGTAACCTGGTCAGCCAAAGGCTATTGATGTTGGCTTTAACTTTCATGAAGCAAATTCCAAAAAGGAGCAAACCCAGCACAGAGGTCTGGGATACTCCACTAGTGACTGGCATCTTTGTGGAGGTGGTCCCCTATCCTAACTTCCTGGGACCTATCCTGATTGCCAGCTTGCTATCCATCATGTAATATAGGAGTCTATACCTAATTCCATGAGTTTGTTTATAATGCCTGAGTGGGGTATTATATCAAATGCCTTAGTCAGGTCAGCACTCATTATGTACCATTTTGCCATCATCCATTGCGTTGGTGACCTTTTCAAAGAAGTCCATCAGGTTGAGTAGGCACAATCTACCCTTGATGAAGTCAATCTGGGATGGATCCAATGTTTAAGGTTTCCTAGATCATTATAAATCATGTCCATGATCATTCTTTCCATGGCTTTGCATATAAGATTAATCAGACTTATGGGTCTGTAGTTCCCAAGGTCTGTTGATGGACCGCCTTTGTACAGAGGGATGACCATTACAGTCCTCCATTCATGTGGCACATAGCCTGTCTAGAGACTATGGTTAAATAGTGACTCCAATGGTTCTGACAGGTCATGTTTCAGGCTATTCAGAAGGCATCATTGAATTTTATCAGGGTCCATTGATGCTGTTCTTAGCCTTTAAGAGCTTATCAAAGACCTGCTCCATAGTAATAGTTGAGGTATACATGGTACAGAATGTATAAATCTCACAGTTAATGGAAGGGGTGAGTAGCTGAAGTCCCCTAAGTGAATGGTGTTTGTGGTAGGTGGTCAAGTTAAAGGCAAGTTGGCTGTGGAAGATTTCCAGATTGTTATCTTGTATAGCTAGTTTGGAGGTGAAATGTTTTTTAACAAATATGAAGATTCCACCACCTTTAGTGCCTTCACGTATGGTAGACATTGAAACTTTTCACTGAGGCCTTGCACTCAATGGTATAGAACCAGGTCTTCATGAAGCTTTACATGTATATATATATATATATATATATATATATATATATATATATATTTATATAGATGTTTTCCAGGGTAAGGAGTGCTTATTGAGAGAAGAGGTTTTTTTTTTGTTAAAGCTCCTAGTCTGGAGCAGCAGTACCTTTATTTATCCCGATTCTGTTTTGTTATGCTGGAAGGTTTTGAAGATTGATGTTGCCTAAAAAGGTACTATGGAGTAGCAAGGTTTTAGCCCTTGGGGTGAAGCCATCCCTGGCAAAGCAGTTAGGACTGATATATTCAGGTCTCCCTTTGAATGGCACCAGAAGCTAAGCCAATTGTTGAAGTCAATAATCTTTTGATGTTAAGTTGTCTATCTCACCTTCATTCTTGCTGGATGGGTTCGGAGCCGAACCTCGGCTCCGACTCGGCCACTGTAAAAGCTCGAGAGCTAGTTCCACCAGCTCAAGGCTCCCCTATATCCCACAATGCTAGGCGGTAACTCCTCAGATCTCATTTGCCACTATAGCGATCGAGGTGCTCTTCAACCGGCTCGTCAGGTTAGTTGTTAAAACAACTTTTAAGTTAGTTTTTCTTCATTATTTTCTAAATTAGGTAGTTTCCTACCATTCCTTTCCAAATTGTCCCCTTCTTTTCCAAAACTCACTAGAGTTCTTCCCTTGGGCCCTTAGGCCCAGTCCCTCCCTTCCTAGTAGTTGGAGTGACTGTGTTTTGTAGGGATTTAATTTTCTAAATTACTTGCTAATTTAATTTAATTTAATTTTCATAAGTGTAATCGGTGTGTGTGTGTGAGTGTGTGATTACACTTTTCTTCTTTAGAGATGTCTAAAGAATCAAAGGTCTCAGGCTTTAAGAAGTGTGACACGTGCTGTCAGAAGATGTCTCTGACAGACGGTCACACTTCTTGTGTATACTGCCTGGGACCTTTGCACCTGCAAGACTCGTGCTGTTTGCCATGGCTTCAGCCCTAGAGTCCTGCAGGAGTGTAAAAATAAGCTCATTCTAAGGGGCTTATTGAAGCCTGAGGGTCCTCCGACTCAATCTTCGGGGAAACCCTTGAAGCCTTCCAGACCATCGGCTCCGATATCTGAGTCGTCTTCTGGGGCTTCGAAGGCTGTTCGAACATCGGCTCCAGCTGGAGCCAATGATTCTCAAACTCATGTCTCTACTATTTCCTCGGCTCCGGCCGGAGCTGAGGCAGACACCGGTGAGTCGGCTCCGATCAGATTGTCGGAACCGACCTCCAGAAAAAGGTCCCAGTCACCATCTAAGTTCATTCGGCTCCAGCATCACCATTGTTGTCTGAACGGACCATAGATCTCACTCCTCTAGGTCATCGAGACTATCAGATCATGACCTTCAGAGGGTAGTGAGTCAACTTCTTAAGTCTGAGGCACTGGCCCAGATGCTTCAAAGCCCGACTCAACAGTCGATGGCTAATCCCATCACTCAGAATGTTCCTCCTCTGACTCCCTTGAGTTCGGAGCCGGGGCGGCTCGGACCCGAGACTGTGGCTGCGTCGGAACCGATACCGTTGTCTTCAGTACCGTCGTCTGCTCCGATATCTTCCTTGGAGGAATCTCGGCGCCGGACTTCCCTTGTCGGCTCCGAGGGGGAAGTGGCATCGGACCCTTGTTCGACCCCGCTCTCCCTCTCGGTGCTTCGGCGCTGGTGAGTTCGGCTCCGACATCGGCCTCGGAGCCATCACTGTCGGTGCCGGGGGAGGTTTCCAGCTTTTCGGAGCGGAGACCTCTGGCTCTGCCTGACAGGGGTGCTTTCGAGGTCATGAGGAGCGTGTTAGAACCTGGTTCAACTCCACAGTCGGCTCCATCTGCCCCTCCCTCCACGGTGCCTCCGGTGATTTCTGCTCACTCCCTCATCCCGGATCGTAGAGAGCCAGCTCCTCAAGTATCCCCAGTGGGGATCTCCTCCTCTTCCGAGGCCTCTCCTGACCCGGTAGGAGAGCCTCCTAGGAAGAGGCAGTGCAAGAGGAAGCACATCGACTCCCCTGAGTCTGTCACCTCTGACACTGATTTAGAGGATTCTGAAGGTTCCCCTTGTTCCCCCTCTGAAGATGTCTCTTTTGCAGACATCCTCGAGATCTTAAAACAGAGGGGAATTGGCCAGCCCTCAACCCTTCAGAGGATGAATCAGTGTATCTTGAGGCGTTTGGCTCTCGCCCTTCCACCTCCTGGGTGTCCCCTCCCTTTGACCCCCTTATGCAAGTGGTGGCAAAGAAGGCCTGGATGGCTCCTGACTCTGTGGACCCCACCCCCAGTAGACCATCTAAATTTATCACTGCCCCCAAGGACAAAGAATTTTTGACCAAAGGTGTCTCTGTGGATGCTGTGGTGGTGGCTGCGGCCACCAAGAAGGAGCTAGCTGATCCTTCAGTGCCTGTCCATCCTCCTAACAAGGAGTCTAGGACTATGGACAGGTACGGGAAGTGGATGTTCTCGTTAGCGACCTTTTCTATGCGCTCGCTGAATTACCTGTGTCATTTCACTCGTCTCCAGAGAGATTTGCTCAAGGAAGCGAGCGAAATGTTAAAGGATCCAACAGCTGCGGGTTTTCAGGATAGGATGAACTCTCAGCTGGCGACCCTCAACTCAATAGTTAACTCCTCCATGCGCCTCCTTTCGTATGTGGCGGATGGAGTGAGTAGAGCGGCAGGTACAGGAGTGGCCTTACGTCAGCACACCTGGATGCGGCTATGTAATTTTGCGGACCCTTTCAAGGCATCCTTCACTAATTCCCCGTTTGATGGATCATCCCTCTTTGGTCCTCAAGTGAAGGAAACCCTGACTAGGTGTGAGACTGAAGGCAAGTCTCTCTCTGCCGTGGGAGTCCGTTTTTCTACTCCTTCTAGGCCTTACCCCAAAGGCCAGAAGGGGGGAAAGATGTGGTTCCGCAAACAATCTCAGGGAGATTTGCCTGACGCACAGAGTCGGTTCCCCTCTAGAGGCAGAGGGGGGAACAATAATGGTAGATGCCGTCCTAGAGGCAGAGGGGGCCCGCAGAATCAGGGCAGTCAAGAAACCTTTTCCGACAAGCCCTTTCAGCATTCCTGAGGGGTTGCCCGACTGTCCGCCTTCGGAGGCAGTTGGGGGAAGATTATCTCTGTACCCAGAAGCCTGGCTATCCCTAACTCAAGACAAGTGGGTACAGTCTATCATTTCCGAAGGCTACAGAATCCCATTCCTTCTCATTCCAAAGCAATCCAAAAAAATCCCTTCCAGACGTTCCACCCAGTCAAAGGGAGCAAGCAGCACTAGAAATTTCAAAGCTGCTTGCAAAAAGAGCCATTCAACCAGTTCCAGCAGACCAACAAGGATCCGGAATCTACTCCAAATTATTTTTGGTTCCAAAGAAAACAGGGGACTGGAGACCCTTTTTGGATCTCAGCAACTTGAACAAGTTTGTCAAGAAAACAAAGTTTCGGATGGTCACGCTGCAGTCCATTCTACCCCTTTTGGGGCGGGACAACTGGATGTGCTCTATAGATCTCCAGGATGCGTACTATCACATCAGAATGAGTCGACGCTCCAGGAGATTCCTCCGCTTCAAGCTGGGAACCAGTCATTTCCAATTCAGGGCCCTGCCCTTTGGACTCACTACAGCCCCCCGAGTGTTTACCAAATGCATGGCAGTGGTTGCATCTCATCTGAGACGACAAGGATTCCAAGTGTTTCCGTATTTAGACGACTGGCTCCTTACAGCCCCCACCAAGCATCTTCTGCTTCTTGCCAGAGACTACACTTTTCACACATGTCAAACACTAGGCATTTCAATAAATTACGAAAAGTCTGTCTTGTCACCTTGTCATGTTATTACCTTCATAGGCGCAAATCTAGACACAGTCAACATGTCAGCCACACTCACAGACCAGAGAATAGCAGACATACATAGACAAGTCTCCCTTGTCTTGCAGAGCAACAAGATCAAAGTCAGACTGATCCTAAAGGTATTAGGGATAATGGCGGCTGCTATCCCTCTCCTCCCTTTAGCCCGATTTCACATGAGAATTTTACAATGGATGCTCTTCACACAATGGTCATACCAACAACTTCCAATGTCCCATTCCATTGCGATAACACAATCGTGCAGGAATCATCTTTCTTGGTGGATCACATCCCCCCAACTCTTTCTGGGGAGACCCTTTGCTCCTCCCCCTCCGGTTGCTACTCTGACAACAGACGCCTCCCTGATCGGGTGGGGGGGCATTACCAGGGCAGGACGGTCCAGGGCACGTGGCAACCTTTCGAACGCCACTTGCACATAAATGTTCTAGAGATGAGAGCAGTGCTTCTAGCATTGCAAGCCCTACAAGACTCTCTTCCCAAAGGAACTATAGCAATTCAGACAGACAATATGTCTGTAGTGTGGTACATCAACAAACAAGGCGGAACCAGATCCTACCCCCTATGTCGAGAGGCACTCAGACTGTGGCAATGGGCGATTTCTTCTCAGCGGTTTCTGTTAGCAACGCACATTCCCGGGAAGTCAAATGTGATTGCAGACAAATTGAGCAGAGCTATTCTCATGCCTCATGTGTGGTCTCTGAAGAATTCAGTGTTGGAGAAAGTTTTTCGAAAGTGGGGCCGGCCTTGCTGCGACCTTTTCGCTACTCCCCAAAACAGCAAGTGCGACGATTTTTTTACCCTCTTTCCCCAACCAGGCCACCCCAGCAGAGACGCTCTAGTCCACGATTGGCCCCAGGGACTTCTGTATGCTTTTCCTCCCTTCCCACTGATATCTCAACTAATACAGAAAGCCATCGCTCAGAAAGCTTCCATGATCCTCATTGCCCCTTACTGGCCTCGACAGGTTTGGTTCCCATTCCTCCACCGTTATCTGTTGGAGCAACCTTGGCATCTGGACCCAGTTCCAGACCTCTTGATCCATCAGTCGAGTCAGTTGCACCACTCCCTCCCTTCTCTGAACCTCACAGCGTGGTTCCTCCAATTCCAACTCTAGCCAGGCTTCCGCTATATCTCACTCAGTTTGAGATATTTTGATAGCCTCTCATAAATTTTCCACTCGGAAGATTTATCATAGTAAGTGGAAACGTTTTTCCTGTTGGGCGCAGTCAAAGGATATAGATCCTTTCACTGCTTCCATTCAATCAGTTTTAGACTTTCTAGCCGAACTTTTCCACTCAGGTTCGTCTCCGTCTACCATCAAAGTTCAATTGGCAGCAATATCGAACTTTCATGTTGGAGTCTCAGAGTCCTCCATTATGTCTCACAAACTCTGCAAAGCCTTTTTAAAGGGAGTTTTTCCTCCTCAAACCACCTATCAGGGATCCTTCTCCTCAATGGGATCTCAACTTGGTTCTAGCGTCTTTAATTCTTCCCCCCTTTGAACCTGCGGCTTCATGCTCAATGAAGTTACTATCTTGGAAAACACTCTTTTTGGTAGCTATTACTTCAGCCAGAAGAGTCTCTGAACTCCATGCTCTGTGTAGTCGATCCCCTTATCTCTTGTTTCATAAGGATAGGGTGTCCTTACGTACTAACCCATCTTTTTTGCCTAAGGTAGCTTCAATGGCAAATTTGAATCAAACCATTGATCTTCCGGTGTTCTTTCCTAACTATTCGAACCGATCAGAACAAAAATTACATTGGTTAGACGTTCATTGTCAACTTAGGTACTATTTAGACAGGACCAAACAATTCAGGAAGTCTGATCAACTGTTTGTTTCCTATGCAGAAGGTAGAATGGGCCTTCCAGTTTCTAAGGTATCTCTTTCTAGATGGCTTACTTCGTTGATCACCTTTGTGTATGGGATCAGACATCAACAGTTGCCAACCAAACCCAGGGCTCATTCAACTAGCGCTTTAGCCACATCTATAGCTTTCCAAAACAGACTGCCTATTGATTCGATTTGTTCTGCAGCTACTTGGGCTTCTCCCCATACTTTCATTTCTCATTATAAGTTGGACTTAGCCTCTAGGGACCGAGCCAGCTTTGGTTCCACTGTACTCAAGAGTCTGTTCTGATAGGCCACCCGGGACAAGGTGCTAGGGACGCGGTCCCATCCAGCAAGAATGAAGGCGAGATAGACAACTTAACATTTAGAAGTTATGTACCTACCATAACGTTCCATGTTAGTTGTCTTCTTCTCGCCTTCTTTCTTGCATCCCTCCCTCCTTCCCCCTAGCCTGGACAGACCTAGAGGAGTTTGTTTTGTGACCTTTTTATCCTTTTCCATATAATGGAATTTTTCTAGCTGGGCCTAGTTTACAAACGAGATCTGATGAGTTACCGCCTAGCATTGTGGGATATAGGGGAGCCTCGAGCCGGTGGAACTAGCTCTCGAGCTTTTACAGTGGCCGAGTCAGAGCCGAGGTTCGGCTCTGAACCCAACCAGCAAGAAAGAAGGCGAGAAGAAGACAACTAACATGGAACGTTATGGTAGGTACATAACTTCTAATTTTTTTGTGGTATCATTCTCGGTGATGGGAAAGTGCTGTCCAGGGCTAGGTCTATATCTGCCTTGGATGCACATTCTGAGAGCTCCATCATGTCTCTCTTCATATAGTCTGGGGGGTTAAGTCTTAAATAATTTCCAACCACATGTGCAATGAATGCGTCCTATGTGTACTTGTAGTGCAAGCATTTGAGTGCCTCCATGATGTGGCAAATCCTGGCACCTGGTGGGCAACTGGCCGTGACCTTTTCCTTGCATAGCCTGATTAATTGGTGCATCAGTGTATCTCACATTGGAGTCACCTATACTTATGATGTTGGATTGTGTGAATGTTTGCTTTATGGCCTTTTGAACCAAAACACTGACTCTTAGATGCATATTTCAGGGTTGGTGCTGCCTGTGTTTTGTTTGTGAGGTTGCTGGGGGGGGGGGGGGGATCTGTGTTCATGTACCAAATTATAAAAACCTTGAACTGTGAAAGAAGGAATGTAAAACAGCAAACTGAAAAAGCAGTGAACACTAACAACTTCAAAAATAAATTCAGCAAATGGCCATAGTCAGCTAACAACCAGGAAGTAACACAACACATAAGGTAAGTGAAGGGAAACCTACTAAATTTGCCCTATTCCCCATTGTAGTGTGATCTCGGAGTTGGTATATATAGTTGGGGAGGGACAATGTTGGCCAGCTATGGCCATTCGATGTATTTTATTTCGCTGTTATTGGTGTTCGCTGTTTTTCTTTCTTTGTTTTGCGGTTCAAGTTTCTTTTTAATTTGGTAAGCAAACATAAACCTGCTGAGGGTGCTTGTTTCTTAAGTTCCGTTTAGAAAGCATCTATGGTTTAGGTAGGTTACTTTTAAGAGTCTCAGCATATGTTGGTCTGTGTGTTTGGTCTGGTATGTTTGTGTTAGTTTAGTGTGGTGTTGTGTGGTTTTATCAACCTGATTATTTTCTGTAATGTCTTCATGTGAGAGTTTTGTCTCTAGTAGCATTAAATAATTGTATATCTTACACAGTGTTTCAGTTTCTTTAAGTAGAAGGCAGTTGTCAGTAAACAGAAGACAATTGCTACATTGTTTTAGGATGCTCATTTCAACCATGCTGGCTACAGTGTCATTTGGAATGTACAAATCCCTGGTTCCAGGTGCTTACTAATGTGAGCTGAAGGGAGAGTACTGCCTATGAGGTTTGGAGTTGATTACTGGAGGTGCTATCTGTCTGGTAGTGGAGATAGTGTTGGTCTTAACACAGCTGCATACAGCTAGGAATTGATTCTTCACTCCTTCTCTCCTCAGAAACAAAAGAGTAGCATTAATCCTAAACTGCTTCCTGAGAAGTAGTGTTAACCAAGATGTCGCTGGGTTCAGTACACTGTACACAGTACACAGGCTGCACAAAGGCAATGAATAAGTTCTCACCTAAACTCCAGCCAAACCACTTACTGAAGTCAAATACATATTGCCCAGTCAGGGATCAGCAAAAAAAAATAATAATAATGCCCATCTGTTCCTTCTCTCATCAAAAGCAAAGCAGTACCATTAATCCTAAACTGGCTACAAAGAATCAATTTTTCAGGCTTTTCAGTGACTGATGATCTTTAGAAAGGCTTGGAAGTAATGTCCTTCTGTTCCTTCTCTCACCATAAACAAAAACAGAAGCACTAATCCCAAGATGATTCCCGAGAAGCCGTTCCTAGGCTCTCCGTTGACTGGTAGTCTGGTCCCAGATGTTAAATTTAAAAGATGGAAGAAGAGATTAATACTCTAAAAGATTGTAGTGTGCACTAACTGAGAGAAAGATGATATAAAACAGAGCTAACTCAAGCTTTCAGGGCCTAAGGAGTCGACCTTTCCAGTTCGGTCTTCAGTTCTCGCAAGAATGAACAGATGAAGTGAGACTGGGAGGAGCTTCCAAAGTAAAATTTATAGCAGGGGCACGCAACTCAAAATTCACCAAGGTTAAAAGGAAAACAGAACAGGACAGGTTGGTGTAAAAAAATCTGATGCAGTCATACACCACCAGTAGTCTCACAGCACTTGCATTAAAATAGGCAATCCCATGTCTTAGCACCGCCTAGTAATTAGCTAGATTTTAATTCCTTTTCATTTAGTCAATGGAAACTGATTTTTTTTTATAAGTGACCATATCCAAACTTTAAATGAAGAAATCTAACCTAAAATCATCCCGTGCATTCACACAGCAGCAGTAGTCTTACAGCACTTAGAGTACAGCATGTATACGGTTGTGATTTCAGACCTGAAAAGTGTTTTCATATTTCTGTGCATTGAGACATAAGAATGACATTAAATAGTCACTTTTTCAGTCATTTTTCATGTTGCCTGATCTTTTGTCTGATTTGGTTGAGTTGTTTAGTCGACAAGGATCATTCTTCAGTTTTTTGTAAATTAGGATGTTTTGGGTGGGGTTCTTTTTTCTGTCTTCTGAGTTTCACTGCTTATTTGGCAGTGCATTGGTATCTTCAGCACTTACATTCATTATGTTTTGTATGATTTCTGGGTATTGATATGCTATCGCTATGGCACATAATCTAAAATACAGTATTTGTTTTCTTATGTTTATTTTCTGTGCCACGGTGAAGGTTGGTGCTGTAGCTCACTTTCTTCTGTCTTCTTGGTGGCTGCTGTTTCTTTACAATGCTTCACTTCATCCCATGCATCACAATAGTACCTTTCATTGTACATATTTTCAGATTGACTTACATTGAAGAAAGCATTTCTGCATGGAGGCAAGATTCCTGGTGTGCACTGTCGATGGTTTGCCTGCCACACCCTTTTAATGTATACCAAGGCCAGGACTGCACAACCTAATAGAAGATAGAAAAGCCCAGACTCTTTGAATCACTGCTGGCACACTAATACATATGGCACTGAGACAGATTCTCAGTTCAGATCAGTGAAGGAGGACTTATAGCTCAGAAACTTATAGTTGTTGAACTTAAAGCGTGTCCATTGTACAACTGGACAGTGGCGGAGAAGTTGGAAGAGATTACAGCAAACTACTGGTGCTGACGTATTATTTCATTATTTTTACACAGTGACATATTGAATATGTCAGACTTCAGCCTTATATGCTGCTATTTTTCAACATTTGGTCTTTCTGCATCTGCTTTTTTGGCATTTTGGATTTCACAGCACCCTTTTTCAGTGTGTCTCTCAGAGACTGGTCATAGGACCACTTCTCTTTGGTAGTTACTTCTCTAATATCAAGGCTAACATGAAAGTCCTGTGGCTGACCAGGTTAGCAGATGTCTGTAACTCCTCATCTGACTTCCAGATTTTTCAAGAGAGAGTAATACACACATATAAGTGGTACCTGGACCAAGGCCTACAATGTAATGCCAAGAAATGCAGCATTGTGTCCTTTGACAAAACTGAGTATCCACACACCTACCACATAGGTGACAGGCTGACAGCCCTTTGAAAGTTGACTTTCATTGACAGTGAACTATACTTTGATCATCAGGTATCCACTGTTGTTAGGAAATCCTTTTATATGGCCAGGCTAATCACAGGGATATTTATTTTAGATCTAAATAATTTATTATTCTTCTCTACTCCTCCCTCATCAGGCCCAAAATACTGTATACTATAATGGCTGCATTGGTATATATTTGCATATGCATATGACACAGCTTGAGAGACTACAATGTTTCCTCACACAGATAATCAAGGGCATGTCTTCCTTGAGCTACCTTGACTGCCTTAAGCCACTCTACCTATTTTTTGTCTCCTAGAGATTGTGGAGATGTGACCTCTTTGTAGCCTAGAGAAGCTCAAAATATCACAAGCTCTTCGGGTCTATATTACATTCTTGAAAGCCAACAATGTTGAATCTGACATTGTCAACACAAGAATAGCGAAACTGCAGAACATTGAACAAGTAAATGGAAATCTCCATAAGGGGAGATTTCCATTTACTTCAATGTAGTGCGATCTCGAAGTTGGTATATTTAAGTAGCGGGGGGTGTGGGGGTGCAGGGGGGCTTGCCCCCCTGCCTACACTGTTTAGTTTTTTTTTTGCTGTTTTTATTTTTTTTTCTGAACATTCGATGTTTTAACAGTTCAATCACTAAAGGTCGACCTTTAGTGATTCGAACTGTTAAATATTCTATGTTCTAATATAGACCTGAGCTCTTCTGCACCTCTGTAAAACTAATGAAACACTAAATACCTAATTAACAGAACTTAACTTACATTTTGTACTCTTTATTTTTCAGCTTCTTTGTCATTCTTCTGTTCACAACACTCTTAGCACTCTGTGTCATTTAACTGCATCCCCTCTAATTCTAGCTTTGATCACCGCATTCAGATTGCCCTTCTCCTTAGTCGTCCCTCCCAGATACTTGAAGGTCTTACCCTGATCCACTGGTTTCCCTTGTGTCTCAATTTTCTACATCTTATTTCAACATTTGCTGACATGACAGCTTTTGTCTATACTCATTTTCATCCCATGTGACTTCTGTTTTGCATTCCATTCTTCAATCATTTGCTGAAATTCCTCTTCAGAGTCTGCTTGTAATGGCACATTGTCTGCATACAGCAGCTTTATTGATTTGCCCCCTCCAACCTGGTTGCTAATGTAGCCCATCACCAATATCAGCAGCAGTGGTCTCAGAGGTGAACCCTAGCACACTCCCAGTCCCACTGGGAGCCCCTCTGTGGATCCGAACACTGCTAGGACTTGTGTCGTTGGGTCCTTGTTTATAGCCTGCACTAATTTTAACAATGCTTCCGAAACTTTGAACCACCATAGGCCTGCTGATATCAGGTTTCTTGGTACATTGTCATGTGCTATTTTAAAGTCTAGGAATGCACAATTAGAGCTATCTTCATCTATACATTTTTCTCCATTATCTGTCTCACTCCAATCATTGGACTGTTTGTGATGCATCCTGATCTGAATCCGAACTACTTATCTCCCATTTTACTTTCTACTGCTCTGTTTATTCATTTCTCCATCACCCTTTCCAGCACTTTCATGCATTGTGATAGGAGTCTGAAACCTCTGTACTGCCCACAGTTGAGAATGTCCCTTTTATTCTTGTACAGTAGCACTAGGATATTTATTCTCTGATTCTCCAGTCATCTGTGATACACCTGTCTCTCCATACATTCCAGGTACACTCAGGAGTAATTTCTCCCCAAACTCATTGACCATCTTGATCATGCCTGCTGCAACCACATCGTATTAGCTGCTTCCCTTGACTTTGTTTTCCTTAGTGCTGTGTTCTTACTACTAGGTTTAGTTCTTCTATTTCTTTGTTGGTTGTATATGGGACAGTGCATCTCTGTGTGGTTTTATTCATTTAGAAGCTGCTAGAAATACTCCTTCTATCTGGCTTTGATGTCTGTTCTGCAGGTTCTTAATGGCATTCTTTTGGAATGTTGTCTGACTGTCTTCTTGTAAACCTTTACCCTGCAGGAAGATATAATTTTTGTGCCTTCTGGTGAGTCAGTTGACAGAAGCTGGTAGAGTGCCTATAATGCCTTGGTCTTCCCTGTCATAACTGCTCTATGAGCCAGTTATCCAGCCAGTACTTTTCTTAACCTAGTCCACCTTTCCTGTCTCCCATTTTTTCCTGCACTCCTTTCTTTTGATAACTTCCTGGACTTCTACATTCCATCATCAGTTTTCCTCAAATAACTTATTTGCATACCCGGCTCAGCTGCATATTTGTTCTTTAGTTTTCAACATGCTATTCTGAGATACTGCCATACTTCAACTTCACCTGTTTCCTCTTATTCCCAAGGTACCACAGCCCTACATATTTCACTGAAATCCTGTCTTTTCACTCCAGTCAAAAGCCTTTTCTGATCACTGATTGTAGCTGATTGTGGCCACAAACAGGTAGTACTGTGGCCCAACAGATTCTCTGAAGATGATTTTGCAATCTCTGATTCTGATCCACTGCCTTGACTTTCTTATACTGGGCCAACTTTTCTGTCTCACATATTTTCTTGCACCCTTTCTTTTGATAACTCCCTGGACTTCTGCATTTCATCACCAGTTTTTTCTCATAGACCTTATTCCCATACCTGGCTCAGCTGTATATCTGTTCTTTAGTTTTTTACAGATACTATTCAAAGATACTGACATTTTTATTCATATTCTTATTCAACTTCACCTAGCTCCTCTTCTTCCTGAGGTATTAGATCCCCGAGTATTTCTTGAAATCTTGCCCTTTCACTGTAGTCAGAGTTCAGGTCTTTAGCCTAGTCTCTATTAACCTTAGAGCCTTCTGAACCTCTGCTTGTAGTTTATTGTGGCCACAGGTGGGTAGTACTGTGGGCCAACTGTTTTGCCAGGGATAACTTTGCAATTTCTGATCCTATCCCAATGCCCATTCCTTACTAGGAGGAAGTCTACCTGAGTTGCATGTTGACAACTCTTGTATGTGATCTTGTGACTGTTTCTCATTGTGACATGTGTTGGCCATCCTTAAGCAATTTGCCAGACATAAGTCTGGAAATCCTGTAACCCTATCTATGGGGGCCCAGGTAGTCTTCATATCCTTTTTGGATTGTCTTGAATATGAGCTTTTAGGTCCTCTATTATCAACAGCAGCTCATGTTGTCCTCCTTTGTCTAATAAGTCCTGCAACTGCAGCCTGAATGCATTCTGTACTCACTATCAAAGTTGTAATGTAGGGCAAAGGCTGAGATTATAAATACCATCCTATATTTAAACCTGGAATCTGATTGCCATGGGTCTATCACTAATTCTGATGATAACCCTCACTGTCTTGATGAGATTCTCTCTCACCACATTTCCCATACTATTTCTAGTCTGTCCTCCCCTGAGTAGTAGACTGTGATCCCAAGACAAGTAGTTTTGCAACACTGCCCTTCCACCTTGTCACCTGAATACACAGGATGTCCAGTCTTATCCTTACAATCATTTCATCCACTTTCAAGCTGCATCCTGTCAGTGAACCTATATTCAGTGTAGCAATCCTTTATTCCTGTTTGGCAGGTTGGTTTTACATCCAGCTTCATTCAACAGAACTGTCCCAGATAATACAGGCTGGTTAACTGCACACATCTGGCCAGTAGCTTATTGACTTAGGGCAGCTGAGCTTTGTGGCTGGCACATGCTGCCCATTAGAGGCATATAGACCCTTCCCACCGTTAGCATGGGTCCTTGGTCTAGGTTGGAGAAAGCTGGGTCCTCAGCTTCACTTATCACTGGCAAGTACCTCTGCCTGTCTTTGGCAACAGTAGTCAAAGTGACCAAATCACCTAGAGCCAATTCTTAGATGACTGAGTGGCTATCGTCTGAGATGACAAACAGTCTTTGACCTGTGTCTTCCTATCTATACAATTGTGTATGAAGGAAATAGGGTCACTAACAAAAATGTAGATGCCACCACTGATTTCCTTGTCATGGTGGTTAAGTTTGTTGTGCATACACTCCATTTGGGCTTGCTGCCCCTGCCACTGAGTGCCAAAAGTTACAAAATTTTGCATGTTTGGACACTGCTATTTGAAAATGATAATAATTTGCTTCCAGGATTTGTGCTTCCACACAAATATGTAGTCAGCTGTGTAACCCATTAACTGCTGTGTGTTTGCCTGCAGCAGTGGAGTACGGGGATAAAGCCCTAACTTTGGCCCATGTGACCCAGGTGCCTGAAGGCACAGGTATGGATAATGGGTATAACCATCCTGTATGGGGGGGGGGGGGCATGCTCAGGCACACCTTTGTATTTCTTTCATTGTGGAGTTTTGGGATGCATGGGGATTCCTGTCTGGAAGGGGGACAGGTCTTTGGCTGAGTCACATGCAAAGGCTTGGACAATGCACTGTGATGTCCATTGCATGTCAACTTATTGAGTGACACAAGCATGCATGGTAATTAGGCTTGACAAATAAATAAATAAAAAAGCATATAGTCCTCTGTAGCAGTGTGTGATTCTGCCCCAAGTGTCTCAATCTCCTCACTATCCCGCATCATGGCTTGGAATTGATCCATGGCCGTTAAGGACAGTTAGGCAGATCAGGTGGATGAGAAGTCCTGAGAGCAGCTGAAGGTCAGCTATTCAAAGCAAAAAAAAAATCCACCTCTAAGCTGGAAATGTTGCTCCTGTAGCAGCCCACACATATCATTATAGTCCATAGCTTGTTCTGAAAAATCCAGTTAAAAAGTATAAGCCAAAGAAACCAAATATCTTGTGAAATGTAAATGCTATTAGAAAGTACAAACTGCAATGTTATCAGGAAAAAAAAAACATTCTTTACAATGATAGTAGACAGTTCATTCACAGGCTTTATGTCAATACTATATTATAGTGTACACACACACACACACACACACACACACACACACACACACACACACACACACACACACACACACACACATATTTTTCTGTAAAGTTTCACAAGTAACTTTTGATATCTCAGAAAATCTGCTGCCTGAAATTAACAACTTTAGTCTCACTTTGTTACTTACACCTTGCTCTTTCACATGCTGTCTTATATTTCTTGGCAAGTCATTTAATTAAGAAAGCCAGACACACTAAAAAATGTCCTGAGTGGTCATGTGTATTACTTACATGGAAGTATGTAAAAATGCACTTGGTTGCACTACATTTAAACAGTCATTTAAGCCAGCTTACAAGAGCAGTGTCATTGTATGGTATTCGCTCACATTAGTGGAAAATGAGAATTGCCATGGCTTTTGCATGCATGTGTGAGTATGTGTGAATGGGAGGAGTTTTGCAGAGTAACTAAGAGTAACACGTTGGTCATAACTTATTTCACTCTGTATCACAGTCAGTCATTAACTACCAGTTCAGCACAGATCTGGGCCTTTCCTTTTAGGTTACAGATGTAACTAAAGAACGCCTTATGGTTGTTCTTAGTTAACAGAGCTAATTTGGATTCGTAGTTTGCTTTGGAGGACTTCACAAGAAGTCTTATTTGTTTGTTTAAGCTGAGGAGGGAGTGTTTCCATTTTAGGGCTTGCTCCCTCTTACTCTTAGCAATTTCTTCCCCTTATTGTAAAGACTATTAATGGCAGTTGTCCACCAGGTAGGTTTGCTCTTCCTTGAGGAGCTTGTTTTGGTCCTATCAAGTACATCAGAGTCAGTGCAGTTATACAGGTGTTTGTATAAAGCACTGGTGTAGAACTCAGCATAGTTGCCAGTTCCATCTGAGGGGGGAGGTGCAGTGAAGCTATTTATACCATCACATAAGAGGTTGTAGTCTGCTTTGTAGAAGTTTTATAGTTTAGTTGCTGCTGGGAGGAGCAGGTGTGATAGTTACTTCAAATGAGACTGATTTGTGGTCAGAGCTCACCAGGGAAGATCTCACAGTGGGGGTGCTACAGTGGCCCCCATATTGGTAAGCACCAGATTCAGGATGTTGGCACCCCTTGTGGTTGTCAACCAGCTGGTCCAGGGCATTGGAGTTAATGAAGTCGAGGAACCTTTGGGCAAGTGAGCTTGAGCACAAGTAATTTACATACTCAGTCAATGGATGGGTAGTTAAAAATCGCCCAAAACCATGGTGTTCAGATGTATTTTGATAGATTCAAGTAGATCCAAATAGGCAGAGTGGGTGTCCTGATTCGTGGAGGGGGTCCTGTAGCTGGCAATGACTTGAACAGGTCTCCTACCAACAGTTAATTGCACCTGAAGTATCTCCAGGGAATCATGCTGTTTGACCGACCTGGAGGTGTATTTATCTTTAATGAATATTGATATACCACCTCCTTTAGTTTTCATGCCTTCAGTTTGTGGCCTGAATGTGTGGAAGGAGGTGTAACCCGGTATGGCTGGGGTGCTCTCCACAGCCTTGAACCAGGTCTCTGTGACTTCACAAATGACTGCGTCTTCCAAAGTGAGGACTGCTTCCGGAGAGTGCAGTTTCATGTTAAGACTCCTAGCATTTAGCAGCATAACCTTGAGGTTGTTTTTAAATGGAGTTTTTATGTCAGGAATTTTTGTCCTTGAGTCACTGCCTAAAAAAGGCACTATGGGGGTGGCAAGAGCCTTAGCCAGTAGCCAAAACCCCATGGGTGACAGATGAAGACCATCTCTGGCAAAGCATCAATGTCTGTCAATCATGTCATCCCAGTCTGACAGATACTGGATCCCCTTAGAGTGACACCAGAAACTAAGCCAATTATTGAAGTCAATCATGTTCTATTTGTATTGAGGCATCATCCTAGGTGAAACATACCTACCTGAGATACATAGTCTGAGAGCTCAATCATGTCTCTCTTCAAATAGTCGACAGAGGTACATCTCAAGTCATTCACACCAACATGGACTATGGTGGAGTCATAACAGTACCTGTTGTTGAGAGAGTTGAGTGCATATGTGGTATGGCAGATCCTGACACCTTACAGCTGCCCATGACCTTTTCCTTACCCAGCCTGGTGAGAGGGACATCTGTGTGTCTCACGATGGAATCACATATGACTAATATGTCTGATTTTATGTTTTGCCTTAAGAACTTGACAGATGAGACACTGGTTTCTGAGCTATTTGTGTATTGTGTTCTGCAGAGGAAAATATTATGTGTAGCATGCTTGAGTTTGTGTTTGGAAGGTCTCTGTTGTTTAGGTATATTTCTGGTGAGGACCTCCGCATATATAGGTATGTGTGATGTGGGTTTAGGTAGAGCAGGAGGTGAGGTGTGCATGCTGACAACCCGCTCATTGTCATATGTACTGATTTTTGTGTGTGAGAGAGCATGGATTCAAGGTTCTTAACATAGTTGCATCTCTCATATGTAGAGTTTGTGTGGACTAGGAGTAGAGGGTTGTCGGTGAACACGAGACAGTTGCTACACTGCCTCAGGATGCCCATGTCGACTAATCTGGCTGGAGAAACTGCGGGAAATTGTCTGTCTATAGTGTTAGGTAAATTTATATGGTCAGGAAAAGAAGACAAACTAGGTAACAAACAGTAAGCGTACGGCACCAGGACTTCACGGAACTTCAAGGAAATAAATCCACAGTAAATGCTAAAAGTCTATTGCAAAAATACTTCCACGTTGTATCTGTGTAAACGCACTTTATTATAAAATGTTTTCGCCTCAGTAACAACAGAAGCTTCATCGGACAAGAAAGAACGCCAGTGGCAATCAATTTAAAACCTATAAAAAGGAAATGATGTCATTTCCTTTGGAATATTCATTCCGATTTTTATTATAAGTCAAATACACATTCTTATATTTCACATCAACATCAGTGAATAACATAGAATATGCCAAACATTCACCCTATCATAGTATAATTTTAATATAAATAAAAATTATATAAGAAACTGACCAGCTCTCACTAATATACAAGATAACATTTACCTACAACATAAAATTATAAAAGAATAATGCACATAAAACATTATAAACCCTGTATGTGCTTTTTATGCACATTTTTTTTGCTGCATAGCAGCAAGTTTCTTTTCTTAACCTCTAATTTAAAAGGAGAATAGGTTCATACGACAATAATAAGGTCATTAAGGGTAATAAAAAGACACTACCTTAAATAACTTTTGTATTTCAATACTGCCAGAATATTGCATGCCTCATTCAACCCTGATTGTGTAAATGTGGGCATCAGAGGTGGGCCACAATCACTTTTACTTGAAATTAGAGAGTTTGAATGGCAACTATTGTTGGATGCCTTTTCGTTTCCAGGGTTGAATGAGGCATGCAATATTCTGGCAGTATTGAAATACAAAAGTTATTTAAGGTAGTGTCTTTTTATTACCCTTAATGACCTTATTATTGTCGTATGAACCTATTCTCCTTTTAAATTAGAGGTTAAGAAAAGAAACTTGCTGCTATGCAGCAAAAAAATGTGCATAAAAAGCACATACAGGGTTTATAATGTTTTATGTGCATTATTCTTTTATAATTTTATGTTGTAGGTAAATGTTATCTTGTATATTAGTGAGAGCTGGTCAGTTTCTTATATAATTTTTATTTATATTAAAATTATACTATGATAGGGTGAATGTTTGGCATATTCTATGTTATTCACTGATGTTGATGTGAAATATAAGAATGTGTATTTGACTTATAATAAAAATCGGAATGAATATTCCAAAGGAAATGACATCATTTCCTTTTTATAGGTTTTAAATTGATTGCCACTGGCGTTCTTTCTTGTCCGATGAAGCTTCTGTTGTTACTGAGGCGAAAACGTTTTATAATAAAGTGCATTTACACAGATACAACGTGGAAGTATTTTTGCAATAGACTTTTAGCATTTACTGTGGATTTATTTCCTTGAAGTTCCGTGAAGTCCTGGTGCCGTACGCTTACTGTTTGTTACCATGGTCAGGAAAAGAGGTCACACTTAGGAATGGCTAGTGGGTGAGAGGTGTACTGGTACCTCTGAGGCAAGGCTTAGTGTTCCACCTGACAGTAGAGCAAGGCTGTGAAAGACCTCTGGAGGACCTCAAGTAAAGTGCTAAGGGAAAATTTAACAAGCAAATTGTTTGTGTCTATAGCCACCAATGGTAACCACCACTACACGCAAGCAAGCGCAAATGTGGGGCTTAAATAAAACAAGAAATAACCCTTTTAACTCAAACTAGCCAGTAAGGATGCTCTCTCTGAACTCTAGTCCAATCACCCTTGATTAGATGTGACCCAGACAGCACTGTCCTCCCACAAGGGTGCAGAAGGGGCTTCTCCAACAAAGATGTTGAATTTGATGCTCAAAAGTTACAAAACAGACCCAGAAACAGCAAACCTGAAACTGGGCTATGCTACAGCTAAACTAGTACAGTATACAGTAACATGTGGCAAAAACCAGTTCAAGCAATTCAAACAGACAGTAGAATGCAAATACAAATTAAAAGTGCAATATAAGAGCAAAAACAGGCACTTATAGATAGTTGGAAGCAACGGATGCCTCAGATCTTTCAGTATCTCAAGTATCTCAGTGAAGAGCTGGTTTTAGTGCTCAAGTGATACCAAACAGTCTAGATTCAGCAAGTTTGAATCAAGCCTATGCTATAAAATGCAGAAGCACTAGAAATTCAAAGTGCATAAAATCACAGTCACAGCAGAAAAAACAGTTTAAATAAAGCAGCAATTCAGTAGACAACTGTTCTCAATGTACAATGTAGGCAAGATAAAAGTGGATGAGTGTCTTATCAGGTCCAAAAACAGAGTGCATACCTCACATCTCTCACTAGTATTCAAATACAATTTCAATGCTGGCTATAGAATGACATCACATCTGGTCACCTGACTCTGTGGTTTCCACACTACCCTCTCACTAGAAACGGAGCCAGGATCTGGCACAATACACACACACAACTTTAGCTAAGGTTTATTACAGCATCTGGTAGCTGTAAAACAATTCCAACACTTCCACCCTTCCTGCAGAAACAAACAAGCTGTTCTTTGGCACCCTAGTGTAGCAATTAGTTCACCACTAAGGACAATAGAGCATGATCCCAGGCCAGGCTTTTCACAGACTTTGTGTCTCTGGCTGCATTCAGACCTGTGAGATAAAATCTATGTGGCCTAAACCAAGTTATTTAATTTCAGGCTATTTTTCTTAAGAATAGCTGGGTTGGGTTTAACCCCTTCCCTTCCAGTATACTCTGCTAAAATATATACATTTCATCAGTTGCAACAATACAGTCTCATATACACGTATATTTCGTTTCTGTCCAGCAGGACCCACTGTTGATACATTTTTAACACAAGCAACTTTACAAATGCATTTTTAATACAAGCATCTGTACAAATCAGTTTGATATTCAAATGACACATATTTTTTTACAAAACACCAGGTAGCTATGCTGGTATTTGTTACACATGCACTGCCCTACTCCCCTTGGCACAACTGGTACTACCTCACATCATCATACCTTTTCTAGGTCCAGATCAGGTTTTGCTAGGTCCATTTTACAGGAGCCATACAACTATTATTCTTCCACCTCCCAAATGTAGTTGTCTAGGATAGTCTACCCATATAGCGATTAATATGATTAACATAGTACAGTTGTGTAAGTAAACTTACCCTAACAGTAGATGTTCGAATGATCACTGCTACAGTAGCCACTCCCTCCCTCCATTCCCCATTGTTTTTTTGTTTGTGCTTTTATGCCAGAGTGTGTACCTTTATTTTTTGTTGTTCCTAGCACTGTCCTTTCAGGGCTCGGCTTAACTGTCTCTGTTGGCAGGAAAGATTTGAAGGGCTTTGCACCCAAACATGTCTTTTAGTCAGCTCAACTTCAGCTTGGAAGGTGCCCTGAAGCTTTGGAAGCTGGACAGCTGTTATATCCTTGTCAGGGTATAACCCATATAGCTAAGGCTATTGCAGCAGTGATCATTCGAACATCTGCTGTTATGGTAAATTTACTTACACAACTGTACTTTCTCCATTATTTACCCTTGCAGGCTACAACCACTTACTTGATGTTTGGGGGATGGATTGGACTACTGCTACAGTGTTTGTATAAGCCAGCAGCATCTGTTACAGTTTTTTTGTCACTGATCTGATAAGGTGTACTTAATGTTGTGTAAATTTTCTTTTATAAATAATATTTCACTCTAATAGTTCATAGGTAGGTACTAGGCTTTGTAGCCTAGGGCCTATATAAGCCTAGCTAAAAAGGTACCCTGGCTTTCGCAACCCAAGAAAATTATTTTCCTGTGCCCCTGTTGAGCAGAGCCACAGAAGTGATCCCAGGGGTGAATTTCCTATTTCCCATCAACTCATCAAGATTTTTGTATTAGACCCAATCAGATGGATCGGAGAGAGCAGGAAGTGACGTCATCGCTGAGAGTATATCATGATCAGGAAGTAAGGCAGCATTCACCAAACGAAGGCGAATTATGGCGGTCTGAACGCCTTAGAGGAAGGGAACAGCAACAAAACCATTTTTTGGAGATGTACAGAGGGAATACAATTGCCAAGGGGAGAGACTGAAGACCCAAAGGGGTCGGAACTTCTACAAACGGAATTAAAGCAACCCATGGACTCTGACTGCTCAGAAGTAAATCTTTTCAATAACTTTGATGTAAACCAGCAGGAGGATAGTTCACTGCTCTCCGAAATGACTGTTGAAACATTTGGAACTGGTGGGGAAGGGTTTTATGGAATTAAAGATTGTAATGTGTCATTTAATGTGGAAAACGAACAAAATAGTGAATGTAATGCATTACAAGGCAATATTAATAGTAATGAGTTTAATATGCAATTTTTTGATGGCGAACAGCAAAATTCTATTGTAGAATTAACGTGTGATGCCTTTTGTGGGTGGCAGCATGAATCTTTTTTCTTAGAAAATTATAATAGTGAATTAAATGGTGATTTTAGTATGCCAAACGACAATATGATGCTTGAATGTTTAGATACAGCTTCCGGTTTAACTGAACAGCATTTGGATGAAGCTAGGATTGTATTAATGAACAGGAAGACATTGATGTTATAATAGCTTTGCTAAATAAAAAAAATGTTTAGTACCAGATGTCATTACAAATAATAGGGGTGATTTTAAGATTTATAATTATTCTAGTAGGCCTTTAACTTTTGAGTATGCTAATTTGTTATCTAAAGGTTTAACCTTTGTTCTGAGTAGGAGAGGTAATGTGGCACAAGTACTTATTGACCTCAAATTATTTGTACGAAAATTAAATTGTAAAATGTGGTTTACCAATACACAAACCCAAGAAGAGGTTAGAAATTTAAGGAAGCCAAGTACATTTAATCCACCAACAAATAACTTTATAGGCATATATGAAAAAGTTTGTGAAAATGAAATAAGACAGTTAATGAAAACAAGGAATGTATTTGACTATAATTTAACTAAAGAAGAACACCAATTACTGATGGAAATAGTTAAAGACCTCAGCATGCATGTCATGAAGCCGGATAAGGGTAGTGGCATGGTGATAATGGACTCTGGGGATTATTCTAATGTTATGAACACCTTATTAATGGAAGAGGTATATGAGGAAATTAATCTTATGAACAAAACTGTTGATTTGAGGTTGGAAGACATGGTGCTGGAAGGGCAATTAGATGAAAAACAGTATAATTATGTAAGAAATGATCACCCTATGGTATCTAATATTTTTGGTATCCCCAAAATTCATAAAGGGTTGATTAACCCAAAATTTAGACCCATAGTAGATGGAAAGCAGGGAAAGACCTGCTTTATTAGTAAATTTTTGGACACACAGATATGTAAAGGGTTGGAATGCTTCGATTACATTTGTAGGGATTCTTGGCATTTTTTTTTAGAAAAGTTAAACAGTATCTGTGCATGTAAAGACATAATACTGGTTACCATTGATGTATGTAATTTGTTTACTGTCATTCCACATGAGACTGGCCTCGAATGGTTGGAACATCAGTTAGTAAAAACAGGCAAATACGACCAGGATACCATTAACATGTTGCTTGCTCTGATGGAAATAGTACTGAAAAACAATTATATTAATTTTGAGAGACAGTACTTCAAGCAGGCTACAGGTGTAGCCTTGAGGGCAACTTGTGCCCCCATTTTTGCAAATTACATGATGTCATTCTGGAAGCAAGAATATGTCTTCAAAAGTGAATTTAGAGAGTACGTTATCTGTTATACTCGTTTTTTGGATGACATATTTCTTGTATGGAAAGGCAGTATAGGGTTACTGCAAACTTTTTTTGATTATATTAATACCAATGTGGAATTTTTAAAGTTTACCTATGACTATAGTGTGGAAGGTATAACATATCTAGATGTGTGTTTAAGGATTGATAAGAAAACTGAAAAATTAACCTCAGGCATCTATCGTAAACCTACTTTTTCCAATTCATATTTGAATTTTGAGAGTTGGCATCCTATTTACAAAAAAAGTCCACCATTAAGGGGCAGCTCATGAGGGCTGCTAGAATGGTGAGTGAAGATGCCACATTTAAGGAAGAAGTGACATTTATATCAGAAATGTTTTTCAAGAGGGGATATCCTAGTGGTATAGTGGCTAAGGTGTCCAAAGAGGTGATTAAAAAGAGAGCGGATGGCATTTACCAGCCCATTTTCAGCAGGCCTAATGGGAACAATGGAAGAGGTCAGGTAGCCTATCAGGTTAGAAAGGATAAGCCTTATAGAAAGCTTAGTTTTATTACCACCTACAATTTGGATGCAGATGGAATTGGTGAAATACTCAGGCGGAATTGGGAAATCTTGTTATATGACCAACATATTGCCAAAAAGTAGGATTTGCTCCTGTGATTGCCTATAGGAGGGACAGATCATTTAAAAATCTGTTAGAGTCCAAAGGAAATGAAGGAGTGGTCATTTCTAGTAGAAAATCAGGGAATTTTAAGTGTGGAATGGGGAATCGCTGTAAGAATATAGCAGAGACCACAGAGTATTTGAGGCTAAATGGACTGTATATACACATTGGAGGGCATTTTAACTGTTACAGTAAGAATGTGGTATATGTGGCTAGATGCCAGTCATGCCCTGCCTTTTATGTGAGCAAAGCCTGTAGATGATTTAAGGACAGGTTTAAGGAACACTTATTGGATATAAGAAATAACAAAATGACTAACTCCTTGAGTAGGCATATCTCTGAGAATAAGGACCACATTTTCAAGTTTTCTGTATTGCAACAGTTAGTTAAGGACCCTCATGGTAGAATACTGGACATAAATTTAGATATATGTGAGTTAAGGTGGCAGTTAAGGCTGAATGCCACTCAGACACATGGTATTAATGAAAATGTGAATATAGCATGTCTTTTGAAGTTAAAAAATATTTTAGGGTAATGTAATAAATTTTTGACATTTGAGTGAATATTTTTAAAGTTTTATATGGAATGTTAATTTATTTGATATGTAATTGCCATGTAATGTTGAACTATTATACACATATTTTTGCTATATGCATCTTGTTTTTATGTTTTTGTAGATTTCATGTAATTGTTTAGCATAATTAATTGGTTAATTGGGTGTTTTTTTATATAAAAGGGCTGGGTGCAATAATTGAAAATGTTCTGATGAAGTCCCTTCAGTAGGGAAGAAAGCACTGAACCTGTGGTACAATAAAGCTGTTTGGATTTTACCTGTTGCTGTGAATTTTTTTTCAGTGGTTCCAGTTGTAGTTTGGAGTTGGAGGTATTGTTAGTGGGGCAGTAGTTCCCAGGGTCTGTGATGTCTCCCCCTTTGTGGAGTGGGATAACCATCGCTGTGCATCATTCATTGGGCACAAAGCCTGAGGTGAGGCTATGATTAAACATGGTACTTAGGTGGGGTGCCAGTTCTTTCTGTAGTTAGTGTAGAACACAGCCTGGGATGTTGTCAGGTCCCATGGATGCTGTGTTCTTGGCTTTGGAGAGTGGTGGTTTTTACCTGTGCAGCCATGATTATGAGAACTTTGCATTCTCCCGGTATAGAGATGAACCCTTTAGGGGGTGAGAGGGGAGTAAAGTTAGCACTGAACCTATCTGCCAGTATGTTGACAATATCACTTGGTTCTGTATATTTAGTGTCATTGTGCTGTAACTCAGAGCAGATCTGAGTGTTGCCATTGAGATTCTTAACATAGCTATAGAATGCTTTGTGGTTATCTTTAGAATCAGTGACGATTTTGTTTTCATAACTAGCTTTTTAGAATCAGTGGCTATATTGTTTTCATACCTAGCTTTGGAGAATTTTATGTGGGATCTAAACTTCTTACTGAGGCTGACCATGGACTTCCTCCAATCATGGGATTTTACTCTTTTTGCAACAGTTTCTTTTTTCTGTTGTAGAGTTTGTTTATGGCAGGGGACCATCAGATTGGCTTACTTTTTTGGAGGATAGCATCTTGGTTCTGTTAGGGATTGCATGATCCATGCACTTGTGTAAGTGCTTATAAAGTACATTTGTGTAAGATTCAGCAGTCGTACCTCTATTGTCCTTCTGCATGGGTGTCGTGAAGTTTGCCACTTCTGTCTTAAGAAGCGTGAAGTTGGCTTTTGAGAAAATTTTTTACAGTGGTTTACCTAATGGGGGTGGGGGCGGGGGCAGGATGTGGATGTCTAGGGTGATTAGCTTGTGGTCAGATCTGACCAACGAGGAATTGAACTCTGGTGTGGAACACTGGTTGCCCACATTGATAATGACTATGTCTAGGATATTGCTGCCCCTGGTGGGGTATGGATAAGTTGATCCAAGGCGTTGGAATTTATAAATTCCAGAAAATGTTGATCAAAAGAGTTGGTACATGAGTAGTTTTCCCAGTTAATGGTGGGGTAGTTGAAATTGCTCATTATTAGGGTGTTAGGTTGTACCCTAATACTTTCCAGTGTATCAAGAAATGAGGAGTGGGAATCCTGGGACATGGTGGGGGATCTGTAGCAAGCTACAATTTGGATTGTGGTCTTGCCCAGAGTTAGTTGCACTTGGATAATCTCCGATGCATTATGCTGAGCAACTTGCCTGGAGGTGTGGATATCCTTAATGAGTATGGACATGCCTCCACCTTTAGTGTTTCAGTCCGGGTTAGGTGGCCAAAAGGTGTGATATGAATTATAGCCTGGTAATGCAGGGAGTCTGAAGCCTTGAACCAGGTCTCTGTCACTGCAGAGATGTCGATGTTCTCCATTTCAAGGAGTGCCTCGAGTGAGTGCATTTTGAGGTTTAGACTTCTAGCATTGAGTAGCATTACCCTCAGATTTTGCTTGCTTGCTTGCACCTGTTACGGTGGTGATTTTGTCATTTGAACCTTGCCTAGAAAAGGCACTATAGGAGTGGCAAGAGTCTTAGCCAGTATCCGGAATCCCAAGGGTGACAGGTGCAGGCCATTTCTGACAAAGCATTGTGGTCTGTCAATCATGTCGTCCCAGGCAGACAGATACTGGATCCCCTTAGAATGACACCAGTAGCTTAGCCAATTGTTGAAGTCAGTCATTTTGTCCTTGTACTGTGGCATCATTCTGGATGATGGCAGGATGCTACTCAGGGCTAGGGTCATACCTCACTGGGCTGCAAGATCGGACAGCTCCTTCATGTCTCTTTTCATGTAGTCCAGGGAGGTAAGTCTCAGATCATTCACACCAACATGGACAATGACAGAGTCATATTTGTACTTGTTGTGGAGTGACCTGAGTGCATGCGTTATGTGGTGGACCCTGGCACCCGACAGGCAGCTGACAGTAACGTTCTCCTTGTTTAGCCTGGTGAGTGGAACATCAGTGTGCCTAACTATAGAGTCACCTATGACTAGAGTGTTGGGTACGTTGTTATGAGTTATGGGCTGTGGTTGAGTGGCACACTGAGTTTGTGGGCTGTGTGTCATTTGGGTTGTGTTGGGTGGTGGAGGTTGCTTGCATTTCAGCTTTGGAGGTCCCTGTTGCTTGGGCAGATTTTTATTGAGAGTCTCCGCAAATGTAGGTGTGAGTTTTCTGTTTCTATGTGTGTGTTTTGGTGGTGTAGGTTTTGAGGGACTATGTGATGAGTGTGGTGTGGTGCAAGTGTTTACCCTTTCCTCTTGACTGTCTAGTCCAGTCTTGGGTGAAGAGAGCTTTGCTTCCAGTTTGGCTATATATGTGCATCTCTCACAGATTGTAGTGTTGGGTGGTAGGAGGAGAGGGCTGTCTGTGTACATGAGGCAATTGCTGTATTGCCCCAAGATGCCCAGATTAATCAGGTAGATAGGAGAAAACACCGGGAGCTGACCCTTAGACATGCCTGGATCGGTGCTTATTTATTAAGTAACACTGATGTAACTGTATGTTGTTTGCACTGTACTTTATGTAATATTTTTGTGTGTAATCTATTCTTTGTAATTTTTTTTGCTATGATGACCAGGGTTGTGGCTGAAAAGGGTCTTCAGACCAGTTCACTTACCTGTTTAGCAAAGCATAAAACAGCTGAGTACAAAGGCATGATAACTTACTTACACTGCTCCGTGCAATGCCTTTACATATCTGGTGGGCTACACTGAAGTGCATTCTGGTCATTGATGCTACATGGTATTTGAAGTGCAGAGAGTTGTCGACCAGGGTGTCCAAGGTGCCTGGACGTAAAACTTCCATGTCAGCAGGAATCTGGGTACTGTCTAGGCTGTCAGTTGTAGATGAGGATCATTCAGCAAATGTGAATATAGTGTCCTCTTTGCATTTACTTTCAAACATTGCTCTGTACACCACTTCAAAGTAAGGATTACTTTGTGTTATAATGATTCTGTATCATATGTTAATGTGACGACACACAGTATACATTCATCTGTCAATTTACACAGCCCTGTATCTGAGTTTAAGGTTAGAGGTTGCAAAAGTAAATGCCAGAAAGGAGGGATACCATTATTGAGCTGTATGGACTCACATATATCAGCAGGCATATGCAGTTTACCCAGCTGCCTACCCTTGTTTCATTAAGTAACATGTTTGTCCTTCCAGCATGACTTGTTTGTTTGCTTGATGAAGTTTCACGTCCTTAGCATTGCAAAACCATTTGTTTTAAGGAGGTGCATGAGATCAAGGAGGGTTAAGTCATTAATGACACAGAATGCTAGACATAAATCAATACACAGGACAGGAGTCTGTATGAGACGGAGGGAGGGGACAAGAGTTTACAACCTGCTGGTTTTTAGTCTGGTGATCCTTTCAGTTAAGAATCTATGGGATCTTTGTAGCTGCGTGATTTTTGGATAGAAGCATACAGAAAGGGTCAGTATATTCTACGTGTTCTCATCAGGGTAGAGTATAGATGAAAGATTACTTCTTTTGACTTGCATGACATACCTTCATATATTAACTGAGAAAGATATTTTTTTTCACTTGGATGAGATACTTTTACTTATTAACTAGGCTAGACAAAAGGATTTCCTTACAAGTGTTGCTACTTGATGTTAAAAAGACAAGGATTTATTTACAAGGTAGTCAAGTTGTCTGACCATATCAATCTGGGATGGTTTGCCATCTATAATGTAAGCTGCTGTTGTGTTTGTTTACCAAAGATGACAATGTTAAGCTTTTCATTTCACTTAAGCCCAATCCTAATACACCATTAATTTGTATGGTTTAGCCCTTGCTGATATCAACTGCAGAGTGAATGATGATATCCAGCTTGCATTGGCAAATTTAATTAGTATGATATATGTATATATATATATATATATATATATATATATATATGTGTGTGTGTGTGTGTGTGTGTGTGTGTGCGTGTGTGTGTGTGTGTATATATATATATATATATATATATATATATATATGGGTTACTGGTTTGGAGATCCAAGAAGTAGATACTGAACAAATGGGGTCCCAGTGCTGAACAATGAGGAACGCTTCTAACTACCTTTTTGCTTTCTGAGGTGGTTCCGACTACTTTAATTATGTGGGCTCTAGCTATCAACCAGTTTGCTGTCTGTCTTAAAATATAAATGTGTACATTTTGGCATTTATTTAGAATACCAACATGGGAAACAGTGTCAAGGTTTCTGGCTGGATCTGGGAATATTGTATGAATTGCTTGGCTGCTATCTACAGTGTCAGTAACTTTCTCAGACATTTACTAAGTTATACCGATGTCTCCTTTTTGACAAAACTGTATTGTTGTGGGGCTAGAGCATGAATGTTTTTTTTTTGTTGTTTTGTTTTTCTTAATATCAGAGCTTATGAAATCAGATATAAATTAATACATTGTATGGTTTTGCGAATTATGTCAATTACGCTAAAGAGTCTGTGCTTCCTGGGCTTGGCGGTTGGACCCCTTTATAGAGGGGAATAGCAATAACCAGTTTCTATAACTCAGGAACATACCCTGCTTAACAATAAGCAGTTTTAGTTGAGGTTCAGAGAGGATGTGGCTGGTGCTGTTTGTTAAGCTGCCAGATATATTATTGAGACCCCCAAAGGTGGTATTTTAAGCTTTGCAGAGTGCAGTTAAGACATGTTCCTTAATAATCTTGGAGAAGAAGCGACTCCAGAATTGGTAGAAATTCAGTAACTTTCTGGCAGAGCTGTGGGTAGGTCACCTGTTACCCTAGGCAACCCCCCAGTTGGCACCTTCTACTGCAAGTTGCAGTGATAAGTAACCAACAAGTCCTCTGGGTAAAGAGCTATTGTGCTTCTACTTTTACAGCTCTTCATCTGTATGAAATACGTTTCAAAAGCTGTAGTAACGAGATAGACTAACTTCATGCTACAGTTGTAAATTTACAATCACACACACACACACACACACACACACAGACACACACACACACACACACACACACACACACACACACACACACACACACACACACACACACACACACACACACACACACACACACAGAGTCAGTCACTACCTCTGCCAGCAAATAATTTAAATGTCTGCAGTCTCAATCACGGCTGCTTAAATTACCATAATGCTGTCTTACACAAATTTCCAACAAAAACACTGCATCCCTGACTTGCATAAACCAACTGGAATGTCTTCTGTAGTGCTGATCATGCCCCCTAACATCCTGCATCTTGGACAGCGTTTCCTTTGCCACACCCTAGCTACTGCTCTGTTTTTTGTTGTAAAGTTGGCATAAAGTTATCGTTAAGTTTATTACCAGCGTCTTTAGGGTCAGAGAGGGTAATACCTTTATGCATTAATTCAGGGCATTGTCTAGTGTTATTTCTTAACAATCTGATGAAGTTAAAGTATTTATGACTATTTTGTAATTAATGTTCCACTATGGCCCTCATTATGGTAACTTTTAGAGTTTTGCTAAGCTTTTTGACAAGAGTTTTTAACATGGGTAGAATTTGGTTTATTATAGGCCTTAATTAGCATTTTTCTTTTATTATGTGACTTACTAATGTTGCATTCTACCAAGATAGTTTATTTTTACATTCCCCATATATTTAGTGCTGATCTTGGTTCATGCTGTTTCTTAGACTAGATAATTTTTATTTTATTGTTTGCTGACTGAGCTAGTCCCACTAAGCTATTGACCTCTTTTCAGGGGAGACACAAAGTGGTACTTACATTGACTTGGGGAAATTTGCCCAAGGCACAGTGGAATTTCCCCTACTTTTGTCAATAAGTGCAGAAGAATCTTTTATATCCATCTGTGCTACCACCAACATGAGCAGATAGTACCTCAGTTTAAGTTATCATCTTCATTGCATAAGTGACGGCTCAGGCTACAAGGGGGCTTGAAAGTTTCCATTTAAATTTTGAGAGCTGATCATATATCTTTAATGGGGGTTGTCTTTTTAAAGTACTTAAAATTGGAGGTGCTCATTCTGGTGGGCTTAGATGCATTATTATTGTTACACTGGCCATAGGTATTGTGGGCAGAGTATACTGTATGTGTGGCTTAGTTTGCCTGAGTGCAGAGGATAAATGTTACTTTGTGGACCACCTTCCACACTGTGGAACACAAGCTTGTTAGTGCTACATATTGTTGTTTGAATGGACCTGGGGGACTAGTTGCCATGGTGTAGCACATAGTCTCTGTGTTGAACACTTACACTGGTGTAATTGGACCTTTGGCAATGGCTGCTGTGATCTTTCACAGGCACTTAGTGCCGAATGTCAGCACTGATTTGAATGGACATCCATGGGACTGGCTGCCATGATATCGCATAGAGGCTTGTCACAGACTGTCTTGTAAGTAAAGCCTTCCGGCTGTTCTACACAGACTTATTGCCGTGTAGCACTGTAACCTGAGGGTAGTCTGTGTGACATGTTGAAAGAAATAATATACTGTAGTGCTAACTCCTGGCCTACACATTTTATGGGGAAGAGCAGTATGGTGGTTGTAGCAGTTCAGTGCTCTAGCTTTACCTATACTTTTTCGGGGGGGGGGGGGGGTTGCAGTATAACTCCATTGTGTACACTTTGTAAATTCCTGACTGAATAACCACTATCCAATACCACTTGGACTCTTTTGAAGAAGTTTGCCACATTAAGTAGACATAATGCACCATTGATAAAACCAAACTATAGTTGAATGAGGTGTTGGAAATCATAGTTTATACAGTCTGATTTGATGTGTTTGATGCGTTTGCAAATTAAGATACTTGAGCTAATTTTGTAGTTCTTGGCTTTGTTGGAGTTTGTCTCTGTGAGAGTGTCACCCTTGCAAAGAGGTATCAGAACAGCTAACCTCCACATTTCAGGGGCATGCCCCTTTGGTTAAGCTTCAACTAAACAAGTATAGGAGGGGTTATGCAAGTGTAGTTTTGACATTATTTAATACTTTCCTTAAATACACTGTCTATGGAAGTGGTCTTTTTGATTCACTGGGACATGTTCCTTGATGATCTTGGTGACTGTAAGGAACAATGCCATTTGTGCAATTCTGATTACTGTTTCTGTGGTAACATTAACACTAAATTTATCTACAAGTATATTAGCTATATCGTTAGGGTCCAAGCGTGTTATGCCCTTTTGGTTTAATTTAGAACATTGCTAGTTGTGTCTTATTTTACAGACATAATTAAAGAAGGCTTTATAATTATTTTTACCTACACATGCTACTTTATAAACCTGTTTTTGCTTTGTTGTTCCTAATGGTAATGGACTCAAACTGTCAGTCCTTCTGTTAAGAATCAAGTACACACACACACACACACACACACACACACACACACACACACACACACTGAAGTCGGTCTTCGGTGGGTGTCTTCTGCATTTAGTATTGCTGTGTTGTATTGTTCTGTCTGAAAAAATAAATAATGCAAGGGTGAGGTATTAGCACAAAACCAGGTATTATAGTGATTGCCTGAAAAGGGGTGGAAAGGGAGAGGCCTGTTTATACAAAGGCAGTAAATACTATGATGCCTAATTTAAGACACATTAATTGAGATGTTGATGCATGTTTGAAAAACTGAAGGAGAGACTCATTCCAGTGAATTACTACCATGTTGTGAGACAGTGAAAATGAAGATAATGGAAAAGGTAAAGCATTAACAAACAAGGTAATCGATGCATGGATTTTTTTCAGACAGAAGTGTACTAGTTGGAGTTGCCATTAATTTTGAAGAGAATAGTTAGAGGGAGGATATAACAACTATCATACTATACCAGGTAATTTATTTATTTATTACCTTTAACTGGGAAAGTCAAACTGGGTAGGGAAAAAACCTTTTCAGCTGTGTCCCGGGGAAAAAGCTCCACAAGATATAGAGAGAAAGTAATGTACATACATAGAGTGCAATGAGTCATTTGAGCAAACAGCAAGAAAAAGCAGTGATTGTGTGAGCATACAATAATAACAAAACATTAACAGGCTAATATGAATAGTCAGCAGACAAACATATTATAATCATGATACAGACAATTCAGTGATATGAGAAATTATTTATAGGTAGATCAGAAATAGTGTTTAGACAAACAAAATTTAGACCTATAGTATTTTATGATAGTAAGACATGGGAAAGGTAAACTTTCATAACAATTTAAAGTTGATAAAGTTGCCACCAGTCCCAATATCAGCAGGACACTCATGTTTTAGAACTAATGATCCTGTCACCCGCATCAGGAAGCAGAGGGACACAAAAAGTCCTGCTTTCTCCAAATCTCTGAATTGCTGAGGAAAAGCAGTTTCAACTTCTGGCTTTTTCATGGCAATTAAGAATTTCGGTTGTGATATCACCAATCCGGACCTTCAGGAAGAGCTGTTCCCTGTTAGGTACAGGTGGGAAAAATAGTGCAGTGATTGGCTGAAATTCACGCAGGGAGCAGGGTTCACATGAGGAAGAGCCCTACAAAGCCAGCAGTTATAGAGTGCTTTCTTATTAGAGCTTTTACAGTCATGGTGAGTTAAAAAAAAATCTGTTTTCAAAGACAGCCAGCCATTCAGCAAGCAAGTCAGGAAAGAAGGTCAGCCAACAAGCCAGAAAGGAAGACAGCTTGCCAGGCAGCCAGCAAGTCAGTAAGGAAATTAGCAACCAGCCAGCAAGCGAGTAAGGAGGATGGTTTGCCAGCCAGCCAGCAAACAGTCCAGCAGGTCAGCAAGCCAAGCAGTAGGTATGCCAGTAAGGTGGTTAGCAAGACAGCCAGCAAGCCAGGAGGCAAGCAAGATGGCCAGCTAGCAAGGAGGGCAGTAGGGTGGTCAACAAGCCAGCCAGCCAGTCATAAGGACAGCAAGGTGACCAGCCAGCCAGGAAGTTAGCAATCTGGTCAGCAAACCAGCCAGCCCAGAGGTAGGGAAGCTAGGCAGCTAACCAGTGGAGGTGGTAAGGATAGTGGGAAGCCACCAGCCAAGTAAAGACTATGGTTGTCCTGTTCTGCTGTGTAGTGGTAAGTACAACTAGCATTTTAGTTTTGTAACTTTTAAATATGGAAATGTATTTTACTTTTCATAATGTTGTGTTCAAAGATAAATAGGATGTGTTCTACATTACAAATAGATATTAGCGGCTGTTTTGGGATGATTTACAAGAGCTAGTTTTTAAAGGTGAAAGTGCATGTGTGTGTGTGTGTATTTATTTATTTTGTGAGACTATGATCAGAAGTAAATGTAGTGTTTTTTGCAGTACCTCAGAACTATTTCTTCTTCTCTGGAATGTCCAGCCTATCACACTTTTGAACACAACCGCTGGGGATGACCACACCCTTTGTGTCCCACTTTGGACTGCTGAAAAGATGACAACCTTAAAAGTTGAGGAGTGCCCAAGTAGACATAAGAGCACAGAATAAGAAAGAAGATTACTGGCCAAGTAGTCATTTTAGAACAGGATGGGATAAAGTGGATAAGTATAGTTTAGTGGGATTCCAAACTACAAAGCTAGGAACTGCTAAGTAATTACAAATACAAAGCTAGAATCAAAATACATAGATTTGTATGTCTGCTGTAGTGCATGTGTGTGTATTGACATGTGCACAGCAGATTTATGTCTGACTCTCACTAGTAAACAGGCTGCAGTAATTACTGCCATTTGCCTCCCATTTCATTTGTTACTAGCAACTCTTATCTTCAGTATGCTTTTTGATACCTACTATCCTCCTCTGAAAAACTTTCTTTAAATCCAGGAAGCATTCCACTCAGAACAAATCAGGGTCTACAGCTGGTAAGACCACCGTTTTTAACGTACTACCACCAAAAGTATTTTTGGCAAAATTGCACCTGCTTGCTAGAATACACTTGTCAGAAGACATCAAACTAGCATGGGAAAGCTTTAAAACTCAACTGAAAAAGTATTTTACCGAGGATTAGTGCCTAATTTATCCAGGTACATGCAAAGTTTTTCATATTACTGTACTTACTTTACTTACTTTATGAAAGAACAAAGCATATTTTAGTGTCTTTACCACTGTAATTATATGAGGTGTTTCTTTTGTTTAAAATGCTTTTTTCCTTCTAAAGCACCATTTGCATTGTCCTTTTATTGTTTCCATTGATGTGATGTGCTTTCTTTCTTCTGAAGCACCAACTGCATTTTTCATCTTGTGACATTACGTACATGTATACTGTATGCTGTTGTTACATGTTGTTGTTATAATTTTGTATAACATTTTTGTATATGGTCTTGCCTTGTGGCCCAGGTTGTTGCTCTGGAGGGTCTTATGACTAGTCTACTCTGCCAGTTAACAAATGAAAAGAAAGAAAGTTTCTGCCGGATACGTGAGTTGTGAGTTGCCTAAACAGACTTCCGAATTGAAGTTGTTTGCCACCTAGGCAGGAGAACTGATTTGAGGGTGGAGACAAGATTTCTAGGACTACAGATGAGGCATAACAGGGTGAATTTGTTTTTCAAGAGTTGCAGTGAAAGGCAGTTAATAAGCTTATTTTTGGAGATAGGTTCAAAGGCGGTAAAGGACTGTCATTGAAATTAAAAAAAAAACAAAACAAAACAAGAAAGATCCGGCAAAACTAAAGTGCTCATTGTGTAATATCTTAAATCTCCTGTAGTGGACGCCCGTACGATATATGCAAATTACCCATACCAGTGTTTCAGCTACACAGTTTCTGAAATTGCACATTTTTTTACTTTCACTGTTTCAAGTCTTTATTGGTCCATTCGGGCCAGTAAATCCAAACCCCACTTGTTGTGGACATGCCATATTTCTCCCTTTTTCTGAGCTCATCAGTACATCATAACTGTATTGTTTAGCCATAGTTCAGAAACATAGAGCTTAAAAACTAGCCTTATATCCATAACATTAGGGTGACTGCAAAATATCCCAAATAACATCCAAACCAATTGATAAAAAGATCACACAGACAAACCATTCAGTAACAAAAAATGCAAAGCTAGAGTCTTCGCAAACTTCACCCTAGAACTAAAAACACCATTAAACAGTGATCCTTTAAAGAAAAGAAATAGGGCAAGATAGGAAAGTGGTGAAATAGGGAGGAAGCAGGGGGAAAAACAAACTGAAAGGAAGGCAGGAATGTGCAGGAAGTGTGTAGGGAAGAACCATAGCTATCCATTTCTTCAACAGTAACAACTGGGCACATGTACAGTTTATTAGCTGAATTTGGACTGTTACCATCACAGAGAGGGGTGACAACAATATAATTGCACTGTGGAGCCAATAGGGCCAAACTAAAATGTGTCAAGTAGACACGTGTCTGAAATGAACAGCTATGTATGGAACAAAAATTTTTGTGGACAGGTGCCCTTTTTTAGGGACATAGGCAAGTTGTGAAGGTGAGGAAGCATTTGCAAACAGACAAGACACACAAGACAAGAGACAAGGCTGGTGAAGTACAGAAGGGGGGGTGAACACCTTAGATGGAGTAGGGGAGAGGGGATCATGGATCTATGGATGTCATGTCTGATGACAGTGAGAATTGAGTCCTCACCCACTGGACTGTTATCACTGTCACCTCACTGCACCAATGGCCACAGTGTCTGATGTCTGCATGTCCTGGTATTATTCAGGATGATGCTGGAGAGCAGTATCTCCACTCAGCGTAGGCATGCAGCAATAGTGTGGCACACAATCCTACACATCAGACCTGGCAGTTCAGCTCAGGTGACAAAATCACCCCTCTGCCTCTGCTCCCTGAGGGAACCACAGGCCTAGCTTGTGAGGCAGAACTACCTTAGCCACCAGGTAGGGCAGGGGCAGCAGAAGGGGTGCTGCCAGGCTGCAGCTCAGAAGTGCCAGGCCTTGGTGCCTTAGACAATGGAGGGAGTGTAGGCGGACCACATGAAATCGGCCTACCCTGATGTGCTCTAATAATAACATAAGTGCAATGGAAAATCCATAACAAAATAAAACATAACACAAAATAATGGACATAATAAAATTAAATAAAATGTAAAGTAAAGTAAAACTTTATTGTCATTCAGACCATACAGCAAAAAGTGCACAGCTGAACAAAATTACTTTTCTCCAAGCTCATATGCAACATATACAGCATAAACACAGAAACAAATATACATAGACTGTACAACCACAACAGAGTCCAGCAAACAAGAACAAAATCCAAGACATCTTCAGGCACAGAAGCTTCCTCAAACTGTGCTTGATACATCATGGTGTTGATAACAGTAACACAGCCATCTTTCCATTCTCACCCCCACTAGCTTTATCTCCCAACCAACAACTACTCAAGTCTCAGTCCAGTCTCCCCTGACAAAAAAATAAATAAATAAATAAAAGTCAGATCTGGATTAATCAATCAGGTGACATACAAAAAGATGGGTTACTTCTACCTGCAATTCAGTGAGCTGCCACCAATGAAGGCCTGAACAGCCATAAACAGATCAACAATCACCTGCAATTTTCCCCATCCACGCCGTCCTATTTCTAGCTTCCACACCATCACCAAATGCAGCAACGTCCAAGAAGCCAGTCCAGTCCCTCTGACTAACAGAAATTCAATTCAAATCCAGAAATCAGCACCTACATTTGCACTCCACCATCTGCACTCGGTGCAACTCTCCTCCCAAGTCCTGAACAGCCATAACCAGTCTGTCAATCCCCAAAACAGGGCAAAATAAAGCAAGTCTAGACAATCCAGCACAACAGAACCTAGACTCCACGGCTGCATCCAACCACCCACTCGACTAGCCAACACAGACTCCCAAATGGATGTCAAAAAAAGACACAAATCTAACATAAACATGAAACACACATAATAGTAAAGCAGTACAAAAATAATAGAATTAAAACACAATAAAATTAAAACAGAAAATTATACACAAACAAGCCATACGTAATGAAAAAAGAATTAGGACAATGAAAATATGATTATATACATTAAATAATAATAACAATACAAATAATAATAAATATGAATAACATAAAAAAAGAAACAGAGAATAGAGATGGGGTGAGAGAAAAAAGAAATAATAATAGTAACCACACAGATAATGTACAAAAATATCTACAAATGTACAATATTCTGATACATTTTACGTACAATAATACAAAATGCTAATGACTAACTTTACTACTTTGAATACTATCCTGTTGCTAACACAGGCACATTATAGTGCAGATCATATTGCATCCAACAGTCATGATATGCATGTTCCATGTAAACTGATTACATCTGACACCAGGTCATATGAGCCCCAGCTATAGAGATCTGCACTTCTAATGCTATCAATATGAACATGTAACAGTACTACACTTTTACTGAGGATATCCTAAAACAGTATTATAAGTAGCTATTTTTTTAAATATGGGGAGTGTGGTATTTGAACCCACAAGCAGTGTTTATTGTAATACTGTACCTTTCCTTTGTAGTAAACCATAATACAAGCACTCTTTCTTTTTACAGTTTATCGATACAGGTTCGGTGTTATAATGCTAATCTGCAGCATGCTGTTGTTGTTAGTGGTTTATAGGTCATACTTTACATTGCAATATTTATGTCAACTTAAATGAGTGCTGTCTACTTTGGATGTGTGGTTTTCTAAATTACCACCCCGTATACGCTGCAATACTGGACTGTTGTTCTAAGTAACATACTAATGTGTGCATGCTTTTGCTTTACAGTGTAAAAATGCATACTCAATGTGATACAAGATTTGACCACAATAGGCTGTATTTATTCCTATAATGCTATAATAATAATAATACTGTTTGGAAGTATACATACCACTTGCACCTCTTATCCTTCTCATTCTTTCTTCATAGGTCTACACATTCAGTGCCCTGTCAGCATCAGCTGTGGGAAAAACAGAACATAACAGAATACCATTAGGAACACCAATAATTAACTTATGCAGCTGCTACCTCCTACAAGTAGTGCCTGTAAGTTATACTTACACATTTGTGGGGTGCCATCATTCCTGCATTCCTCGATCTAATTGTTGAGGCTATTCGTCTTCCTTATCCAAAGGTCTTGGTAGTGATTCCTACACTGTTTGCCAGTGTGGAGAATACCGGTAACACTGGACAGATCCTGGGCCAAACTATTCCATTTATCTGATTTGTAATCTGACCCATGGTAGTGCTCCTGCAACAGCTGGGGACCATAATCATTCACTAGGAGTCCAACAAACACTTTGGACTCCTGCACACCCCACCTTTGAGACTGAAATCTCAGAACCTCTCCTTGAACACCAGACATGTCCAATGCAGAACACCACCAATGTATAATGACTTTTCCCACCAATTCCAGTTACGATGGATATTGAGAATGCACACTATTGGACTTTGCAACATTTGAAAATGGTGTACACTGCTTAACATCGAGCAAACGCATTGCCTGTGTTTTCCTTGCTGGGAAACAATAAAATAAAGTTCATTTGCACAATTATTACCATATCATTACACAACTGACAATATTAATGTGTCATACAGCAAGTAAATATTTAGCATATGGGAAATGCTAAGCAACTGCTATAACTCAGGGTGACTATAATGTGAGGTGGGACACCATTGAAAAAACAGAGATGTTGCAGTAGAACTGTGGACCTTATACATGGTAATTCTACACTCACAGGTGTTGCCTGTAGAAGGATTAAAGAATACATGCATATGTTTAATTGCATTGCAGTTTTATTTATTTTACATTTGTTTACCAGGATAGTCAGCCTGGACCAGGTCCATTTACAGTGGAGGCCTGGGGAGAAAAGGCCAACATTTACATAACAATCAGACAAAAAAATCAGACAGAAATGTAAAACAGACAAAGAGAATATCAACAATATCTTCTTCTTCTTCTTCTTTCGGCTTTTCCCGGTTAGGGGCCGCCACAGCGGATCACCTGTCCACTCGTGATTGGCAGTGGAGTTTTACGGTGTCAAGTTGCCAGCCCGGTGCCCAACCTTCCACTAAAGGAACACACATGCACACACTCACACCTAGGGCCAATTTAGAGTGTCCAATCCACCTACAGCATGTCTTTGGGAAGTGGGAGGAAACTGGAGCACCTGGAAAAAACCTACGCAACCACAGGGAGGACATGCAGACTCCACACAGAAGGCACCCCAGCCGAGGATCGAACCAGAGATCCTCTTGCTGTGACGTGGCAACGCTAACTGCTGTACCACCGTGGCTGCCCCAAGTTATTACTTCAGAATGTGGTATACAAACAATGCAGAGGTGTAGCTATGTGTACGACCATGGCTAATAGCTATGCAAATGTGGTTGTTAACTGGGAAATCAAGTATGTATTAGATAGTGCAAATAAGAAATTCAAGAATAGTATTTTATTCTATAAGAGATTTGTAGATGATCTTTTTCTTATTTGGGATGCATCTATTGTACCTTTTAAGGTTCAAATATAATATTAACTATATAAATATAGAATTTCTTGATATAAAAATATTCAAGCAGTTAGATGGAACAATTGGCACTACTTAATTTAAGAAAACTGTGAAGAAAAATACTTATCTTCATCGAGGTAGTATGCATCCTTCACATATATTTACAAATACAGTCAAAAATCAGACTAAACGTATTATTTGACTTAATACTGACAAAGACTTAATGGACACAAAACTGCAGGCTATTAATGCAGATTTTTTGGATAGAGGTATACTGACAGTATGGTAACTAAGTTAACTAATGCTATAAACAAGAAATTAACAGTAATGACATATATCCTATCTTCTCAAGTACTCATGCTCAACGATAAAAAGAATAGATTTCCATCTAGAAGAGCTACAAACAACATTAGTACTTTTAGATGCATCTTGCCATATGATATAAACACAAACAAGATACAGAATATTATTAAGAAACATTGGACTATGATAAAACATGTACCAGATTTTAAGGGCATATCTTTAAAACACTTGACTTTTGGGTATAAGAACCAAACTAACCTGAAAAATCAATTATGTTATAAGGAACAGTATCAATATAAACATAGTATACCAAACAAAAAGGGCACTTTAAATGCTATAACTGCCATTTTTGTAAATATATTTATGCAGATGTTAGTTTTATTCATCCAATAACATCAAAAAAATTCTATATAAGAAGTTATGGTACATGTAATACTACAGATATAATATATATGACTAGACACGCTCAGTGAACTGCGTTCTATATAGGTAAGAGTAATAGGAAGTAAAAAGATAGAATATGTGAACATCTCTCAGATATTAGATGAAAGTTAGAAACTAATGCACTATATAGACATAAAGAAATACAGATGATACACATATATTTAATTTCCTAATTTTACAAAATATGAGAAAGTCTATCAGAGGGGGTGATTTATCTAATTACAGTGAACTAATAGAAAATAGATGGATATTACATTTTAAGGCTTATCAATATCCAGGATTAAATGACTATTTTAGTTTAAAACCACTTCTAAAGGATATTAGTAATAAATTGTGATTACTTTTAAATTTTAATATGGAGTCTATATGCTTATGTTGCTTTTATATGACATATACCTTTAATTGTATTTAATTTAAGTCACATGATGTAAATTAACTCTATTTAAACCATGTTTTAACCTGTATGAAGTTTTCTGCCTGAAGAAGCCTTGAGAAGTGAAAGTATTGTCTACTAGCGTATTGTAATAAATTAAGCTTTTTTTATAACATTGTGGTGCTTGTGTCACTAATATTTACATAATTCCAACCCCATATGCTCCTTATTCCTGATATTCAGTACACACTCCACAGCATTTACTTTTTGTGAATCACCTGCACCCTCTCTCTCATCATGAATTAAATCTGGAAGCCTCATCACCTTTTGACCATAAAGTAGCTCAAATGACAATGAATAAAAAACTGTGGATTCTTGTGGAAGCTCTCTACATGCAAAGAGGAGATGAGAGCAGGTAATTATTCCACTACCACATAAACCGGCTATAAGTGGTCTCAGCAGGTTCCTTTTTTTCCCTCTCCTATGTCTTCAGAGCTGATCATTGGCTGCCACCTCCTTCTGTCCTCATTCAAGGGGGTCTGGATCCATCATAACCTTTCCCAAGCTCAACCTGATCCATGCTTAGTGTGAGTGAGGAGATCAAGGATTTAGGTGCAGTGTCATAATGCTACTGGGGAGCATGCAATAACTCCTACCATCCTGTGGCAGCCTTGTGAGCTCTGCAATGGCTGCATTTGGGAGGTAGATGCACCCTTCAGTGCACAAGGAACCTCTTGACCAAGAGGCATACCATTTGCAGCACAGACCTCACTAGGCTTTTAATGCTGCTATTGCAGCCAACCTAGCCAGCATTGGCTGCCCACTCCCATCCTCCACTCAGTCCATCCAGCACACATACTGACCACAGATCATCTGGGGCACAGTCAGGTCTTTAACCCTCTGTGCCTCAGGGATGGGAGAATGCTCTTAAAGACAGAGTTAAATGTCACCACAGTACCATTTATATGTAGAGTCTATGGAATAGTTTTCAAGGGAATAGTTTTTATGATGTATTATGTTTTTCAGATGCCCATCATTCCTGTCAAAAGGTAAAATCATGGCAGTTTTAATACTGACACTCCCATGCTGGACATTTGCTTTTCTGACTGAATCTGTTTGCTTCAAAATCAAACTACCAAGTGAAGCCATAATTGTGGCTTAACCATCAAGAATGTTCCCACCAAACAATTTTTTGGTGATGAGGTTTTATTTGTGTATAAAAGGAATAGTAATCTTAAAGACAAGTTTGAAATTAATTACAAATAAGTCCACCTCTTACTTCGGTAGTGTCAGGAAAATGACTGTGTGTGGCTGTTGCACCCAATGTAGATTTATCAATATCACAACTAATATATCTATACCAGGATATAAAAGGACTATTGTTTGTGTGCTCCATTATAATTGTAGAACATGAAGGGTGGTTTATATTGCCTCTTGTATTTCCTGTGATAGTTTCCATGCACAAAACAGAACACACAAACAGAATCTATGAGCACAATTTTAATATTAAAACCAAAGATTCTACTAATGGCCTTAGTAAACATGCCCAACAGTGTACCAGTTTCAAAAAGTTCTTATTTTTTATTATATTTAAGGCATTGTATAGTACTATGTGTGTTTGTATTCTGAAGAAGTTTGTAATAAAAGTGAGATGAAAGGGCTTGGTTTCACTGGAAGACATTTGTTCAGTGTTTTTACTTATTTATTTATTTTTTTGGTTTTGGTTCATTTTTTCGATCATTTTGACCATTTATATGACTTTTGAGTTTTGCTTTTCAGTTGATTGAGGTTTTCCTTAGGCCAGAATGTTTCCAAAGAGTCTAGAAATTCTGGTGTACATTCCTCCATTCCGGATACTTTAATGAAAGTCTACGGGAGTTATCACAGTACGTAGTGCAGGATGGCACATTGATAGCTACACCAAATTATAACAATAGAAGCCCCAGTTCTGATGTAACTCACTGCATTTCCACAGTAAGTGACAACACTACTGAAAGAGAACCCATTGTGGTAACATAATGTAGAACTTTAGAATTGCACAATTTTTTTTTTTAGGAATATTCAAAATAAGAGAGTGCATAAAGGACTGAGACTTTGGAACTTCCCCAACAATTTGAAACAAGACTCAGTCATACATCAAGCACTGCTGACAGTTTTTAGCAGAGCAGGTTTGGAGATAATTGAGATTATAATACAGGTCAACCTAAGAGTTATGGACTGACTTTTGAAGGACATTAAAGCTTTAGATTTTTCTATTACAAAGGATTCCTTGTTTGATATTATGAGTGATAAATATAATGCTATTTTAAAATCAACAGACATATGGACATTTTCAAACTCAAAAAGGAGGAAAAAAATTATTTGTGATAAAATGTTTCCAGTTACTGAAAACGAGACATCAATCAACTCACAAAATGAAATACATTCAGATATCTCTGAAGAAACAAATACAGGTTATTTTTTGATCTCCCACCGTTGGGATGATCTAAAAGATTTTATTTTATTTATTTAGTTTACATTTGTTTACGAGTTAAGTCAGACTGGACATTTTCAGCGGAGGCCCGGGGAGAAAATCTCCAAGACATACAAAGACTTAGACAAAAATTTAACAATTGTACAAAAGAGAATTTGTCATGTTTAACATTTTATATAAATCATGTAAGAAAAACAATATTAAAAGTAACTTATTATTTTGAAAGGAAATACACATTACTGTTGGTGGATCATTCAACAGATTATAAAAAAGAGACTAGTAGTTAAGGTTACTGCTGAGTTGAAGAGAAATTATGTAGCAAGTTCAGTTTGAACTGTTCACTTAACTGCAAGCTTTACAGGGGTAGCTAATAGCTGAGATCAGAGTATAGGGGTTGTTAAAAAAGGGGTACGTAGAGTGAGAGAAGAGGAAAGTAGAAGCAAAAGTGTTTGTTAGGATTATTGTGAGGTGTCAAGGATGGGGTTAGGGGATTATAGAGAAACTATGTAAGGTAAGATAAGATGTATAAGGAATTTAACTAGACTAACCTGAGTTAGATGGTGTTTTTATCCTGGTTCAGTACATTGGCATATCCATGAGGCAAATAGGTGGGCTTTTAGAAGTTTTTTTTGAATTGAGCAATGTTAGTATGAGTTTTGATGTGCACTGGGAGACTGTTCCAAGCTTTGGCAACGTAGCAGGAGTACACGGATTCGCCAGCGTGATTTTTGCTTTTTGTTATTTCTAATAGAGCCTTATAAGTGGAGCATGGTAGGTAATTACACCAATCAGGAGCCATATGCAGTTTTTATCAGCATGACAACCCAAGAGGAACTGGATACTTCCAGGCCAGAGGCCATGGGCAGTTATGGAGGAGATAAATAATGGTTTGGGTAACCCCAAAATCCATGAGAGAAACAACTGTACTTTTCAACTATAGTTCTCTGACCATTACTTTAGCCTTTGTGAATTTATTTTGGAAGAGGCTGACATTTATTCCAAGAATGCAAACTAGAATGACATAGCTGTTAATTGAGCTTAAATGTTTTATATTTAAACTTAGCAGTTCTTGCTGCACAGAACAGTAAATAATTATTTTATTTCTAATTCTGCACAGAACAGTAAATAATTATTTTATTTCTAATTCTGTGGTTAAATGTAGAAGTGTTTTAACCACCACATCTCAATGTGCTTGCTATTTTTGAGAGGTTATATAAAAAGATATCAGGGACTTCTATTGTTTTAACAAACAGTTTGGTTTTAACCTGAAATGTGAGAAATAACCAGTTAGTTGATTCTGTATGTTCTAATAGTTCCATTTGGATCATGAAACTGAACAAATGAGGGGGTAGTTGTAGTTGACCAAAATTTTATTTTTTGAACACCTTTATTGAATTCCAAACAGCAAAAACACCCAGTTGGTGAAATGACTTAGAAATACAAAAGTCCAGCAAAATACCAAAAAAATCCAAGTACAGAACCACGCTTGAAGGAAGGAGAAACAGCACACTTTATTCACAAGGATAAAAATGAATGATAACCGCTTTCACAACCTCACCGGATTGCTTCTTCAGACCATATGATACTGAACCCACACTCTCCTAAAATATGTGACTGCAAGGAAAAAAATGTCCAATCACATCAACAACTCAAAACCTCTTAATCAGAAAGTAATCAACTTAAAAGCACAATGCTGTAAAACCAACACAAAAATGCATATAAGAAATAGATACATACATAAAAAATAATAACAGTGAAAATATATCATACTTGTGTATATATATATATATATATATATATATATATATATATATATATATATATACAAAAATAAATATATACAAAGCCTACTGCATGACTGTTATTTTTCCCCCCATAAATACGAATATTGTTGAACCAGTTCATGTGTGGGTAGATGATTTACTGCTATTGCCTTTGCTTTCGCTTCATTAATTTTGTATCCTGAAAAGATATGAAACTGTCTCAAAATGTTTCACAACACTGTAATGCCTCTTTCTGGTTTTGTCAGGTATAAAATAATATCATCTGCAATTACAGCCAGACTTTCTTGACCAATTATTATATTATTATCATTATATCCTTATTTTCATTGCCAGCGGTTCTAAATATAATGCAAACAACAAAAATATTATGTATTTAAGGTATCTGGTGTTTTATTTAATGATGAATCATACAATCCCATTTCTAAGAATTTTCTTAATATTACATATCATAGAATTGATATATAGCTTGAAAAAATTATTGTATGAGGGTTTTACAGATAAAATTTTATATGAGTTTCTTATAGTTAAATCTCTCAACGCAGGCACTGTTTAGTATTCTGAAAATTCACAGGGATTACTCTGACCCACCATATAGCTTAATTGTCTGTTCATGTGGTTCTAAAATGGAAGGACTGAACACATGGATTTATATCAAGTTAAAATTATTTTTTACACACTGCCAGTCATGTTTTATGAGACTAACATTATTTTAGAATGTTTGGCAGGTAAAAGTATTAATGAACATACCACAATGGTGGCAGATGATGTGTACCATCTTTTTTTCCAGTATCCCCCCCTTGATATTGGTCTTACTTTGTTTCATAAAGCCATTATGATAAACACATATTTTGACAATGCAGAGATTTTCCTTCATGATGCAATAGAAATTGTTTTAAATAAAAATGTTATGTTGTTTGAGGGAAAATATTTCCTCCAGAAAAAAGGTTTAACCATGGGAGCATAGTGTGCACCAATCTATGCAAGCATATTTATTTGGTACTAGGAGAAATGTTTTATTTTTGACTAACCATTCAAGGCTAAACTTTTATTATATTTATGACTTTTGGATGATATTTTACAGTGAGATAGTGATGAGCATGAATTAAACATTTTTACTTATTTGAATGCTACAACTGACTTGTTAGAACTTACTTTTGAAAATAATAAATCAGTCAAGATTTTTTAATGCCAATATTTCTAAAAATGTAACTATTAGTTAATTTGAATTTAATGTATATAGGAAGCCTACCTGTTCTAACATTTTTTTACATTTTAGCAGCCAACACCATATATGGCAGAAGAAAGCGTTGGTCAAAGGTCAGCTTACTTCTAGTCTAATTTCTGATGATATGTTCATGAAAGAAGTGTATGTTCTGTCTTCAGTGTTTTTCAGAGAGGATAACCCAAGGAAAATTTGGTAGTTGAAGTATCTAGTAGAAAATGGAAGTGATTTTCCATCTACTTTGAAGCAGATGGATTCAGTCAGAAAAACAAATGTCCATCATGAGTGTCAGTTTTAAAACTGCCATGATCTTACCTTTTGGCAAGAATGATTGGCATTTGAAAAATATAATACACTATAATTGACACTTAAGAATGGTCCCCCCAAACAAGTTTTGGGTGATGAGCCTTTGTGTATAAAAAGAATAGTAATTTGAAAGACAAGCTTAAAAGTAATTACAGCATGTTTGCCTCTTGCTTAGGTAGTGTCAGAAAAATGACTGTGTGTGGCTGTTGTAGCCAATGTGGATTCATCAATGATGCAACTAATGTATCAGTACAGATATAAAAGGACTATTAGTTGTGTGGGTCATTATAATTGTGGAACAAAAGAGGTGGCTTATATCACTTCTTGTATTCATTCTGATAGCTTTTATGTGGGGAAGAGAGAACACTCTCTTAGACAAAGAATCTGTGGGCACAGTTGTAGTATTAAAACCAAAGATTCTACTAATGCCCTTTGTAGACATGCACAACAATATTCCAGATTGAAAAAGTTGATATTTTTCATACTGGAACAAGTTTTTTGATCCAGTATGAGGTGAACACTAGGAAAACATGATTGAGTAGTTTGTTGGGTTAACTGAGATTAAATTCCAGGGTATACCTAGGTTTAAATGATGACGTATTTTAACTGTGTTTTAAAAATGAGGGCTACCAAACTATAAAATTATTTTTGATTGATGCCTGTTTTATGTGTTTATGTATATTTTATTTGATATGTACCTTTAAATGTATAGTCACATGACCTTGATCTCCTAAGTTACATGGCTATTTACAGGATTGTTTAATATGGTGTATTTGTGTTCATATGTTCATAGCTTTGTACTAGGCTAATGTCCACAAGGGCCTTTTAAGCCTAGCCATGCATCCCAAATCTCTGACAAATTCTGGCACCCTTGGTAAGTGTAAGCAGGGGCTTGGGAGATGAAACATTTACAGGATGTCTGTGTCCATTAGAGACATAGGTGCCAAACCAGGGATGTATTTTCTGTTCCCTAGCCAATTGCCCACGTTACACTTGAATTGGGTTATGGAGGAACTCTGCCTCACATGGATGGGGAGCCTGTTCAGGAGGAGGGGCAGTCTCCTAGATACATACCCATCTCTCCAGCAGGTCCTAGTTATATCATAAGCAAGGTTGAAGTCTTTAGAATGGGTAATTGTGGTGTTGTTTGTATTGCAGATATGCAGGAGGTCTATCAGGATGGGGTCTGACAATGACTTTATGCCAGGCATACATCTCACCTCACCAGACTGTAGGAGGCAGAATACATGGATAGGGCCTTGAGGTGCTTTGCATAAGACATGTTACTTATGCCCTGTAATTTTTTGGTGAGGAACAACCTCTGAGACATTCCAATTGTTGGATGTGCCTGGTTAGGTGCATAGCAAAGGAGAATTATACTCAATGAATGGTCTGATGAATGTGGAACAATGTCTTCCTTGGACCTAGATGCCATATTTTTGTTTATAAGTTGTGCAACATAGAATGATTTCCTCACTGCTGTAGACATATGATGGTCAAAGGCTAGATTACTGTCTGTGTTTGTCCCCAAGTCCCTGACTACTGGGTCAACTCTTAGGAGTGCATTGTCAATATGATAGTTACCAGGGGGTGGATCACTTCCTTAAGGATACTATTATGCATTTCTTGGCAGTTAGCTTTAGTTCATGGCTCTGACACGTTATTTGCCTGTGTCAGCCCTTCCTGGAGAACATTTATGTTGGTGAGGGTTTCTATGACTGCTCCTAAATTACAATCATCTACAACCTTAGTCAACCAGAGGCCCTTGACTTCACAGAAGTAAGTGCCAAAAAGGACCGGTCCTTTTTGTAGAGGTGGACTCCCTAATTCTAAATTCCTGGGTCTGTCTGTGAGCCAGCTGGCTACCCACTAGGTGACATAAGGGTTTATACCTAACCTCTTGAGTTCATCAACAATGCCTGGGTGGGGTATTGTGTCAAATGCCTTGGCTGGGTTAAGGTAGGCAGTGTGAATAATTTTGCCCTCATCCATTGCTCTGGTGACCTTCTCAAAGAAGTCCACCAGGACCTGCCCTTGACGAAACCAAAGTGGGTTGGGCTAAGTGTCTGGAGGTTTTCTATATTATTGATCATTTCCATGATAATTCTTTCCATGGCTTTGCATATCAAAATAGTAAGACTTATGGATCTGTAGTTTCTCATGTCTGTAAATAGCCCACCACTGTGCAGAGTGATGCCTGTTGCTGTTCTCCGTTCATGAGGCATGAAGCCAGTTTGGAGGCTACAGTTAAATAGCAATTCTAGAGGGCCTGATGGGTTATGTTTCATGCTATTTAAAAGGCATCCTGGAATATTGTCTGGGCCCGCTGATGCAGTGTTCTTGACCTTAGAGCATTGAGGATATGCTCCCTAGTGATAGTAGGGGGAGTTATATTTGAGAGGTTGAGGGGGAGAGAGGGATAAAGTTAGAAAAAGTTGCTAATAAAAGTGAGATGAAAGTTCTCAATTTCACTGCAAGACATTTGCTCAGTGTTTTTTTTTTTTGGTTTATTGTTTTTCAAAGATTTTGAGATTTTGACCATTTATCCAGTCTTCAGTTTCTCCGCGGTTGAGTGACATTAAAGACATGCAGGTAGGTGCAAGCGTGAATGGGCGTACCTTCGTTGAAGGTTGGGTGTCGGGCTGGCAACTCAGCACCATAAAATCCACTGCCAATCATGAGCAGACTGGAGTTCCGCTGTGGTGACCCCTAACCGGGAAAAGCTTTTTATCCAGTCTTAGGTTTTGTTTTTGAGTTCTTACTGAATAACCACAAGAAGTAGCATGTGTCCATGCAGCAAAAATCAAGTAACAACCAAATAAATAAAGTATGCTCACGTAGTTTTCTGCCAGTTTTGGTAAATCACTCAGTTGATGTTAAGAAACAAATGACAATCAAGGAGTGTATTAAAACAAAAATAATAGTTTTAATTTTTCAAGAAACATATCTTTCAAACAAGACAGTTAAAAGTTAAGCACTTTATTCCTTGTTGGTAGGACTTCATCAGAACTAGTTATCCATTACATAATACAGGTGTTATATAACATTGTTCAGTTGTCACATGACTAAGGAACCAATCAAAATTCAGATGCCATGGAAAACTGGTAGAAGCATAGGATGGAATGTGATCTCAGTAGTCATTCAGTTGCATAACAAATAAATCAGTACCCTCCACCCACATTAGTAAATGAAATAAATATGTAAAAAATGTATGTTAGTCATACCAATGATTCCTCATACTGAAGTCTTAGTCTTAAAAATCTTATATAAAGCTTATAAACAACTTTACTTGTAAAAAGCTGATAAAAAAATGTGACAGTGTTCAAAGTATCGCACTCTTCATCTTCAATGTAGGTGTAATGGAAATGTGTTCATTGAGCCCTGGGAAGTTGGCAGCATTTATCTTAAGTTGCCATTTTAACATTTTATATTCAATAAAGTTTTCCCAGTGTTCACCCCTTTCATCAGTAGGAATGATGGCTATGATGTGGTACTACAAATTTCTTAAAACCTTGGCATGCCACAAAATGTTTTTACAATGCATTGTTAGTGTTTTTGGTTTTTATATCATAGTTTTGTTTATATATCCTTTTCCATAAGGCCCGCTCAATCTTTGACATAAAAAGCAGGATAATTGGTGTACTTTCCTTGGTAAATCACCTCCTTGGTGTGACAGTTCCCTTTAATTAAGTTGATCTTAATGCTTGTGTAGCAATCCAAAGTGATATTTATAATGTCCATAATACAGATGCGTTGGTTACAGCTCCCACATATTTTTGTGCCAATATCAGTATTGTCTACCAGATTCATTGTGTTCTAGAAGTTTCTTAATGTTTATACCAGTTTTGTGTATGAAGTTGGGTTTCTCTCCCAATTTATAGTAAATAAAAAATCATCTATCTTAAATATACTCCAGTTATTCTTAATAATGTCTTTGATTTGCTTGCTTTGTGCATTATATTAGAGTATCAGATCATGTGAAAATTTGTTTGTAGAGTTGGTTTTTGATGCAGTGGGTTCACTTGTCACTAAAAGTCCAGAATGGATGATAGATTTGTACAGGGGCAGCTCATGCTATAGGACTGCAGCCCCACCCCCAGCTGTGGAAAAGGAAAAAAAAAAAAACAAATCGGTGAGTATCAGAACTTCTGCGCATGCGCACTTGGCAATCACAGAACTCAGAGGGGATCCAGACTGGTACAACAGCAGTCCGGAGTAGGAAGAAGGCATCTCAGTACTCTAATACACAGAATTCCATGCAGTGATGACTGCATAGAAAGGAAAAGATCCAGACTGCAACATCCACAGGCTGGGGACTGCTCTCACAGGGAAGGAGGATGTGGTTATGCGAAACTTGGGAGAAGGGTGTGTTTACTGGACCTGAAGCTACTAAGGGAAGGATGTGTTATTGAAGCTGCTGCTACTGGAGGAAGGTGTAATTGGCTGCTGCTGCAGACAAGGGACACCAGGTACTATTTAAGGTGTGTGTGTGTGTGTGTGTGTATGTAAAATGCCCCAGTTGATATATAATGGTGGCTCAGGCTTGAACCCTGTACCTTAGGTGCAGGTAGCAAGAGCCTGAATTCCCTACCCACCACCATCTGTGAAAATGTTGTAGATTTTTGCCTCATATTTTTGTTCTATTCTGTTCCTCATAAAATCTGTGGATTTTTTATTCAGTACATAGTTGATGGTGCAGTGGTAGCATTGTTGCCTCCCAGAGGTTCTCTGGTTTGATTCTTGGCTGGGGTGCCTTTTGTGTGGAGTCTGCATGTCCTTTCTGTGTTTGTTTGGGTTTCCTCTGGGTGCTCTAGTGTCCTCCCATGTTACATGTTACAAAGGCATGTGTCTGGAGTGTTTCTCCCTGGGCCTCTGCTGAAAATTGTTTTTTTGTTGCAAGTCAGACTTTCCTGGTTAACAAATGTTAAATAAATAAAAATGATAGGCATTTGAATTTCAGACTTAATATTCTTCAGAAAGTACATGGCAACACAAAACCTTTTATTGTAGCAAATTTCTAAGTTTATAAGATGAATATTTGAAATTTGTTTCTATTTTTGGGACCATATTCCCCCATTATTGGCTTCATCCAGGCTTTTTGTGCTGAGGTTGAGAGCTATAGTGAGAACTGAATTCACTGAATATGTTTGGGGGCTGTATTCCCCCATTACTGGCTTTGTCCAGGTGTTTTGTGCTAAGAGGTTGACAGCTATGGTGAGAACTGAATTCACTAAATGGTAGCCATTTAAGTTTCAGTTTTTCTGTCTTTCACAAAACAGCTGATTTGGCATAGTGGTATGTTGCTCTGACTGTTTTGCACAGGGTCTTGGGTTCAAGACTTGGCAGTGAAATGTATGGTAGTAACACAGCATTTTATTCTAGCAACTTTCCAAGATTATATAAGCAATGTTTAAAATATGTCCCTGAGGTTTGGGCTTTTGTCCCCCCCAATAAGTTTTGACTTTTTACAGATTTCTTGTGCTGCAAAGTTGAGAGATACAGCTGAGTGTCTAGTAGATTTTACAAGGAGCTGAGAGCTGCAGGGGAAGAGAAGTTTAGTGCTGCTTATGCTGACTCTGATTGCAATGTTAATAGCACAACAGGTAGTGTACTTGCTTTTGATGCAGAAAGCTCTGGGTTCTACTTCCACAATATGTAGATGCATTGCTGATACTGTGTTGTAAAGGGGTGGATGTTGCAGTCCTTTTTGGCAAAGATACATAGTAACTATGAAGCTGTTATCAGTTTGCCATCCATTCCCTATTACAATATTACTAGCTTATCATTTTTTAATGTAACATAGGCAATTTATTCCTCAAGGGCAACAGGCACTTTATTCGTAGATGATGCAATGAAATATAAAGTTGTTTATTAGCAGCAGCCTCTTCATTAGTTTCAGATCTCTTTAATGTGGAATTGTTTAGATGACATTTACTTCTTCAGAGATTGTGCATATTTACTGATACTGGTGGATTGTTGAAGTTTGAGTAGACTTTTATGATGGAAATGTTCTAAATTGGGCAGTTTTGTCATTATTGGTGCATGCATTTTTTCATTGTTTACTGGAAAAATGTTCAAAACAATAAATTTAAAATGCCCTCTAACAACTGTACTGTATTATACAAGGAGTATTATTTAATACAATCAGGCAGGTGCATCAAAGAACACATGTATGCTTCATGTGCAAGGGGCCTATGATTTGAAAACAGCCCAAAGTTAATCTTTATCTGCCACTAGCAAAATGTATTTTCTTTGAATGTGGGTTTCAATGCTGTTTCAATGAATGTGAGTTTCAAGGGCAGAGAAGTTTTAATGCTAAGTCTATTTTCATTGTAAAACTGCATTGCTATTAGTGTTTTTGCTGTAAAATGCAAAATAAAACTTTCAAATTAAATCCAAATCATCACAGATGTAAAGCAGTATGCACATTACAATGTTTATGGTAAATGGGGCAAGATAGCCAAGTAATGGGACATTGGAATGGCTGCAAGGGGAAGGCTCCATTCGACCATGATTTTGGGAAGGGTGGCAAACTCAAAGACAGCCCCGGCTGAACTATACCTCTCAACTGTCCAGATTTTTTTGTGAAATGAATAGATTTTTGCTTATTTTTAGTTTGTTCCTCATAAAATTTGAGGTTTTCTGTCAAATCATTTAGGAATGAAGTCACTAAATAATGACAGACATTGAGTTTCAGACTTCATAACCTTCAGAAAAATGCATGCTAAAGCAAGACATGTTATTCTTTCAACTAAGTTTATACAAGAGACATTTTTAGTACTGTTTGTATGTTGCCCCAATATATTTGGCCTTGTCCATATTTTCTGCATTAAGAGGTCGAGAAGTATGTGCAAATAAATCACTTTATAGAATTAGGAATATCCAAACCTCTCAACTGTCCCCAATTTTGGCTCAAAATGTTGCTCTCCCCCTAATGATCTCTCTGCAAAATAGCAATTTTGGAAGAAAATGTGGGGGGTTTACAATTATAAATAACTGTAGTGATCAAAGTTATAGATTACTTTTATTTCAGAAATACATGTAGATTCTCTTATTTTGTCAGCTGTTCAAGTTAACAGTACTAATATTAAAAAATGTCCCTTTGACAGGTTCCCAACTGTGTTGTGTGGCAATTTTATATTTTTGTATCACATTTTTGGTCCGTTTTTCATACAGTTGTGGTTTTCTGGCAAATTAGTGGCAAATCATTAAAGACTGAAGTTAGAAAATAATGACATTTGAGTTTTAGATTTCATACCCTTCAGAAAATTCATACTAATGCAAGACCTACTACTATTCTATTATCTTTCTAAGTTTATAAGAACAACATTTAAAAACTGTACTTATTTTTGGGCCTTTGTCCCACTTCTATGTATGGCTTTGTCTAGATTTCTTGCTCTGAGGTTGAGAGGTATGACAAATGTGTCAGAGCCATCACCATCAGCCAGAGACATTTCAAATTGTGACATACTTGTTGCACCCCACTCCCCCATGTAGTGATGCTGGATGTGTCAAGGCAAGGAGCAGTTATGCAGTATAAGTGTGCAGAGTATTCCCCCCATCCAAGGTAGACACAAGTATGACAGTGGCTTTTCATCTGTCCTTGATTTTGCAAAATGTTCTGGTTTTCTGTCATATTGTTATACTGTTGATTTATGCTTCTTATTATTCAGAAAATGCATGCTGTCGCAGTGCCCTGTTGCTCTGTGTTTAAGTAGCAATGCTTTAATGACCATCAGGTAAGTGTATCTGAATTCGCAAGATGCAATCAAGCTTTAATAAGCATAATGTTAAAGAATTACCAACATTGAAAAAGCCTTTTTGTTGTTGCCATGCAGAAAATATTTAGATAACGTATAAGCCTTAGGTATTGAAATGCATATGACAGTATTTGTAATAAAGGACAGGATTACAGTATTTTCAGAAGCTCATTACATTTGTTGGAGACTTGCAGTCATCTTTGCAGGCTTTACCCATAAACTAAACAGAATGCCAAGCTATCACGTGTGGTCCATAACCTGTGCAGTAATCCTTTAAGCAATTTATCTTGAGCTTGTTTCTCGTTTGTTCATTTTTTTACTTTGATTATGTTTTCCCCATGAAACAAGTAGATAGTTGTCAGGCAGCAGGTCTTTTTTGGATAAGAAACATTTTTACAAGTGAGGGTATCACAGAGATTGCTACTTTCAGCATGTTACTTGGTACTTTTATAAAGCTGAATATAAATTATAATTAGAACTGCTGTCCAAGGAGAAGTGGTTTGAGTTAAGTGCTGGTTGTTTTTTTTTTTATACTTGATTTTGACTGGCATTCCAGTAATATATTTAAAAAGTAATTTATTTGTTCATGCCTCACAACTTTTTTGTTTTCATCTAGATATTAAGTAAGCTGTCATGTAGCCAATGCATTGAAATATTTTTTTCTTCTACACTTCATTTTGTCTTGATTGGACTCTCATAATGATGGTTTGTTACCCAGGGCAGCATATTTAATTAAAGTTCCAGTTGTGGTTTTGAGCATAGCTCTGCCCCTTTCTAGTTGGTCACACCCCCTTCCCATTGGCCCCAACCCATTCAGCTGTCTCCTGGAGCCTGCCTTTAATTTGAAGTCACCAGCTGCCACTGGGTTTTTATTTGACCCCCAAGTCCTGTAGAATTTATTTCCCAATGGTGGATAGTAATTTCTCTGGGTAACCCCTCTCTAAAACATTCTGTGAATCCTCTTATGTTCTTGTAAAAAGCTTAAGGTTAGAGTGAATCCTGGCAGTTCTGTCTGACTGGCCCTTAAATAAGTTCTTTTTAATATGGTAGGGGTGACTACTACCAGAGTACAAATAGGTATTAGAAAATTTGGGTTTCCTATAAATCGTAGTTTCAAATCTATTCAGACTGCTGTCCTTGTGGTCACATCTAGATAGTTTAAATTGTTCTGACCAGTCTGGTAGGTAAAATTAAAAAAAAAACTGTTGTTTCATTCAGATATGCGATAAACTAATTTCCAGTGTAAACTGAACTTGAGTTTAAAATATATTCAAGTTCCCAGCTGTATATCACCAGATTAGCATATACTGGGGTTAATGCTGCACCCATAGCCACTCCTTTAAGTTGTTTAAAATACTGCCCTTCAAAAAAATAAAACTTTCGTAAAATTTCCATCAAGTCTACAAGGAGATTTATAAGCCTATTTTCTAGATTTGTAAGGCTTAAAAGAGCTGAATTAAAGTATTTGAGTCCCTGAGTATGTGATATGAAGCTGAATAAATCCATTATATATTTTGTTATAAAAGTAACACTGTTGTTGTAAAATTCTTTTCTTAATCTTGTATAAAAAATCCCAAGAATCTCTTAAATTATGGTTTATAGGTGAAAACATCTTTTTCAATATCCTGTCCACAAAGATGGCCAAGGGGTAAGTTTTGGACCCATGTGCTGCCACTATTAATCTTAGAAGGGGATCTAGAATGTCTTTATGCATTTCTGGGATCCCAAACATGGACAATATAATGGGATTCTTTATACTAAGAAATTGGTGTTCCTGGGGTGAAATTGATCCCTGTGTCAAACAATCATCTAAAACCAAGTCAATCTTCCTGTGTGTTACAAAAGTTTCATTATTTGATACTGTTTCATATTTGTTATGGTCTAAAGGTATACTAGAAACTCTGAGTAGTCAGAGTCCATGAAAACCATAGCCCCTCCTTTATCTGGTTTCATAACCCATAGGTCCCCGTTAAATTTGGGAGAGTTTAAAATATTGCTCTCTTCCCTGGACAGGTTGTGTGTGAATGAGTGCTTTTCCAACTTATATTTATCTTTTTCACAGTACTTTACAAATGTTGCCACTATCTTCCATAGTAAATCATGTTCCCTTAGTAATGCATTTGATTCATTAGTATTAACTAAAAAGTTTAATTTTCTCGTAAAGAGCTTCATCTCTAGTAAAGTGCCTCATGTCCATACATTTGTGCAGTACAAATTTGATACCCTTGCCAAACAAAGAAAAATGACATTACTGTATTTCTATAGAGCTGTAATTAAAAATGTTGAAACCTTTGAAGGTATGTAAAATATTATATGAGGAAACTATTCTGTTGTGTGGATTAATATCAATTACTTTTGGTTCCTTTGTTTTTTCTGGTAGTTGACCCTGGTTCTTCTTCCCCCTAGTTGTTTCACCATACCTGTGTTTAATGTTTCCATCTGTTGAACCTCCTGTGAAAAGGTGGACATCCTGGGGGTATAGATTGTTGTAAAAAGAAAAATTGTCTGCCAGTGTGGTTAATTATGAATTCTCATTTTTTTTGGAGAGTGAGGGGAAAATTCATTCAAATCCATGTCTGTAGTTTGTGTCATGCTGGTATATACTCTGTGTGGATGATTAAGGGGGGGGGGGCGCTAATGAGTTTCAAATCTAGAAGGAATGTAATGCTTGGTGCCTTAGGTAATGGATATGCAACACTGTTGTGGTAATCATTGTAATCGCGTATCAGTTTTTTTTCTGTTTTCTTTGTAAAAAATTCTGTTCAACTTTTTTTTTTTTTTTTTTTTTAAACATCAGTATAGTTCAGTTTTAACATGTTAAACAACAAGTCATTTGTAATTTTCTGATTTAAAGTATTAATTTCATCAAATCAGAAATAAAGTCTGTGTTTCTCCTAATAATAAAATCAATTATTTCACAAACATTCCTATCAAACATGGCAGTAAGTTCTAAATAGTCATTGGTTCCTGCAACTATTCTGTTGGGGAATTTGTAAATTCTCAGCCCCTTTGGGTATCCTCCTAGTCTTAATACATTCCTTAAGATAACAGTTATCTAACTGAAGGTTACACACCTTAGTTAATTTTCTTTCAAATATCTTTATAAGTTCAGCCATTGTATAGTCATCTGTAGTAGAATTTGTTGATAAGGCTGACATGTGGAATTCTTGATTTAACCAGAAGTGGAGGTCCTTTGGTGCTTCAAAGGAAACGCCACTGTTAAAATTCAATTTGCTGTTGTGGTTTTCTGCTGAGATAGCACCATTCCTTCTATCTGGAACAGAAACTGATTCCTGTTGGTGTCCGTTCATTTCACTTTATCTCCATTAAAACAGGTGGTGAAAATTTATTCTGTTTTGTTGTACATGTCCGGCACTCATTTAATTAAAAGTAGTATCAGTTGAGTAGGGTATCTTTGACTAGTGTCCATCCTATCAATATTGTTTAGTGGAACTTCTTCCACCAGTGGAGCAAAAGGATTAGGTTGGGAAAAGGATTCCATGCTAACAAAAGTGTGGTTCACTTTAAGGGAAAACACTGCAATGCTGAAAACAGACCAATAACAACAGGAAGTAGCATGTGTTCATGCAGCAAAAATCAAGTGACAACCAAATAAATCAAAAATACTCACGTAGTGTTCTCCCAGTCTTGGTAAATCACTCAGTTGATATTAAGAAACAAACAGCCATCAAGGAACATATTATAAAACAAAAAGAATGGTTTTAATTTGTTCAAGAAATGTATCTTTCAAACAAAACATTTAAAAGGTAAGTGCTATCGTCCTTGTTGGTAGGACTTCATCAAAACTAGTTATCCATTACATAACACAGTTGTTATATAACACTGTTCAGTTGTCCTATGACTAATGAACCAATCAGAATTCCATTGGCAAATAGTGTAATGTGATCTCACTAGTCATTCAGTTGCATAACAAAAAATCATTACCCTCCACTCACATAAGTTGTAAATGAAATAAATATGTTCAAAAAATTGTGTTAGTCTTACCAATAATGATTTTTCATACTGAAGTCTTATAACAATCTTTAAAAATCTTATATAAAGTTTATAAACAATGTTAAAAAGCTTGTAAAAATGTTTCAATGTTCAAAGTATCGCCCTGTTCATCTTCAGTGCATGTGTAATGGAAATATGATTATTTTTGTACTGTCAAGGAATCTGGTCACTGCTTTTAATATGAGTGCAGAACATCTAGGCTTATTTTTGAATGCATACTTATTCAACTCCAACAGGTCGGATGACAAGCTGACATTTACTGCTGCTCAGGAATGGCTTGACTCCTGAAGTAGGACATCCAATTAAAAAATATATATATTTATATATAGTGTTTCTGTGCTTCCGAATAATCTTTTATTCAGATTGACCCACAATGGCTAATACCAAAAGTCCCATCTTATTGCAAGTGTAAGGCCCACTGGCCCAGTTAGGCTTAATGGGACCTCCTAGCCAGTACCTTCCTCTTCTTTCAAGTGTGACAAGAGACTGGATCTCAGAAATGGTTTAGGGACTCGGCGGGGGGGAGGGGGGACTGAATGGCACATGTCACTTGTGCTTCCTAATAAGCCAAAATGTTCATTGTTTTTCTTTCAAGGAGTGGTATGTGGCAATCAAGAATTTATTTTGTAAACAGCAGTATCCAGATATTCACCAGGACGATAATCAGTTCCCCATTCACCTACAAAAATATATATTGATCAGACTGCTTTAGGATACACAAATCATTTTGTCCTAGCTGAATAACATGTACTGAGAAAATATATCTAGGACTCATAGCTGTCTGAACTGTCACTGATTTTTTCAAAACATCCATGATTTTGCCTCAGATTTTTCAGATATCTCTTGCAAAAATAGGTGGAAAATTATTAAACATTATAGTAACTAAATAATACAGACATTACAGTTCTAGATTTTTTATTCTTCAGAAAATCCAATTTAATTCAGATTATGTTACTGTATTACCTTTTGACAGAAAAAGGCAATATTTATAAAGTGGCTTGATTTTGGTTCTCTCTCTCTTATGTTTTGCTTTATCACTGATTTGTTAGCTAAAAGGTTGAGAGCTGTAATACTGAAACTGCAAACATTCAGTAATCTGACAACTAAAACTTTACTAGGCTACTAGCCCTTCCTACTTACCCACAATACCTTGCAAGTCAGCTTTCTCTCTAGATTTCTTTTTCTGCTTGTCAAACAGCTATCACAGATAAACAGTTAATCAACTTTAAACATTTTCATAAAATAATTTAGTGTTTTGCTGTATATCTCAACTTGAACTTCTGTTTATTGTCAAATGCTTTTCAGTGTGTCATATCAGTATTATCTTTTGTCTTTTAGGCACCTTGATTTTGCCCTACCCTAGCCCTTGGCATTTTTCTTTTGCTGCATCTTGACACATTTGTAGCTCATTATCTTGTTTGTACTACCTAAAAAAGAGAAAGCACTGCACTGAGAATTAGAAAGATAGAGGGCTAGCAGATGTTTCATTTACTGTTTACCTCTTCAGCTGTTTTAAGTCTATTTTGTATTTCTCCTTGTTAGAATGCATTGGCAATTTCAGAAGATAACCGACTTTGCTATTATATTTCCTTTGACACTTGTTTCCTAATATTAGTACTTTTTGCTGTCAGTTGGTATTTGTATTTACAGAAAATAGTGTTAATTATAATGGAAAGCAAATCTTTCAAAAGGTGTCCCAAATGGGTCATAAAACTCCTCAAGATAAACATGCCCTTTACATTTAATGAAAGATATGACATCTGTGAGTTTTATTCCACAAAATGTACATGACAAAAAGAACAAGTATATTTTGAAAAGTTTAAAATGTAGCTTTGTGCCCTCTCCAGTTATAGGCAGTCTTTTGGGATTGGTTCCACAAGCACAGAGCCCAAGTCCCTTGACTTTGAGATATCTCTAAACTGCCCATAACTGCAGCAGAGTCTAACTGTCATACAATATGCCGACGACTCAACACTAGTCTGCCCAGCCACCAACCCCCTCACACTCCTTTCCACTACCCAACAAGTCTTCAAAACCACTGAAGCTTGGTTTCTCAGTAAAAACCTGTTACTGAACCCCAAAAAGACCAAATTTATTAATTTTCAAACGAAATAAATCCACCTTAGACACTGATTCTTTCAGTATTATGTCTAATGATGGTACTATTATCTCTTCAGACTCCCACACAAAACTACTGGGTGTTACAATTGACAACAAACTGAAGTTTGACTTGCACATAAATCATACCATCAAAAACATACACAGAAAACAGTCTGTACAAAAATAAAACATATGTAAACCAACAGACAAAAATGACTATGGCTCAAACTCTGCTACTATCCACACTTCTATATGCTGCCCCCATCTTCACCAACCTATCCAAAACAGAAATTACAAAACTAGATACGTTACAATCAAATTGCCAGGTTTGCCACAAATGCTCCCTACCGTTCACATCACTGCCACTCACTATACCAACTAAAATGGCTTGAACTTCAAAATCTCATTACATTCCACCAACTAGTTTTCGATAAAAAAAATCCTGCTATATCCAGACAAAATACCAGCACTATCTAATTTAGTAAAAATACACGAAAACCCAAGACAACTACGTTCTAGTGACAGGACCTTAATCAAGATCACCAGAACCAACAACTCAGCAGGAGACTCCCTCTTTCCTAACTACATAGGCAAAATCTGGGACTCACTGCCCATTGATATTACCTCAGCAAATTCTATCATTAAGTTTAAACAATTACTAAAGGAACACCTGTTTATCAATAGATAATGCCCATGCCTTCCCCTAGGTTGACCTTCCACACCTGCTTTTCCCTCAGGACTTTCTCTATCAACCCCTGCATATTAATTTACTGTATGTACTAGTTTTCTTAATATGCAAACCTCATCTACTAGGAGTACTACTACTACACTCCTGAAAGCTCTCTATTACTCACTGTACTCCCCAACTCTTTCATACACCATCATACTCAAACACAATATTGTAAATTTACACATATCTATGGGTGAATTATATATACTCTCATTAATTCAAGTAGAAATTATTGGACATACAACTAACATGTCCTGCTACTACAATTTGCAGCTAAAACATATATATTTTTCTCTATATACTTCTAATATGTTATGTTTTTGTACCTGGGCTCTGTATTTGTTAAATGACTCTGTATGTGTTTGCTTGCCTTTGTATATTTACAAACTCTGGAGCTTTTCTCACCGGGCCTCTACTGAAAATGGACATTTATCCAGTCAGATTCTCCTGGTCAACAAATGTAAGATAAAAAAATAAAATAAAAATAGTGTCTTCATCTCCAAGAAAAGCTAGAAAGGAAAATGTTTCATTTATGTCTGATGCTGAAATAAGAAAAATGCTAAATGCATCAGTGTATATATAAGTTTGGGGTGTGGGGTGGGCTTGCCCTCCCTTGCAAAAAAAAACAAGTTTAAAGGAGAAGATTAATGTTCACTATTTGCTCTTCTTCTTCTGTTTTGTTTTTGATTTTTTTTTTCAGTCTCTTCTAGAACTTGGCAATGCCAGTCTTGAGATTTCAATAGGGAGTCCCTCTGAAATCAGATGAAGGGAAAAAAAAACACAAAGCACTTGGACTCCCCACTGGTGTCCCACACCGAAGATATGAATTCTTCTTCCCTAAAAAGAAAAAAGACTTCAGGAAGATACTTGATCCAAGTGATCTAAATGAGTTTATTCCCACGGAAACATTCTGTACAGTCATGGTGCAATCCATCCCTATCTGTCAAAAAGGAGATTGGATTTGCTGTTTGGAGCTCCAGGATACCTTTCTCTATAAAGACTACTAGGGAGTACTGGTGGTGTCTGCACTTTTGGACAGGAGCTAATCATTATCTCTTCTAGGGTCTTCATTCAATGTTTTCTCAGCCCAAGGGTGTTTACTAAATGCATATCCATGGTTTCAGCATACTACAGGCTACAAGGTGTCAGGCTGTTTCCTTTCTTAGGTGATTGGCTCCTACCCACTCCAACTTTAGACAGACTAGTGGAACCCTGAAGGTCTATTCTGCATCTTTTTCACCCCCTTGGGAATTACCGCAAACACTGCACAGTCTGAGATAGAACCCAGGCTGATGGTAACATGAAATCATCCTAGACACTTTATACTGCAATATACACCTTCATTTAGACTGGATCTCTCCTCCACAGTAAGTTAATTCATTCCCAATCAAAGGCAGTCTTTGCCTCAGGGCACTAGCTCATATACCTGCTGCTGTCTTCATGACTCTTCTTGACAAATTTCACTTGATGGTCCTGTGGTGGACTGTCAACATGCTGTGGTGGACTGTCAACATGCAGTGGTATCAGTTATCAGATCCCATGGCTTCTCAGAAGAAAAGAAAATCTGGGGTATATACAATTCACTTACAATGGTGCCTCCATACTCCATCTCTGTCTGGACAGTACTTTCAAATTACAACCCCTGTAGTAACTGCCACCATGGATGCCTGTGCCCTAAGATGGGGAAATATTGTCAAGGGCAGAGTGTGCAGTCTATGTGGTGTCAAATACTAGTTTGCACATCAGTGTTCTGGAGATTTAGGCGATTCCTATCTAGGCATTCTAGGACTTCCTACCCCAGGATGCAATTACCGCTCATACATTGACAACATGGTAATTACGTTGCTCATAAACAAGCAGGAAATAACCCTCTGCTACTCACTCTATTGATAAGCAATAAGGATATTGCAGTGTGCTATGTTAGTAAGTCCCTATCTGATACCTACCCACATTCCCAGCCAGACCAGTTCGTTCACAGACAGTCTTGGTCATTGCCACTTGAGTGGCCTAACTGCCTTTCAGTAGCCCAGAAACTCTTCTGGCACTAGAGAAAACCTGCCACTGATTTGCATCCCCAGCCAACACCCAATGCAGCAAATTAATTTTCTTGATCCCTCTGCTGGGTGGGTATTCCAAAGATGGTCCCACTTAGAAATGTCTCCCTTTTTTGCTTCTCCGTTTCCCCTTATTCTGAGGTTAATAGAAAAAGCCAGTCTCATTCTCATAGTCCCATTCTTGTCTTCAAAAGTGTTTTCTCCTTTGCTATGGCAGCATCTTCTGGAGAAGCCTGCACATCTGCAGACCTTTGGAAACCTGCTGACTCACCAAATTGGTAAGCATCACCAAGACCTTCATTTCTTTTGGTTAATTACATAGTTGCTCTACGTTCAGCAATGACCAGGTAATTTTTATGGTCACCCATATCCTTACTTTTGCCCAGACACCCAATACTAGAAAAGTTTAGAAGACTAGCTTTTTTATTTGGGCTATTTACAAAGGATCAGAGCTCTGTACAGCTGCTTTGTTCCATTTCTCGTATTGCTGTTACCTTTCTCAAACTCACTCTCTCTCACTTCTTCCTTATCTCATCTTGTCATCCCCTTATTTACTCCCTTTCTTTCATCCTATTCTCTCTTCTGTTTGCAAATCTCTAATACTTCGCTTTCTACTCCTGTTACCCCTGCATGCCTTCTCATATTTTCTGTCTTCTCACCATGGTATCCTTTCCTACAACTATTCTCACTTGCCTGTTCTAATGTGTTCACAACTCTCTATATAATGATATGCTGTTATCCCTGTAGCATAAGCTATCTCAGTCATTATGGCTTCAATTAATTCACAACACTCTAAGCAGAATTCCATTTATTCAGCTGTTTTGACATTTTAGACTGCTTCTTGACCTAAATATTGTAGAATATTCTTGTGTTAGTAAATATGTTTTGTTCATTTCTTATGTGGTCATGCTCACCTGGACTGTGCCTTCAAATGGTCCATTGAGATCAATGCACTACCCCAGGAAACAAACACATTTTTGACACAAACTTAAGTTATTCCTGCATCAATGTGCATATTGCCCCTGTATCTAATTTCCACAAAGCACTAGTTACTCATCTTTAGGCTCTTTAAAGGTTTGTAAGGTTTTCTGAGAGATATATTCCGAATTCATCCTTCTTTAACAGAGACTTTTCCTCTACAGGATTTGTACATTATGCCAGAAACACTGACTCTAACCCCGTTCTAAGACTCATTTGAAGTACTTGTCATAGAATATATATATCTTTGGTTGCCATTATGTCTGCTACATGAATTTCTGAATTACAGGCATTATGTGACAATACTCCTTACTTAATCTTCTACATAGTGCTATTGCAGCCTAGTCCTTCCTTTATGCCTAAGGTAGCCACAGTAACTTTACCAAGCTTACTGAGTTTGTCTATCTCACTTTCAAACTGCATTAAATGTTGCTGTGATAGGTCCCTACTTCAGGCCAGCAATCAAGGAGACCCAGTCCTCACCACTGACTCTGGTGAGGGATGGTCACTAAGAGCAAAGATGGATTCACACAGTATTATCAGATGCAGCTCCCTGCACCAAGCACAGTTTCCCTTAAGAGCACACAGGGAACATGCTCCAGACCTAGGGCTGGAGTTTCCTTCTCTCTCCAGACCTACACAAAACTCCACACTGACCACTGTGGAGCTCTGTGTCACTGTTCCGAGCAGCTGACACAAACACTTGGATATTTGAGTGTCACACACACACATACACACCTGGGAAAAGCTGGTGCAGATTTACTAGCTGTGCCCCTTTCTGCCCAGACTCTGAGGTGATCATGCTGCCACCAGTCAGCTACCCAAAGTTACAAATGGTACCCAATTATACTGTGTAAAACTAACACTAATGCAAATGGTAGTGTGTGACTAAAACAGCAAGGCTTTCAGGAGTGGCCCACAGTGTCACTAAAACAAGAAGTACTCTCAAGATGTTGAAAGTATTCTCTAAAGGACCAGCCATGATGAAAGGTATTAAACTATTTAATGATAAATAATAAAAACAGAAAACAGGAAAATACTGAGTACAATAAACAACAGAGTTTAAACCAAAGAGTTGGATAGTTTCTCACTGATGTAGAAAATGCTAAACTATTCTCACTAAATGTCACTGACCGACTAAAGAATTACTGTTCCCTGACTACTTACTAAAGCAAGGCAAGCTGATATGTGCTGTGCGTCTTACCACAGCAAAAGCCAGATGATGTTGGTCTTTGTCTGTGTGGATGTGTGAGATATATATCTTGTCAAAAATCTTTCCTGTTAGGTTCCAAACTGCTACCGAGAGAGTTCCAAAGAAACCAAATGCTGGTTAGAGGATGACATCACCTCTGGTCACCTGACTCTGGTACAATAGACACACAGAGCTTTGCTAAGATCTGTGGCAGCATCTGAAAGCTGTAACAATTTCAAACTTTCTACCCTTCCAGGTTTCTCTGATAAACATACACAGTTGATCAGTTACAACAATACAATCTAATATACATACATATGTTCTGTACAGCAGGAACTACTGTTGATGTATTTTTAACATAAATAACTTTACAAATATATTTTTAACTCAAACATCTGTACAAATCAGTGTGACAGTCAAACAACAAAATTTTTTACAAAACTCCAACTAGCTATGCTGGCATATGTGCTGCCCTACTGTCCCTAGAACAGATGATACTACCTCATAACACCACATCTCTTACTCCCTTTGAAAACTCAACTCTTGAGAGAAATGGGCTGTCTGAGAACACATGAACTTGTACCTTGTGTTGAGAGACCATTTGCATTGGCATTGCTGACCCCACTACAGTGCTGCCTGCAACCCTAGACTCCACCTTAATAACTTGGCATTTTGATGGCTGGCATGATGTAGCCATGTTAAAGGATTGTGGTCTGTAACCACAGTGAATTTCCTTCCATACAGATAGGGCTGAAGTTTCTGCAGTGCCTATACTATGGCTAGACATTTTTTCTCTACAGCTGCATAACATTCCTCGCTGGGTTGAAGTCTGCAGCTGAGATATACAATTAGATGCCCTTCTCCCTCTGAGGAAACCTGGCTAAGTACAACCCCCACCCCATGGTTTGAAGCATCAACCTGCACAACAAATTCTTTGCTGCAATCTGGGGTGGTTAGCACAGTGTGTCCTCCCAAAGCCCCTTTAAGTTTTTAGAATGCCTGCCATCAACTGCAAATACTCAGCACCAAGGCCTCCCTATCAGGGTAAGGCTTCTTTATGTTAACATGGTACAATTTGTGCCACTGCCTCCTGCCTAGCAGATTTACCATGTAATTAACATCATTGACCTTCCTTCCCATTCTGAAGGGTCCTTCCCAAGATGCCTGAAGCTTAATGTGTCTGACAGGAATGAACACAATAACCTGCTGTCCCACAGCATACTCTTAGGATTGAGCATTCCTGTCATACCAGACCTTATTCTGTTGTTGGGCTCCTGCCAGATTCTCCTGGGCCAAGCCCATGAGCTCCATAAGCCTTGTACTGAGGTTTAGGACATATACCACAACAGACTCCTTGTGGGATTCACACTCACCCTCCCACTCATTGCGAATCACATCTAAAGGCCTCCTCACCCTATGCCTATACAAGAAATCAAAGGGTGAAAAACCTTTGAATTCCTAGGGTATCTCTCTGTATGCAAACAGCAGATGGAGCAAATATTTATTCCACTCTCTCTTAAACTGGTCTGAAAATGCCCATAGCATGATCTTTAGTGTAGAGTTTTGCCTCTCCACAAGACCATTAGTCTGGGGGTGGTCTTTAGGTGCTTCACCCCATAGCACTCCCACAGACAAGCCAGGAGGTCTGACATAAAATTGGCACCTCTGTTAGTCAATATTTCTCTCAGGAAAAAGCATTTGCCACCTTATCTGCCTCAGTGGAGGACAGAGCCACTGCCTCAGGGTATCTAGTAGCATAATCTACTACCAGCAGGATATACTTCTTCCATGTGGAACTTGGGGTTGTCAGAAGCTCCACAATATCCATAGCTACCCTCTGAAACAGCTCAATCACAAGCAAAGGCATTAAAGGAGCTTTGACCTTGTCCTTTTGGCACTGCTCACAGGTCTTGTGGTGCCCTGTTACATCCCTTGCAATCCTAGGCCAATAAAAGTTTTGCATAACACATCTCTTGGTACGTTTTGTGCCCATATGGCCTGCAAAAGGAATGTCATGGGCTATGGCTAGAAGTGTCAGATGGTAGGCTCTGGGCAGTACCAGCTGCTGTATTACTTCACCCTCTAGCCCTCCTTCAGGGATCTACTGTCTTTATAGTAACCCTTTGTTCCAGTATACAGTCTCCCCTTTTCCTCAAGAATTAGGTGCCTCCTTAGCTACCTCCCTCAAGCCTTGTAATCAGGGTCTGAAATCTAAGCCTGTCTCAATTCTACCTTTGTGACCCTTCCCAGGTCCCTTTCCACCAGAAGCCTGGTCTCTTCTGACAATGCTGCCTCACTGTCAGCCTGGGTACTACCACTCACCTCTGTCCTTGTGGTCACCTTGTCCTTGGGAACATTGTGGCTTACTTTCAGGCTCACTGCTACAGGGTAGCTCCCTCCCAGAAATAGCCACCTCACTAGCCCCAGCTTCAGGTGTGAGGTCTATCTGGGTCTCTCGCAGGCTACCTGACACACATGCCTGTCTCCAAGCTGACTGCATGTATCTGCATGCACACAAGGTACTGCATTATCAAAATCATTCCCTATCATGACATCTGCAGGCATAACCTCAAACACACCTACCTGCTTGCTTCCTTTTCCACCCTCCCATTCAAGGTGAACCTTGGCCAAATGTACTTGGAATGGGGTCCCTTCTAAAGCTCTGATTGGTGTGGACCGCCCAAGCAAGTACTCCTCCTCTTTAACCACTACAGGCTTCACAATGGTTATGTCAGTTGCTGTCTCTCTCTTAGCAGTGACCTGCCCTTCATCACTAAGATAGGATGCACACTTCAGTGATAATTTGGTACCCCTGTTGTCTCCAGACAACTTACCACTGGCATGCTGTTATTCCCACTTACTGGCTCCTTCACCTTTTGTTCCCCACCTTGCCTCAGTGCACATTTGTATGCTACATGGCCTCTCTGGTTACATTTAAAATAACTAATGCTTGGTTCTGGCCTTGTGCCTGGATTAGTGGCTTCCCCTGTTATTGGTGTACTCTGTCAGGGTAGTTTAGGCTACCCACCATGGGTTCCCCTATAACCATGTGCAGCAATGGGTATCCCCTTCTTGTGCAGTGGTGTCTTGCTTGCTAGAGATCCCCTTTTGTCCCAAGCTCATCTGCAGAGTTACACTCCTGGTTTGCCAACCAGATTATCATGTCCTCAGGCAAAGTGCTAAGGGCTTGTTCCCACTCCAAAAGGTCTGCCTGCCCTTCAAAAGTGGTGACCTGACACCCACTCACCCACCTATGAAAATAAGTGGGTAACTCAGCAATATAATCACATATACTTTCATCTGCCTTGTGTCTATGCTCATGAAACTTTTTTCTGTAAACTTCAGGTGTTAACTTAAAACATTTTAGTAAACATTGTTTTACATTATCACAGTTTAAACAGTCGGTATCAGACAATTTAGAAACAGCAGTTACAGCTTTACCATGCAGTAAGGGGGAAGGAACCGTACCCAAAGCCCTTGGTCAACATTATGCTGTTTACATACCCTTTCAATTACATGTATATAAAACTATCAAATTCATCACTCTCTGTAAACTGTGAAATAAATTTACTGACCTTTATTGCTTCTTGGGTTTAGATATTCGCTTCCCCATTATCTACATAACCCTGTCGAAGAGTCATAATCTCCCTCTCATGTTGGCGCCGTTTATCATTTTCTTCAACCTCCAAATGCCACAGTCTCTCTGCTGACTCTAACTCCATCTGTTTCTCCAGTCATTTGTCTCCTGTTCAAGTCTCTAACACCAGATGGATTTTTAAATCCTCTGAGGAAGAGATGAACTGTCCTGTTTCTGAAGACTGCACATCCCCATCACTAGAGTGGTTGTTTTCAGGTTGCTGGCCCATGCTGCAGCTGTGACTAAGGTTAAAATAATTTCCTCTTTAGTTAGGCTGGCATGCACCAGTCCTTTGGGTTTGCACACCTTGGCCAACTGATTCTTTTTCAGCTTCCTATAATCCTGCTTTCCCTGACTAAACTAAATTAACAAAAATAAACTGTTGTGAAAATGAAACTCTGTTTGTTTACCTTGTTGCTGCTGAGAGTACACACATCCTCAGTGACAACTGCCCACCAGCTACTGAAGTTCATTTAATATCCCACCCAGCTGCCACCAATATGTAATGGGTCACTACTTCAGACCAGCAATCAAGGAGACTCAATCCTCACCACTGACTCTGTTGAGGGGTGGTCACTAAGAGCAAAGATGGATTCGCACAGTATTTCCAGATGCAGCTCCCTGCACCAAGCAACATTTCCCTTAAGAGCACACAGGGAGCACACACCAGACCTGGGGCTGGACTCTCCTTCTCTTTCCAGACCCACACAAAATTCCACACTGACCACTTTGGAGCTCTGTGTCCCTGTTCCTCATAGCTGACACACACACACTTGGATATTTGAGTTTCACACACACATACACACCTCAGAAAAACTGGCACATATATACTAGCTGTGCCCCTTTCTGCCCAGACTCTGAGGTAATCATGCTGCCACCAGTCAGCTACCCTAAGGCTCTTACAAATGATACCCAATTATACTGTGTAACATTAATTGAGTGTGAACAAAGCAGCAAGGCTTTCAGGAGTGGCCACAGTGTCACTAAAACAAGCAGAAGTACTCTCAAGGTGTTAAAAGTATTTTCTAAAGGACCAGCCCCAATGAAAGGTATTAAACTATTTAATGATAAATAATAAAACAAAAAACAAGAGAATACTAAATACAATAAACAGAGTTTCAACCACAGAGATATAAAAAAATAATATAGTTGGAAAGTTTCTCACAGATGCAGAAAGCAATACTAAACTATCCTCACTAAATGACCCTGACTAAGTAAAGAATTACTGTTCCCTGATTACTTACTAAAGCAAGGCAAGCTGATGTGTGCAGAGTGTCTTACCACAGCAAAAGCCAGATTTCTCTGTCTGTGTGGATGTGTGAGATACATATTCTTTCATAAATCTTTCCTCTCAGGTTCCAAAGAAACCAGATGCTGGTTAGACGATGACATCACCTTTGGTCACCTAACACTGGTACAATACACACAGAGCTTTGCTAAGATCTGTGGCAGCATCTGAAAACTATAACAGAATTTCAAACTTTCCACCTTTCTAGGGTTCTCTGATAAACATACACATTTGATCAATTAAAACAATGCAATCTAATATGCATGCATGCATTCCTTCTGTCCAGCAGGACCTACTGTTGATGCATTTTAACACAAGTAACTTTACAAATATATTTTAATTCAAGCATTTGTACAAAGTGTGATAAGTGAAATAAAATTCTTTACAAAACTCCAGCTAGCAATGCAGACATATGCATCGCCCTACATTCCCTGGCAGAGATGTCACTATACAATCACAGTTGCTATTAAAATGCAATAAGATATTGCTTTGTATGCCTTTAGTGCAGTCAGAGCAGTGGCAACATCTCAGGCCTTTTCAGAATACACCCTTGAATATTTGCAAAACTGCTACCTGATCAAACCTGAATATTTTTGCAAAACACTACAAAAGCTGGATGGGAACTATAGATCTTAGACTTCATTCAGCAACATAGTCATCCAGGTTATGTTTGTATTACAACCCAGAAGGATAAGCTTGTGATTCTGTCTTACTGGTTGGTGAGGGAAGACCTCATCATTCTAGATAGAAAAGTTATATACTTATTGGTAGATCTGGATGAGCAGGTCCGCTGTCAAAATACTCTTCTTTCCTGTCTCATGGCATGTATTCTAGAAAGTTACTGGTTTTGTTGCTTTAGTTTTAAGCTGAACACTTGCAGTATGGAGCGGAGGCTAGTTGGTAAAACACCATAGGTGAAGGGAGGGGTTAGTAGCTTGGGAATGTTTTAGATTTTGAGCTAACTGAAAAGACTTAGAAGTTTCAGTCCTACTGTTTGATGAGAATGGGCTCAGTCATTCAGTTCTTTCACTGTGGTAAGTACCTAACTTTTGTTTGTTGATGGCACAAAACTACAAAAGTTGATTGTTTAGCATAATGCTAGATCTAAGGGTACAACTGAGGCTGGTAGGACTCCTAGCCATGGAAATCAGGTCTTCTCAAGAAATTTATTTTTCCACATGCTGAGTCCCTCCTCGACTATCCTACAATGCCTAGTGTACCCTTTCTTCTCCAGTTCGCATGTATGCAAAGCTCAGTCTGAGGTAAAAGGCATGGAGATAAAGGGTAAAAACCTTGCTGTAGTTGGAGCTTTATTTGCTGGTTTAGTTTTTTATGTATCTGACATTATAGATCTCGGACTACAAGACAGGAAGGACAGACTCCTCTACTGGCCCTCCTGTGAGTCTCTCTGAGAACATTCACTTAATCACAATAACGCTAAAGAAAGATCAGGATCTGTTTTATAAAAGTGTGTACAGAAGCCAAAAATGCTAGAGCTATGAAGAAAAGCCATGGATATAGATACCACTTTAGTCAATTGTACCTTGAGAGTACTTTAACTCTTTTTCTATACTTTTGGCAACAGAACTATACACAGTTTGCTAACCATTTCAAAAGACTGTTTAGTGACTTTGTTTTCTCATTTGCTCCTGGAAAAATGATTGGTTATGCTTACTAATATTTTTTAATCTTGTCAATGTAAATCCCTCAGCTGCCTATGCATGTCTGTGTAGTGCAAGTACTCTCCCTTGTTTGACTACTTAAAGAACATGCTGACATGCAAGAGCTGATTCAGTCTAGATATTCTGTCCATCTTTGGCATAAATGAGGGGCTAGAATTGAATTTATTTATTACATTTGTTGACTGGGTATGTCTGACTGGGCCAGAGGACAGTTTTCAGCAGAGACCTGGGAAGAAAAGCCCCACAATAATACAAGACAAAATTATAGTAGGCATTAATACAGTAGAATTACTTGCATTCAGACAGGGGCATACAGACAGGATCTGTAGTAACATGATTTGTCTGTCTTAAGCTTAAATAATGGCATCCAAAAACAGAGTCCTCCACAAAAGGGTACTTCAGCTTTTCAGAGGATGCTGGCTTGAATGACGGTGCTGTCAACTTTTCTAGCATGAATTAAGTGTCCCAAAGTGGTACCAGTTTGTGTGTGCGGTAGAGATCTCAGCAGGAATGTTTATGTTCCTCAAATTAATGTTTTGGATAACCCGAGTGAGTCAGGTTTGAAAAGAATCACCTGCATGGAAGTGAGAGATTCTAGACTGTTGTACTTTGAAGAGAAACTGAGACCTGACTCAAATACCTCTAACAGACAGGTCTGGGCCATGGTGCTATAGGCCAATTATGTCTCCACCTTTTTGCTAGTTGCACAATGACCTGTCTCCACACATCTTCAAATGTCTTTTGGGTACAATGACATTGAACTGAGGAAAGTATGTAAACTACCCTTTCTGGAAGTCTTGAGAATGGATGATTAAAGAAATTTGAGAAAGCTAGATAGTCTGTGTAGTTTGGGGTACAGTTTCCTTGGTAAGTAGGCTACAAGACAAGGGTTGTGATGTAAGAAATGGGTGGTGGTGGTGGAGATGTTTGGAATTTGGGTACCGAAAGAAAACATTTGTTTTGGCCATGAGGTTGCCAAAACTTTCAGTAAACACTTTGGCCGTCAACCATCTTGCTTTTAGGGAGCACATGGTAAGCTGTTAAGTTGTTTATGTGCCCTGCGGGGGAGAAATTTCACACCCACAACTGAAAGGGGTTAGTCCCCTTTCTTTTACTGCTTTAAGAGTGTCACCAATTTTTAGAGAGAGCATCAGTAAAGGATGCTTTAGTGTCCTCAGTGAAGGTGAAGAGCCATGAGTACTGGTGAATTACAGTGCTGGATCATGACACCCTAGTTCCCATCCACTGTGCTGACCCTGAGCATAAGGCTGCTTATAAAGATAGCCAGAGATGTCTGGATCACAAAGATATCCCACAAGGGACATTCAGACATTACTTCCACAGGATGCAGTTTCATCTAGTACAATTCTGTGGGTACATAATGTGTGTAAGGTAGTTTAGTGAGGAGGCACACATTTCTTGAGGGCTACTGTCCAGATGGATGCATACAGCTCAAAAGTATCTGCTCACAAAATAAACTCATGATAGCGTAATCCAGTGTCTTGTCCACTTTTAACCACCAAGGTCACTTTACTGTGATGTCTCCATATATGCATATCTTTTAGTATGTCATCTAGTGAAAGCACCATCCAAGTGGCTTGTACAGCAGATCTGCAGGCTCTGTTCAGCTTTTTTGTGATGATGAGATGATCTTGGAATTCTAAATTTTATTATCCTGTATGAGTCCTTTTACTGGGAGAAACTGAGGTCTTCTACATGGGATGACGAAGAAACAGCCTCCTCTCCTCTGATATGCAGCCCATTTCTGGAGGGGGTTCCAGGTATCTTATTTTGGCAGTGGACTTTCTGGGCCAGTTGGATCTGGAAAACCAGAAAGATAAATCTGAGGTACTTGCTTTTATAAGTCTGGGTGCAGGTGAGGTGAGTGTGAAGCAATAAGGGGAAGGAACTGGCTGCAGAGATAGTAGCAGGAGCCAAAGTAACCCACAAGGATTCTGAATGGAAAGCTTGGTAGAAAGGCTAAGGAGCTCCCAGCTAAGCCAAGGTAGCACTCCTGAAATAATGTATGGAGTCAGAGGCATAACAATTAAGGTCTTTGCCTCCCATGCAAAAGATACAAGGTTCAATCCTGACCTCCAGCCAATGCCTGTGCGGAATTTTCATGTTCTTTCTGCGTCTCTGTGGGGTTCCTCTCACCTTCCAAAAATATGCTGTGTTTCCACCTCAAACTCGCCTAGTCTAACTAAGGTGACTGCCAAAAAAAGCAATTATTAGAAAATGGAAATCAAAGTCTAAACCAACTGTACTAGAAGTAGTGAATATAGTAACAGAGATAAAACAACTGGAAATTAGATCTTTAGAAAAGGGTAGGAGCAAATTACATAGAAAAAATGGGAGTTGTGGGAACGATACATGTAGAGGAGGAATGAGGTTTAACAGAAGGCAGGATTTGAATGAGCTATTTAATGTTTGATTAACAGTGATTAGATAGATTATAAGTAATGTATAATTATTGCAACTAAAATTATGTCAGTATGGTTTGTTTTCATTTATATAAATGTATGATTGTCTAGATCATACGCAATAATTAAAAAGAAAGATATTTCTTGTTTAAAAAATGGACTTATGGGCAGCAGCACAGACTCTAAATAGTGCCTATCAGGGAAGAGTTGTACAGACCATTTTGACCATAAGTTGTGGTGCACAGTATCTTCTAGATAGGAACACAGTTCACAAACTGTGTGCTATGTCAGAGCTAGCCACTCAACAGTGTAAAAATTAACTCTTGATGACTGGATCACATTAATGTTACCAAAAATGGGCATGGGCATTTGTCAGTAATATATGGGTTGAGGACCTGGCCTACACTATGACCCATGCTAATGGTAGTTGGGATCTATGTGCCCCTATTGGCCAGTGTGTATGCCTGTCATAAAACTCAGCAGCTGTGGGTCAATAAGCTACTGGCTGGCTGGTGACTGATTGCCCAGTTTTGGTTACCTGGAATAGCTCTGTTAAGCAAAAGCTAGATGTCAAACAGTCAACCTGCCAAACATGAACAAAGGATTGCAACAATCAATATAGGTTCAATGAAAGGAGTTAGCTTGGAAGAGGATGACATGATATCAAGGAGTTGGCTGGACAATATGAGAAAGGAGATTTTTGCCAACAGAGATGACCGCAAGTAGGGGTACATAAAATAGGCAAGAAGGGCTGCATTTAATGGAAAAACCTGGCAAAGGAACCAAGATAGTGGGAGCAAATAACTCAGGAAATGTAATAGAGGGGGATGAAGCCAAGATGATGTTTGTATTGCAGGCTAGAGACTACCTTACCTACCAGGGCTTCATATCAAGAGTACAGATAAAGGAGTTTTTAGTTTAATCTAAAACAGAAGCCACTGCTAAAAATGGATAGTTTGTAGGGCATATAAAATATCGCATGATAACTATAAGAATGAGTGGTGGTTAGAAAAAATTAGGAAGAGAGACTGGAAAGCCAATTTACAAAATAAAAACAATGGTAAGACATATGTATGGCTCCAAAGTATGCAACCAACTCCAGAAGGTTTAGGATCTTTGCATGGAAGTGTTTACATAGCTATTTTTGTACCTCAAGCATTTTTCAAAGAATTGTTCCTCAGGTAGACAGCAAATGTTGGAGGTATGATGAAGAAGAACGAGGTAATGGGAACTTATGTTTTGGGAGTGTAATGAGTTGGAAGATTTTAAAAATTCCCTACAGAGTACTCTATCAGACATATTGGGTGAGCAAATGGCTGTAAGGAAATGATTAGTTTGAGCTGGGATACATGATCTAAATTGCCTAGACATAGTAAGGCCATAAGTTTAATTCTGTTGACTGACAGAAAAGCAAATACTAGAAAATGGAAATCAAAGTCTACACCACCTGTATATGAGGTATAGAATATTATAAAAGAGATCAAAGATCTGGAAGAGGGATCTTTAGAAAAGGGAAGGAACACATTACATAGAAGTAAATGCAACTTGTGGGAACAAATATATGCATAATAATGTTCAAGAGGGGGGGGTGAGAATTAAGAGAAGGCAGGGATTTAGCAATTTTTGTAATGTTGGATTGATGATAGTAGCAAAGAAAATGTATATGATGTACATCGTACTTAAATGGAGAATGTTAAAATAGTTTTAACAAATGTGTTTAAAAAAGGAGGAGGCTGGAAATCCTTTGTATCCAGGAGATAAAACAGAAGGGCAGTGCAGCAAAGTCATTTGGCTTAGGATCCAGAGTCTACTATTCAGGTGCAGGACAGAATAGAAATTATGTGGGAATTGTGGTGAGGGAGGTTAGCAGAATTAGTGACAGCCTCAAAGCAATCAGGCTGTAGTGTAAAGGTAGGGCACTGTTTGTAATCTCAACCTGTGTCCCATAGCAGGCTTGTGATGGTGAGGATAAGAATGCATTCAAGCATCAGTTGCAGGATCTACCAGATAAAGCAGGACAACATGAGTTAGTGTTGATAATGTGGGGATCTAAATGCAGATATTGGGACACAGAACAGGACATGAGGAATGAAGAGGAGGAGTCCATTCTAGACCTCAGTCTAACAAATGGCTTGATGGTTGTGAACAGATGGTTCAGCAAGAGAGTCAATCGCAAGATCACATACATAGTAGCCAACGTGCAACTCAGGCAGACTTCTTCCTAGTAAAGAAAGGGCACAGGGGTAGAATCAGTGATTGCAAAGTCATTCCCAGTGAAACAGTTGCCTGCAGCATAAACCACTTGTAACAATCTACTGTATGCAGTGGTCAGAGAATGCTTTTAGGTCAACAGAGACTAGGCTGAAGACCTGAAAGGTAACAGGAGAAATAGACAAGAGTTCAAGGAAATACAACTTCCAAAATGTCGGCATACTGATCAACAACTTAATTTCATATCTTGCAGTGTGAAAATAGAACTGACCAAAAAATGTCACTGAAACAGATTTTTATTTTTTGGGGGGGGTAAATTCAGTTACTGGTTAGTAAGTACACTGCATGGATACCATAAAGACATGTAGAACCTGAAAGAAAATCAACTAGAAAAGGAGAAAGAGAGAAAATACTGTCTGGGAAGGACTCTGTAGAGGTTTACAAAAAGCAGTACAAGAGATGTCTTCCAGTAATTTAGAGGAAAAGTAAATCAAGTGTACTCAGAGGTGATTAAAATAAATCAACACTGAAGGAATATATCAACTTGAACAAAATGCTGGAAAAATAGAAGTTTTAACTGTCTATTCAGATGAACTGAAAAATCAGAAATTGAAATTAAAAAGATGTCCGAGTATGAGACTTCTCAAGAAGAGCTGCTTCAAAATTAGTAGAGTTAAAAGACAGAGTGAAGAGAAACCCTGAGATTTTCTGCAGTACCAGAGAAATTGGAAGGAACAGACTAAACTAATTTTATGAAAATGTAAATAAGCAACTGGACTTGTGTTCCACAGCAGGATTTGTTCATTGAAAGAGCAAATCATGTGTATGCTCCAAACCTGACCATCCCATGAGAAAGCAGCCAAGACTTATACAAGTAAAGATGCAATCAGACCTGCAGAGAGGAGATCCTGACAAAACTGTGGCAGAAGGGAAAAGTTTTAAAATTGGAGACACAGTGTTTGTGGAAAATAATTATTCAATATAGACCTGGAAGAAAAGAAGGAAATTTATCCCAGAAATCACAGAATGCCACGAGGCTGGTGAGAGATTCATACTTCTGTATCCAGCTGTCTTAAGGTTTTTTCATAGAGGATGAAGGAAATTTTTTGATGCAGAACATGATAAAAAGGAAATAAAGTTTATCCCACAAAAAAATTAGCCAGCAAGCAGAAGGGACTTTGCTTCTCATTTTTCTGACAGTAAGGTTCATAGAGAGACATTGCCAGTAAAACCTTTTTCCTGTGCTCCAAAGCAAAATTCCCGAGACAAAAAAAGCATAGAAATTGTCTAGAATAATTGGGAGCACCTGTACTTGAATTAGAGTCTAGTGTTGGGAGATGGCGATGATCAGGAAGACCAGCAACACTGAAATTAGTAAATAAAGCATCAACCACATTTGTGAAATATGCCTTTGCAAATAAAAGTGGCTGAGAAAACACTAGACTTTTGTTGACTTTAAGCTTATCAGTGGACTGTAAAGAAAAACCCACACTATGCTTTTAATGTTTTGAATGACACTAAGAGTAAAAGTAAGTAAAAAGTTTTCTTTTTCTTATTAGTATTTGTATGAACCATTTAATTATTTATTTATGTATATATATATATATATATATATATATATATATATATATATTTTTTATATATATATATATCTATATATTTATATATATATACATATATATATATATATATATATATATATATATATATATATATATGGTTCCCCTTTATATTTTTGAAATACTGAAATCTCGATTTCAGTATCTCAAAACCATAAAGGCGAACATTCAAATTCCTGAAACACCAAAACCGTGAAATATAAAACTGCGAACATATAACCACCACACCACACAAACACTATCCTACCCACACTACATACACAAACCCAATACCACAAATCAACACACCTACACTACATATAAGCAGGGGGACAAGCCCCCCCTGCTTATATATACTAACTTCAAGATCGCACAAACAGGAAAAGACAGCAAACTCACACTCAGAGATTCTACAGTCTCTCACACACATACCACACACATCACACATATGCAAATACCAATACATCCAACACTTACTCATACTTTCACCAGCCTACCCTAACTCACACATACAACTTACAAACACACTCATACATTCAAAGTCCCACCCAAAACCCTTACAAAACACTCACTTATCTTATACTGCAACTAAATTCACACGACACCATACACAAAAACACTGGACGTAACGAAGCGTAAAGCCATAACCATAAATTTGAGATATTCGAATTTGCGATTATGTACTTTCGCTATTTTAAAAATTCACTTTTATGGTCTCGGGATACTGAAATTCGAGATTTCAGTACTCAAGATTATAAAGGGGAACTATCTATATATATATATATATATATATATGTATATAGCTATATATATATATATATATATATATATATATATATATATATATATATATAAAATGTGTGTGTGTGTGTGTGTGTGTCTGTATATATATATATATATATATATATATATATATATATATATATATATATATATATATATATGTATATACATATATATATACACACACACACACACACACACATGGGTATCTTCAAAACACCGAAAGACCAGAACATCCAAAGTCTTTTGAAGGAGACCAAAATAACGAAACTGCAGAACACCGAAAAGCGCGAAATTCAAATTCCCGGTGTTAAGGGGTTTTGATTTAGCGATTTTGGTGTTCCGCTGTGGGTGAGTTTTTT